>NW_028322248.1:3962500-4307500 GCF_059928025.1 Delphinapterus leucas
GGGTAGGGTAAGGGGACAGGGACGTTTTAGGGTCCAGGTTAGTGTACGTCAACGGTTTAGGGTGAGCGTACATGTTAGGGTATGGGTTAGTGTTAGTGTAGGGGTTAGGATTAGGGGACGGGTGAGGGTAAGGCTTCGGGTAAGGGTTAGGGTTAGGGTTAGGGTTAGGGTTAGGGTTAGGGGACGGGGACGGATTAGGGTACAGGTTAGGGTACGACAACGATTTAGGGTGAGCGTACGTGTTAGGGTACGGGTTAGTGTTAGCGTACGGGTGAGGATTAGGGGACGGGTGAGTGTAAGGCTTCGGGTAAGGGTTACGGTTAGGATTAGGGTTAGGGTTAGGGTTAGGGGACGGGGACGGTTTAGGGTACAGGTTAGGGTACGACAACGGTTTAGGGTGAGCGTACGTGTTAGGTTACGGGTTAGTGTTAGCGTACGGGTTAGGATTAGGGGACGGGTGAGGGTAAGGCTTCGGGAAAGGGTTAGGGTTAGGTTTAGGGTTAGGGGACGGGCACGGGGACGGTTTAGGGTACAGGTTAGGGTACGACAACGGTTTAGGGTGAGGGTACGTGTTAGGGTACGGGTTAGTGTTAGCGTACGGGTTAGGATTAGAGGACGGGTGAGGGTAAGGCTTCGGGTAAGGGTTAGGGTTAGGGTTAGGGTTAGGGTTAGGGTTAGGGGACAGGGACGGCTTAGGGTACAGGTTAGGGTACGACAACGGTTTAGAGTGAGCGTAAGTGTTAGGGTACGGATTAGTGTTAGCGTTCGGGTTAGGATTAGGGGACGGGTGAGTGTAAGGCTTCGGGTAGGAGGGTTAGGGTTAGGGTTAGGGTTAGGGTTAGGGGACGGGGACGGTTTACGGTACAGTTTAGGGTACGACAACGGTTTAGGGTGAGCGTACGTGTTAGGGTACGGGTTAGTGTTAGCATACGGGTTAGGATTAGGGTACGGGTGAGGGTAAGGCTACAGGTAAGGGTTAGGGTTAGGGTTAGGGTTAGGGTTAGGGTTAGGGTTAGGGGACGGGGACGGTTTAGGGTACAGGTTAGGGTACGACAACGATTTAGGGTGAGCGTACGTGTTAGGTTACGGGTTAGTGTTAGCGTACGGGTTAGGATTAGGGAACGGGTGAGGGTAAGGCTTCGGGTAAGGGATACGGTTAGGGTTAGGGTTAGGGTTAGGGGACGGGGACAGTTTAGGGTACAGGTTAGGCTACGACAACGGTTTAGGGTGAGCGTACGTGTTAGGGTACGGGTTAGTGTTAGCGTACGGGTTAGAATTAGGGGACGGGTGAGGGTAGGGCTTCGGGTAAGGTTTAGGGTTAGTGTTAGGGTTAGGGGACGGGGACGGTTTAGCGTACAGGTTAGGGTACGACAACGGTTTAGGGTGAGCGTACGTGTTAGGGTACGGGTTAGTGTTAGCGTACGGGTTAGGATTAGGGGACGGGTGAAGGTAAGGCTTCGAGTAAGGGTTAGGGTTAGGGTTAGGGTTAGGGTTAGGCTTAGGGGACGGGGACGGTTTAGGGTACAGGTTAGTGTACGACAACGGTTTAGGGTGAGCGTACGTGTTAGGGTACGGGTTAGTGTTAGCGTACGGGTTAGGATTAGGGTACGGGTGTGGGTAAGGCTTCGGGTAAGGGTTAGGGTTAGAGTTAGGGTTAGGGTTAGGGTTAGGGGACGGGGACGGTTTAGGGTACAGGTTAGGGTACGACAACGGTTTAGGGTGAGCGTACGTGTTAGGGTATGGGTTAGTGTTAGCGTACGGGTTCGGATTAGGGGACGGGTGATGTTAAGGCTTCGGGTAAGGGTTAGGGTTTGGGTTAGAGTTAGGTTTAGGGTTATGGTTAGGGGACGGGGACGGTTTAGGGTACAGGTTAGGGTACGACAACGGTTTAGGGTGAGCGTACGTGTTAGGGTACGGGTTAGTGTTAGCGTACGGGTTAGGATTAGGGGACGGTTGAGGGTAAGACTTCGGGTAAGGTTTAGGGTTAGGGTTAGGGTTAGGGTTAGGGTTAGGGGCCGGGGACAGTTATGATTTAGGGTACAGGTTAGGGTACGACCACTGTATAGGGTGAGCGTACGTGTTAGGGTATGGGTTAGTGTTAGCGTACGGGTTAGGATTAGGGGACGGTTGAGGGTAAGGCTTCGGGCAAGGGTTAGGGTTAGGGTTAGGGTTAGGGTTAGGGGACGGGGACGGTTTAGGGTACAGGTTAGGGTACGACAATGGTTTAGGGTGAGCATACGTGTTAGGGTACGTGTTAGTGTTAGCGTACGGGTTAGGATTAGGGGACGGGTGAGGGTAAGGCTTCGGGTAAGGGTTAGGGTTAAGGTTAGGGTTAGGGTTTGGGGACGGGGACGATTTAGGGTACAGGTTAGGGTACGACAACGGTTTAGGGTGAGCGTACGTGTTAGCGTACGGGTTAGTGTTAGCGTACGGTTTAGGATTAGGTGACGGGTGAGGGTAAGGTTTCGGGTAAGGGTTAGGGTTAGGGTTAGAGTTAGGGGACGGGGACGGTTTAGGGTACAAGTTAGGGTACGACAATGGTTTAGGGTGAGCGTACGTGTTAGGGTATGGGTTAGAGTTAGCGTACGGTTTAGGATTAGGGGACGGGTGAGGGTAAGGCTTCGGGTAAGGGTTAGGTTTAGGGTTAGGTTTAGGGTTAGGGGACGGGGACGGTTTAGGGTACAGGTTAGTGTACGACAACGGTTTACGGTGAGCGTACGTGTTAGGGTATGGGTTAGTGTTAGCGTACGGGTTAGGATTAGGGGACGGGTGAGGGTAAGGCTTCGGGTAAGGGTTATGGTTAGGGTTAGGGTTAGGGGACGGGGACAGGGATGGTTTAGGGTACAGGTTAGGGTACGACAACGGTTTAGGGTGAGCGTACATGTTAGGGTATGTGTTAGTGTTAGCGTACGGGTTAGGATTAGAGGACGGGTGAGGGTAAGGCTTTGGGTAAGGGTTAGGTTTAGGGTTAGGGTTAGGGGACGGGGACGGGGACGGGGACGGTTTAGGGTACAGGTAAGGGTACGACAATGGTTTAGGGTGAGCGTACGTGTTAGGGTACTGGTTAGTGTTAGCGTACGGGTTAGGATTAGGGGATGGGTGAGGGTAAGGCTTCGGGTAAAGGTTAGGGTTAGGGTTAGGGTTAGGGTTAGGGTTAGGGGACGGGGACGGTTTAGGGTACAGGTTAGTGTACGACAACGGTTTAGGGTGAGCGTACGTGTTAGGGTACGGGTTAGTGTTAGCGTACGGGTTAGGATTAGGGGACGGGTGAGGGTAAGGCTTCGGGTAAGGGTTAGGGTTAGGGTTAGGGTTAGGGTTAGGGTTAGGGGACGGGGACGGTTTAGGGTACAGGTTAGGGTACGACAACGGTTTAGGGTGAGCGTAAGTGTTAGGGTACGGATTAGTGTTAGCGTACGGGTTAGGATTAGGGGACGGGTGAGTGTAAGGCTTCGGGTAAGGGTTAGGGTTAGGGTTAGGGTTAGGGTTAGGGTTAGGGGACGGGGACGGTTTAGGGTACAGGTTAGGGTACGACAACGGTTTAGGGTGAGCGTACGTGTTAGGGTACGGGTTAGTGTTAGCGTACGGGTTAGGATTAGGGGACGGGTGAGGGTAAGGCTACGGGTAAGGGTTAGGGTTAGGGTTAGGGTTAGGGTTAGGGTTAGGGTTAGGGGACGGGGACGGTTTAGGGTACAGGTTAGGGTACGACAACGGTTTAGGGTGAGCGTACGTGTTAGGTTACGGGTTAGTGTTAGCGTACGGGTTAGGATTAGGGGACGGGTGAGGGTAAGGCTTCGGGTAAGGGTTAGGGTTAGGGTTAGGGTTAGGGTTAGGGGACGGGGACGGTTTAGGGTACAGGTTAGGGTACGACAACGGTTTAGGGTGAGCGTACGTGTTAGGGTACGGGTTAGTGTTAGCGTACGGGTTAGGATTAGGGGACGGGTGAGGGTAGGGCTTCGGGTAAGGGTTAGGGTTAGGGTTAGGGTTAGGGGACGGGGACGGTTTAGGGTACAGGTTAGGGTACGACAACGGTTTAGGGTGAGCGTACGTGTTAGGGTACGGGTTAGTGTTAGCGTACGGGTTAGGATTAGGGGACGGGTGAGGGTAAGGCTTCGGGTAAGGGTTAGGTTTAGGGTTAGGGTTAGGGTTAGGCTTAGGGGACGGGGACGGTTTAGGGTACAGGTTAGTGTACGACAACAGTTTAGGGTGAGCGTACGTGTTAGGGTACGGGTTAGTGTTAGCGTACGGGTTAGGATTAGGGTACGGGTGAGGGTAAGGCTTCGGGTAAGGGTTAGGGTTAGGGTTAGGGTTAGGGTTAGGGTTAGGGGACGGGGACGGTTTAGGGTACAGGTTAGGGTACGACAACGGTTTAGGGTGAGCGTACGTGTTAGGGTATGGGTTAGTGTTAGCGTACGGGTTAGGATTAGGGTACGGGTGAGGGTAAGGCTTCGGGTAACGGTTAGGGTTTGGGTTAGAGTTAGGTTTAGGGTTATGGTTAGGGGACGGGGACGGTTTAGGGTACAGGTTAGGGTACGACAACGGTTTAGGGTGAGCGTACGTGTTAGGGTACGGGTTAGTGTTAGCGTACGGGTTAGGATTAGGGGACGGTTGAGGGTAAGACTTCGGGTAAGGTTTAGGGTTAGGGTTAGGGTTAGGGTTAGGGTTAGGGGCCGGGGACAGTTATGATTTAGGGTACAGGTTAGGGTACGACCACTGTATAGGGTGAGCGTACGTGTTAGGGTATGGGTTAGTGTTAGCGTACGGGTTAGGATTAGGGGACGGTTGAGGGTAAGGCTTCGGGCAAGGGTTAGGGTTAGGGTTAGGGTTAGGGTTAGGGGACGGGGACGGTTTAGGGTACAGGTTAGGGTACGACAATGGTTTAGGGTGAGCATACGTGTTAGGGTACGTGTTAGTGTTAGCGTACGGGTTAGGATTAGGGGACGGGTGAGGGTAAGGCTTCGGGTAAGGGTTAGGGTTAAGGTTAGGGTTAGGGTTTGGGGACGGGGACGGTTTAGGGTACAGGTTAGGGTACGACAACGGTTTAGGGTGAGCGTACGTGTTAGGGTACGGGTTAGTGTTAGCGTACGGGTTAGGATTAGGTGACGGGTGAGGGTAAGGCTTCGGGTAAGGGTTAGGGTTAGGGTTAGAGTTAGGGGACGGGGACGGTTTAGGGTACAAGTTAGGGTACGACAACGGTTTAGGGTGAGCGTACGTGTTAGGGTATGGGTTAGAGTTAGCGTACGGGTTAGGATTAGGGGACGGGTGAGGGTAAGGCTTCGGGTAAGGGTTAGGGTTAGGGTTAGGTTTAGGGTTAGGGGACGGGGACGGTTTAGGGTACAGGTTAGTGTACGACAACGGTTTACGGTGAGCGTACGTGTTAGGGTACGGGTTAGTGTTAGCGTACGGGTTAGGATTAGGGGACGGGTGAGGGTAAGGCTTCGGGTAAGGGTTATGGTTAGGGTTAGGGTTAGGGTTAGGGGACGGGGACAGGGACGGTTTAGGGTACAGGTTAGGGTACGACAACGGTTTAGGGTGAGCGTACATGTTAGGGTATGTGTTAGTGTTAGCGTACGGGTTAGGATTAGAGGACGGGTGAGGGTAAGGCTTTGGGTAAGGGTTAGGTTTAGGGTTAGGGTTAGGGGACGGGGACGGGGACGGGGACGGTTTAGGGTACAGGTAAGGGTACGACAATGGTTTAGGGTGAGCGTACGTGTTAGGGTACGGATTAGTGTTAGCGTACGGGTTAGGATTAGGGGACGGGTGAGTGTAAGGCTTCGGGTAAGGGTTAGGGTTAGGGTTAGGGTTAGGGTTAGGGGACGGGGACGGTTTAGGGTACAGGTTAGGGTACGACAACGGTTTAGGGTGAGCGTACGTGTTAGGGTACGGATTAATGTTAGCGTACGGGTTAGGATTAGGGGACGGGTGAGGGTAAGGCTTCGGGTAAGGGTTAGGGTTAGGGTTAGGGTTAGGGTTAGGGGAAGGGGACGGGGACGGTTTAGGGTACAGGTTAGGGTACGACAACGGTTTAGGGTGAGCGTACGTGTTAGGGTACGGGTTAGTGTTAGCGTACGGGTTAGGATTAGGGGACGGGTGAGGGTAAGGCTACGGGTAAGGGTTAGGGTTAGGGTTAGGGTTAGGGTTAGGGGACGTGGACGGGGACGGTTTAGGGTACAGATTTGGGTACGACAACGGTTTAGGGTGAGCGTACGTGTTAGGGTACGGGTTAGTGTTAGCGTACGGGTTAGGATAAGGGGACGGGTGAGGGTAAGGCTTCGGGTAAGGGTTAGGGTTAGGGTTAGGGGACGGGGACGGTTTAGGGTACAGGTTAGGGTACGACAACGGTTTAGGGTGAGCGTACGTGTTAGGGTACGGGTTAGTGTTAGCGTACGGGTTAGGATTAGGGGACGGTTGAGGGTAAGGCTTCGGGTAAGGGTTAGGGTTAGGGTTAGGGTTAGGGTTAGGGGACGGGGACGGTTTAGGGTACAGGTTAGGGTACGACAACGGTTTAGGGTGAGCGTACGTGTTAGGGTACGGGTTAGTGTTAGCGTACGGGTTAGGATTAGGGGACGGGTGAGGGTAAGGCTTCGGGTAAGGGTTAGGGTTAGGGTTAGGGTTAGGGTTAGGGGGAGGGGACGGGGACGGTTTAGGGTACAGGTTAGGGTACGACAACGGTTTAGGGTGAGCGTACGTGTTAGGGTACGGGTTAGTGTTAGCGTACGGGTTAGGATTAGGGGACGGGTGAGGGTAAGGCTTCGGGTAAGGGTTAGGGTTAGGGTTAGGGGACGGGGACGGTTTAGGGTACAGGTTAGGGTACGACAACGGTTTAGGGTGAGCGTACGTGTTAGGGTACGGGTTAGTGTTAGCGTACGGGTTAGGATTAGGGGACGGGTGAGGGTAAGGCTTCGGGTAAGGGTTAGGGTTAGGGTTAGGGTTAGGGTTAGGACGGGACGGGGACGGTTTAGGGTACAGGTTAGGGTACGACAACGGTTTAGGGTGAGCGTACGTGTTAGGGTACGGGTTAGTGTTAGCGTACGGGTTAGGATTAGGGGACGGGTGAGGGTAAGGCTTCGGGTAAGGGTTAGGGTTAGGGTTAGGTTGGGACGGGGACGGTTTAGGGTACAGGTTAGGGTACGACAACGGTTTAGGGTGAGCGTACGTGTTAGGGTACGGGTTAGTGTTAGCGTACGGGTTAGGATTAGGGGACGGGTGAGGGTAAGGCTTCGGGTAAGGGTTAGGGTTAGGGTTAGGGTTAGGGTTAGGGTTAGGGGACGGGGACGGTTTAGGGTACAGGTTAGGGTACGACAACGGTTTAGGGTGAGCGTACGTGTTAGGGTACGGGTTAGTGTTAGCGTACGGGTTAGGATTAGGGGACGGGTGAGGGTAAGGCTTCGGGTAAGGGTTAGGGTTAGGGTTAGGGTTAGGGGACGGGGACGGTTTAGGGTACAGGTTAGGGTACGACAACGGTTTAGGGTGAGCGTACGTGTTAGGGTACGGGTTAGTGTTAGCGTACGGGTTAGGATTAGGGGACGGGTGAGGGTAAGGCTTCGGGTAAGGGTTAGGGTTAGGGTTAGGGTTAGGTTTAGGGGACGGGGACGGTTTAGGGTACAGGTTAGGGTACGACAATGGTTTAGGGTGAGCGTACGTGTTAGGGTATGGGTTAGTGTTAGCGTACGGGTTAGGATTAGGGGACGGGTGAGGGTAAGGCTTCGGGTAAGGGTTAGGGTTAGGGTTAGGGTTAGGGATAGGGTTAGGGGACGGGGACGGTTTAGGGTACAGGTTAGGGTACGACAACGGTTTAGGGTGAGCGTACGTGTTAGGGTACGTGTTAGTGTTAGCGTACGGGTTAGGATTAGGGGACGGGTGAGGGTAAGGCTTCGGGTAAGGGTTAGGGTTAGGGTTAGGTGACGGGGACGGTTTAGGGTACAGGTTAGGGTACGACAACGGTTTAGGGTGAGCGTACGTGTTAGGGTACGGGTTAGTGTTAGCGTACGGGTTAGGATAAGGGGACGGGTGAGGTTAAGGCTTCGGGTAAAGGTTAGGGTTAGGGTTAGGGTTAGGGTTAGGGGACGGGGACGGTTTAGGGTACAGGTTAGGGTACGACAACGGTTTAGGGTGAGCGTACGTGTTAGGGTACGTGTTAGTGTTAGCGTACGGATTAGGATTAGGGGACGGGTGAGGGTAAGGCTTCGGGTAAGTGTTAGGGTTAGGGTTAGGGTTAGGGTTAGGGTACGGGGACGGTTTAGGGTACAGGTTAGGGTACGACAACGATTTAGGGTGAGCGTACGTGTTAGGGTAGGGGTTAGTGTTAGCGTACGGGTTAGGATTAGGGGACGGGTGAGGGTAAGGCTTCGGGTAAGGGATAGGGTTAGGGTTAGGGGACGGGGACGGGGACGGTTTAGGGTACAGGTTAGGATATGACAACGGTTTAGGGTGAGGGTACGTGTTAGGGTACGGGTTAGTGTTAGCGTACGGGTTAGGATTAGGGGACGGGTGAGGGTAAGGCTTCGGGTAAGGGTTAGGGTTAGGGTTAGGGTTAGGGTTAGGGGACGGGGACGGGGACGATTTAGGGTACAGGTTAGGGTACGACAACTGTTTAGGGTGAGCGTACGTGTTAGGGTACGGGTTAGTGTTAGCGTACGGTTTAGGATTAGGGGACGGGTAAGAGTAAGGCTTCGGGTAAGGTTTAGGGTTAAGGTTAGGGTTAGGGGATGGGGACGGTTTAGGGTACAGGTTAGTGTACGACAACGGTTTAGGGTGAGCGTACGTGTTATGGTACGTGTTAGTGTTGGCGTACGGGTTAGTATTAGGGGACGGGTGAGGGTAAGGCTTCGGGTAAGGGTTAGGGTTAGGGTTAGGGTTAGGGGACGGGGACGGGGACGGTTTAGGGTACAGGTTAGGGTACGAAGACGGTTTAGGGTGAGCTTACGTGTTAGGGTACGGTTTAGTGTTAGCGTAAGTGTTAGGATTAGGGGACGGGTGAGGGTAAGTCTTCGGGTAAGGGTTAGGGTTAGGCTTAGGGTTAGGGTTAGGGTTAGGGGACGGGGACGGTTTAGGGTACAGGTTAGTGTACGACAACGGTTTAGGGTGAGCGTACGTTTTGGGTACGGGTTAGTGTTAGCGTACGTGTTAGGATTAGGGGACGGGTGAGGGTAAGGCTTAGGATAAGGGTTAGGGTTAGTGTTAGGGTTAGGGTTAGGGTTACGGGACGGGAACAGGGACGGTTTAGGGTACAGGTTAGGGTACGACAACAGTTTAGGGTGAGCGTACGTGTTAGGGTACGGGTTAGTGTTAGCGTACGGGTTAGGATTAGGGGACGGGTGAGGGTAAGGCTTCGGGTAAGGGTTAGGGTTAGGGTTAGGGGACGGGGACGGGGACGGGGACGGCGCCGGTTTAGGGTACAGGTTAGTGTACGACAACGGTTTAGGGCGAGCGTACGTGTTAGGGTACGGTTTAGTGTTAGCGTACGGGTTAGGATTAGGGGACGGGTGAGGGTAAGGCTTCGGGTAAGCGTTAGGGTTAGGGTTAGGGGACGGGGACGGTTTAGGGTACAGGTTAGTGTACGACAACGGTTTAGGTTTAGCGTACGTTTTAGGGTACGGGTTAGTGTTAGCGTACGGGTTAGGATTAGGGGACGGGTGAGGGTAAGGCTTCGGGTAAGCGTTAGGGTTAGGGTTAGGGGACGGGGACGGGGACGGTTTAGGGTACAAGTTATGGTACGACAACGGTTTAGGGTGAGCGTACGTGTTAGGGTACGGGTTAGTGTTAGCGTACGGGTTAGGATTAGGGAACGGGTGAGGGTAAGGCTTCGGGTAAGGGTTAGGGTTAGGGTTAGGGGACGGGGACGGTTTAGGGTACAGGTTAGGGTACGACAACGGTTTAGGGTGAGCGTACGTGTTAGGGTACGGGTTAGTGTTAGCGTACGGGTTAGGATTAGGGGACGGGTGAGGGTAAGGCTTCGGGTAAGGGTTAGGGTTAGGGTTAGGGTTAGGGTTAGGGTAGGGGACGGGGACGGTTTAGGGTACAGGTTAGGGTACGACAACGGTTTTGGGTGAGCGTACGTGTTAGGGTACGGGTTAGTGTTCGCGTACGGGTTAGGATTAGGGGACGGGTAAGGGTAAGGCTACGGGTAAGGGTTAGGGTTAGGGTTATGGTTAGGGTTAGGGTTAGGGGACGGTTTAGGGTACAGGTTAGGGTACGACAACGGTTTAGGGTGAGCGTACGTGTTAGGGTACGGGTTAGTGTTAGCGTACAGGTGAGGATTAGGTGACGGGTGAGTGTAAGGCTTCGGGTAAGGGTTAGGTAAGGATTAGGGTTAGGGGACGGGGATGGTTTAGGGTACAGGTTAGGGTACGACAATGGTTTAAGGTGAGCGTACGTGTTAGGGTACGGGTTAGTGTTAGCGTACGGGTTACGATTAGGGGACGGGTGAGGGTAAGGCTTCGGGTAAGTTTTAGTGTTAGGGTTAGGGTTAGGGTTAGGGTTAGGGTACGGGGACGGTTTAGGGTAGAGGTTAGGGTACGACAACGATTTAGGGTGAGCGTACGTGTTAGGTTACGGGTTAGTGTTAGCGTACGGGTTAGGATTATGGTAAGGGTGAGGGTAAGACTTCGGGTAAGGGTTAGGGTTAGGGTTAGGGTTAGGGGACGTGGACGGTTTAGGGTACAGGTTAGGGTACGACAAAGGTTTAGGGTGAGCGTAGGTGTTAGGGTACGGGTTAGTGTTAGCGTACGGGTTAGGATTAGGGGACGGGTGAGGGTAAGGCTTCGGGTAAGGGTTAGGGTTAGGGTTAGGGTTAGGGTTAGGGGACGGGGACGGTTTAGGGTACAGGTTAGGGTACGACAACGGTTTAGGGTGAGCGTACGTGTTAGGGTACGGGTTAGTGTTAGCGTACGGGTTAGGATAAGGGGACGGGTGAGGGTAAGGCTTCGGGTAAGGGTTAGGGTTAGGGTTAGGGTTAGGGGAAGGGTTAGTGTTCGGGGACGGTTTAGGGTACAGGTTAGGCTGCGACAACGGTTTAGGGTGAGCGTACGTGTTAGGGTACGGGTTAGTGTTAGCGTACGAGTTAGGATTAGGGGACGGGTGAGGGTAAGGCTTCGGATAAGGGTTAGGGTTAGGGTTAGGTTTAGGGTTAGGGTTAGGGGACCGGGACGGTTTAGGGTACAGGTTAGGCTGCGACAACGGTTTAGGGTGAGCGTACGTGTTAGGGTACGGGTTAGTGTTAGCGTACGGGTTAGGATTAGTGGACGGGTGAGGGTAAGGCTTCGGGTAAGGGATAGGGTTAGGGTTAGGGTTAGGGGACGGGGACGGGGACGGTTTAGGGTACAGGTTATGGTATGACAACGGTTTAGGGTGAGCGTACGTGTTAGGGTACGGGTTAGTGTTAGCGTACGGGTTAGGATTAGGGGACGGGTGAGGGTAAGGCTTCGGGTAGAGGGTTAGGGTTAGGGTTAGGGTTAGGGGACGGGGACGGTTTAGGGTACAGGTTAGGGTACGACAACGGTTTAGGGTGAGCGTACGTGTTAGGGTACGGGTTAGTGTTAGCGTACGGGTTAGGATTAGGGGACGGGTAAGGGTAAGGCTTCGGGTAAGGGTTAGGGTTAGGGTTAGGGTTAGGGTTAGGGGACGGGGACGGTTTAGGGTACAGGTTAGGGTACGAAAACCGTTTAGGGTGAGCTTACGTGTTAGGGTACGGGTTAGTGTTAGCGTAAGGGTTAGGATTAGGGGACGGGTGAGGGTAAGTCTTCGGGTAAGGGTTAGGGTTAGGGTTAGGGTTAGGGTTAGGGGACGGGGACGGGGACGGTTTAGGGTACAGGTTAGGGTACGACAACGGTTTAGGGTGAGCGTACGTGTTAGGGTACGGGTTAGTGTTAGCGTACGGGTTAGGATTAGGGGACGGGTGAGGGTAAGGCTTCGGGTAAGGGTTAGGGTTAGGGTTAGGGTTAGGTTTAGGGTTAGGGTTAGGGGACGGTTTAGGGTACAGGTTAGTGTACGACAACGGTTTAGGGTGAGCGTATGTGTTAGGGTACGGGTTAGTGTTAGCGTACGGGTGAGGATTAGGTGACGGGTGAGTGTTAGGCTTCGGGTAAGGGTTAGGGTTAGGGTTAGGGTTAGGGTTAGGGGACGCAGACGGTTTAGGGTACAGGTTAGGGTACGAAAAAGGTTTAGGGTGAGCGTACGTGTTAGGGTACGGGTTAGTGTTAGCGTAAGGGTTAGGATTGGGGACGGGTGAGGGTAAGGCTTCGGGTAAGGGTTAGGGTTAGGGTTAGGGTTAGGGATAGGGGACGGGGACGGTTTAGGGTACAGGTTCGGCTGCGACAACGGTTTAGGGTGAGCGTACGTGTTAGGGTACGGGTTAGTGTTAGCGTACGGGTTAGGATTAGTGGACGGGTGAGGGTAAGGCTTCGGGTAAGGGTTAGTGTTAGGGTTAGTGCTAGTGTTAGGGTTAGGGGACGGGGACAGGGACGGTTTAGGGTACAGGTTAGGCTACGACAACGGTTTAGGGTGAACGTACGTGTTAGGGTATGGGTTAGTGTTAGCGTACGGGTTAGGAATAGGGGACGGGTGAGGGTAATTCTTCGGGTAAGGGTTAGGGTTAGGGTTAGGGTAAGGGGACGGGGACGGGGACGGTTTAGGGTACAGGTTAGGGTACGACAACGATTTAGGGTGAGCGTACGTGTTAGGGTACGGGTTAGTGTTAGCGTACGGGTTAGGATTAGAGGACGGCTGAAGGTAAGGCTTCGGGTAAAGGTTAGGGTTAGGGTTAGGGTTAGGGTTAGGGGACGGGGACGGGGACGGTTTAGGGTACAGGTTAGGGTACGACAACGGTTTAGGGTGAGCGTACGTGTTAGGGTACGGGTTAGTGTTAGCGTACGGGTTAGGATGAGGGGACGGGTGAATGTAAGGCTTCGGGTAAGGGTTAGGGATAGGGTTAGGATTAGGTTTAGGGTTAGGGGACGGGGACGGTTTAGGGTACAGGTTAGGGTACGTCAACCGTTTAGGGTGAGCGTACGTGTTAGGGTACGGGTTAGTGTTAGTGTACGGGTTGGGCTTAGGGGACGGGTGAGGGTAAGGCTTCTGGTAAGGGTTAGGGTTAGGGTTAGGGTTAGGGTTAGGTTTAGGGGACGGGGACGGTTTAGATACAAGTTAGGGTACGACAGCGGTTTAGGGTGAGCGTACGTGTTAGGGTATGGGTTAGTGTTAGCGTACGGGTTAGGATTAGGGGACGGGTGAGGGTAAGGCTTCGGGAAAGTGTTAGGGTTAGGGTTAGGGGACGGGCACAGGGACGGTTTAGGGTACAAGTTAGGGTACGACAACGGTTTAGGGTGAGGGTACGTGTTAGGGTACGGGTTAGTGTTAACGTACGGGTTAGGATTAGGGGACGGGTTAGGGTAAGGCTTCGGGTAAGGGTTAGGGTTAGGGTTAGGGTTAGGGTTAGGGGACGTGGACGGTTTAGGGTACAGGTTAGGGTACGACAACCGTTTAGGGTGAGCGTACGTGTTAGGGTACGGGTTAGTGTTAGCGTTCGGGTTAGGATTTGGGGACGGGTGAGGGTAAGGCTTCGGGTAAGGGTTAGGGTTAGGGTTAGGGTTAGGGTTAGGTTTAGGGGACCGGGACGGTTTAGGGTACAGGTTAGGGTACGACAACTGTTTAGGGTGAGCGTACGTGTTAGGGTACGTGTTAGTGTTAGCGTACGGGTGAGGATTAGGGGACGGGTGAGGGTAAGGCTTCGGGTAAGTGTTAGGGTTAGGGTTAGGGTTAGGTTTAGGGTTAGGGGACGGGGACGGTTTAGGGTACAGGTTAGGGTACGACAACGGTTTAGGGTGAGCGTACGTTTTAGGGTACGGGTTAGTGTTAGCGAACGGGTTAGTATTAGGGGACGGGTGAGGGTAAGGCTTCGGGTAAGGGTTAGGGTTAGGGTTAGGTTTAGGGTTAGGGTTAGGGGACGGGGACGGTTTAGGGTACAGGTTAGTGTACGACAACGTTTTAGGGTGAGCGTACGTGTTAGGGTACGGGTTAGTGTTAGCGTACGGGTGAGGATTAGGGGACGGGTGAGGGTAAGGCTTCGGGTAAGGGTTAGGGTTAGGGTTAGGGGACGGGGACGGGTTAGGGTACAGGTTAGGGTACGACAACGGTTTAGGGTGAGCGTACGTGTTAGGGTACGGGTTAGTGTTAGCGTACGGGTTAGGATTAGGGGACGGGTGAGGGTAAGGCTTCGGGTTAGGGATAGGGTTAGGGTTAGGGTTAGGGTTAGGGTTAGGGATAGGGGACGGTTTAGAGTACAGGTTAGGGTACGACAACGGTTTAGGGTGAGCGTACGTGTTAGGGTACGAGTTAGTGTTAGCGTACGGGTGACGATTAGGTGATGGGTGAGTGTAAGGCTTCGGGTAAGTGTTAGGGTTAGGGTTAGGGTTAGGGTTAGGGTTAGGGGACGGGGACGGTTTAGGGTACAGGTTAGGGTACGACAAAGGTTTAGCGTGAACGTACGTGTTAAGGTATGGGTTAGTGTTAGCGTACGGGTTAGGATTAGGGGACGGGTGAGGGTAAGGCTTCGGGTAAGGGTTAGGGTTAGGGTTAGGGTTAGGGGACGGGGACGGGGACGGTTTAGGGTACAGGTTAGGGTACGACAACGGTTTAGGGTGAGCGTACGTGTTAGGGTATGGGTTAGTGTTAGCGTACGGGTTAGGATTAGGGGACGGGTGAGGTTAAGGCTTCGGGAAAGGGTTAGGGTTAGGGTAGGGTTAGGGGACGGGCACAGGGACGGTTTAGGGTACAAGTTAGGGTACGACAACGGTTTAGGGTGAGGGTACGTGTTAGGGTACGGGTTAGTGTTAACGTACGGGTTAGGATTAGGGGACGGGTTAGGGTAAGGCTTCGGGTAAGGGGTAGGGTTAGGGTTAGGGTTAGGGTTAGGGGACGTGGACGGTTTAGGGTACAGGTTAGGGTACGACAACCGTTTAGGGTGAGCGTACGTGTTAGGGTACGGGTTAGTGTTAGCGTACGGGTTAGGATTAGGGGACGGATGAGGGTAAGGCTTCGGGTAAGGGTTAGGGTTAGGGTTAGGGTTAGGGTTAGGTTTAGGGCATGGGGACGGTTTAGGGTACAGGTTAGGGTACGACAACGGTTTAGGGTGAGCGTACGTGTTAGGGTACGGGTTAGTGTTAGCGTACGGGTGAGGATTAGGGGACGGGTGAGGGTAAGGCTTCGGGTAAGGGTTAGGGTTAGGGTTAGGGTTAGGTTTAGGTTTACGGGACGGGGACGGTTTAGAGTACAGGTTAGGGTACGACAACGGTTTAGGGTGAGCGTA
Source organism: Delphinapterus leucas (assembly GCF_059928025.1). Lineage (NCBI taxonomy): Eukaryota > Metazoa > Chordata > Mammalia > Artiodactyla > Monodontidae > Delphinapterus > Delphinapterus leucas. Next base: position 3,977,802 of record NW_028322248.1, read on the forward strand.
CGTGTTAGGGTACGGGTTAGTGTTAGCGTACGGGTTAGGATTAGGGGACCGGTGAGGGTAAGTCTTCGGGTAAGGGTTAGGGTTAGGGTTAGGGTTAGGGTTAGGGTTAGGGGACGGGGACGGTTTAGGGCACAGGTTAGTGTACGACAACGTTTTAGGGTGAGCGTACGTGTTAGGGTACGGGTTAGTGTTAGCGTACGGTTGAGGATTAGGGGACGGGTTAGGGTAAGGCTTCGGGTAAGGGTTAGGGTTAGGGGACGGGGACGGTTTAGGGTACAGGTTAGGGTACGACAACGGTTTAGGGTGAGCGTACGTGTTAGGGTACGGGTTAGTGTTAGCGTACGGTTTAGGATTAGGGGACGGGTGAGGGTAAGGCTTCGGGTAAGGGATAGGGTTAGGGTTAGGGTTAGGGTTAGGGGATGGGGACGGTTTAGGGAACAGGTTAGTGTACGACAACGGTTTAGGGTGAGCGTACGTGTTAGGGTACGGGTTAGTGTTGGCGTACGGGTTAGGATTAGGGGACAGGTGAGTGTAAGGCTTCGGGTAAGGGTTAGGGTTAGTGTTAGGGTTAGGGTTAGGGTTACGGGACGGGGACAGGGACGGTTTAGGGTACAGGTTAGGGTACAACAGCAGTTTAGGGTGAGCGTACGTGTTAGGGTACGGGATAGTGTTAGCGTACGGGTTAGGATTAGGGGACGGGTGAGGGTAAGGCTTCGGGTAAGGGTTAGGGTTAGGGTTAGGGTTAGGGTTAGGGGACGGGGACAGGGACGGTTTAGGGTACATTTTAGGGTATGACAACGGTTTAGGGTGAGCGTACATGTTAGGGTATGGGTTAGTGTTAGCGTACGGGTTAGGATTAGGGGACGGGTGAGGGTAAGGCTTCGGGTAAGGGTTAGGGTTAGGGTTAGGGTTAGGGATAGGGTTAGGGGAAGGGGACGGTTTAGGGTACAGGTTAGGGTACGACAACGGTTTAGGGTGAGCGTACGTGTTAGGGTACGGGTTAGTGTTATCGTACGGGTGAGGATTAGGGGACGGGTGAGGGTAAGGCTTCGGGTAAGGGTTACGGTTAGAGTTAGGTGACGGGGACGGTTTAGGGTACAGGTTAGGGTACGACAACGGTTTAGGGTGAGCGTACGTGTTAGGGTACGTGTTAGTGTTAGCGTACGGATTAGGATTAGGGGACGGGTGAGGGTAAGGCTTCGGGTAAGTGTTAGGGTTAGGGTTAGGGTTAGGGTTAGGGTACGGGGACGGTTTAGGGTACAGGTTAGGGTACGACAACGATTTAGGGTGAGCGTACGTGTTAGGGTAGGGGTTAGTGTTAGCGTACGGGTTAGGATTAGGGGACGGGTGAGGGTAAGGCTTCGGGTAAGGGATAGGGTTAGGGTTAGGGTTAGGGGACGGGGACGGTTTAGGGTACAGGTTAGGATATGACAACGGTTTAGGGTGAGCGTACGTGTTAGGGTACGGGTTAGTGTTAGCGTACGGGTTAGGATTAGGGGACGGGTGAGGGTAAGGCTTCGGGTAAGGGTTAGGGTTAGGGTTAGGGTTAGGGTTAGGGGACGGGGACGGGGACGGTTTAGGGTACAGGTTAGGGTACGACCACGGTTTAGGGTGAGCGTACGTGTTAGGGTACGGGTTAGTGTTAGCGTACGGTTTAGGATTAGGGGACGGGTAAGAGTAAGGCTTCGGGTAAGGGTTAGGGTTAAGGTTAGGGTTAGGGGATGGGGACGGTTTAGGGTACAGGTTAGTGTTCGACAACGGTTTAGGGTGAGCGTACGTGTTAGGGTACGTGTTAGTGTTGGCGTACGGGTTAGAATTAGGGGACGGGTGAGGGTAAGGCTTCGGGTAAGGGTTAGGGTTAGGGTTAGGGTTAGGGGACGGGGACGGGGACGGTTTAGGGTACAGGTTAGGGTACGAAGATGGTTTAGGGTGAGCTTACGTGTTAGGGTACGATTTAGTGTTAGCGTAAGTGTTAGGATTAGGGGACGGGTGAGGGTAAGTCTTCGGGTAAGGGTTAGGGTTAGGCTTAGGGTTAGGGTTAGGGTTAGGGGACGGGGACGGTTTAGGGTACAGGTTAGTGTACGACAACGGTTTAGGGTGAGCGTACGTGTTAGGGTACGGGTTAGTGTTAGCGTACGTGTTAGGATTAGGGGACGGGTGAGTGTAAGGCTTCGGGTAAGGGTTAGGGTTAGTGTTAGTGTTAGGGTTAGGGTTACGGGACGGGAACAGGGACGGTTTAGGGTACAGGTTAGGGTACGACAACAGTTTAGGGTGAGCGTACGTGTTAGGGTACGGGTTAGTGTTAGCGTACTGGTTAGGATTAGGGGACGGGTGAGGGTAAGGCTTCGGGTAAGGGTTAGGGTTAGGGTTAGGGGACGGGGACGGGGACGGCGCCTGTTTAGGGTACAGGTTAGTGTACGACAACGGTTTAGGGTGAGCGTACGTGTTAGGGTACGGTTTAGTGTTAGCGTACGGGTTAGGATTAGGGGACGGGTGAGGGTAAGGCTTCGGGTAAGCGTTAGGGTTAGGGTTAGGGTTAGGGGACGGGGACGGTTTAGGGTACAGGTTAGTGTACGACAACGGTTTAGGTTTAGCGTACGTTTTAGGGTACGGGTTAGTGTTAGCGTACGGGTTAGGATTAGGGGACGGGTGAGGGTAAGGCTTCGGGTAAGGGTTAGGGTTAGGGTTAGGGTTAGGGGACGGGGATGGTTTAGGGTACAAGTTATGGTACGACAACGGTTTAGGGTGAGCGTACGTGTTAGGGTAAGGGTTAGTGTTAGCGTACGGGTTAGGATTAGGGAACGGGTGAGGGTAAGGCTTCGGGTAAGGGTTAGGGTTAGGGTTAGGGGACGGGGACGGTTTAGGGTACAGGGTAGGGTACGACAACGGTTTAGGGTGAGCGTACGTGTTAGGGTACGGGTTAGTGTTAGCGTACGGGTTAGGATTAGGGGACGGGTGAGGGTAAGGCTTCGGGTAAGGGTTAGGGTTAGGGTTAGGGTTAGGGTTAGGGTAGGGGACGGGGACGGTTTAGGGTACAGGTTAGGGTACGACAACGGTTTAGGGTGAGCGTACGTGTTAGGGTACGGGTTAGTGTTAGCGTACGGGTTAGGATTAGTGGACGGGTGAGGGTAAGGCTTCGGGTAAGGGATAGGGTTAGGGTTAGCGTTAGGGGACGGGGACGGGGACGGTTTAGGGTACAGGTTATGGTATGACAACGGTTTAGGGTGAGCGTACGTGTTAGGGTACGGGTTAGTGTTAGCGTACGGGTTAGGATTAGGGGACGGGTGAGGGTAAGGCTTCGGGTAAGTGTTAGGGTTAGAGTTAGGGTTAGGGTTAGGGGACGGGGACGGGGACGGTTTAGGGTACAGGTTAGGGTACGACAACGGTTTAGGGTGAGCGTACGTGTTAGGGTCCGGGTTAGTGTTAGCGTACGGTTTAGGATTAGGGGACGGGTAAGGGTAAGGCTTCGGGTAAGGGTTAGGGTTAGGGTTAGGGTTAGGGGATGGGGACGGTTTAGGGTACAGGTTAGTGTACGACAACGGTTTAGGGTGAGCGTACGTGTTAGGGTACGGGTTAGTGTTGGCGTACGGGTTAGGATTAGGGGACGGGTGAGGGTAAGGCTTCGGGTAAGGGTTAGGGTTAGGGTTAGGGTTAGGGGACGGGGACGGGGACGGTTTAGGGTACAGGTTAGGGTACGAAAACCGTTTAGGGTGAGCTTACGTGTTAGGGTACGGGTTAGTGTTAGCGTAAGGGTTAGGATTAGGGGACGGGTGAGGGTAAGTCTTCGGGTAAGGGTTAGGTTTAGGGTTAGTGTTAGGGTTAGGGTTAGGGGACGTGGACGGTTTAGGGTACAGGTTAGGGTACGACAACGGTTTAGGGTGAGCGTACGTGTTAGGGTACGGGTTAGTGTTAGCGTACGGGTTAGGATTAGGGGACGGGTGAGGGTAAGGCTTCGGGTAAGGGTTAGGGTTAGGGTTAGGGTTAGGTTTAGGGTTAGGGTTAGGGGACGGTTTAGGGTACAGGTTAGTGTACGACAACGGTTTAGGGTGAGCGTATGTGTTAGGGTACGGGTTAGTGTTAGCGTACGGGTGAGGATTAGGTGACGGGTGAGTGTTAGGCTTCGGGTAAGGGTTAGGGTTAGGGTTAGGGTTAGGGTTAGGGGACGCAGACGGTTTAGGGTACAGGTTAGGGTACGACAAAGGTTTAGGGTGAGCGTACGTGTTAGGGTACGGGTTAGTGTTAGCGTACGGGTTAGGATTGGGGACGGGTGAGGGTAAGGCTTCGGGTAAGGGTTAGGGTTAGGGTTAGGGTTAGGGATAGGGGACGGGGACGGTTTAGGGTACAGGTTCGGCTGCGACAACGGTTTAGGGTGAGCGTACGTGTTAGGGTACGGGTTAGTGTTAGCGTACGGGTTAGGATTAGTGGACGGGTGAGGGTAAGGCTTCGGGTAAGGGTTAGGGTTAGGGTTAGGGCTAGTGTTAGGGTTAGGGGACGGGGACAGGAACGGTTTAGGGTACAGGTTAGGGTACGACAACGGTTTAGGGTGAGCGTACATGTTAGGGTATGGGTTAGTGTTAGCGTACGGGTTAGGAATAGGGGACGGGTGAGGGTAATTCTTCGGGTAAGGGTTAGGGTTAGGGTTAGGGTACGGGGACGGGGACGGGGACGGTTTAGGGTACAGGTTAGGGTACGACAACGATTTAGGGTGAGCGTACGTGTTAGGGTACGGGTTAGTGTTAGAGTACGGGATAGGATTAGAGGACGGCTGAAGGTAAGGCTTCGGGTAAAGGTTAGGGTTAGGGTTAGGGTTAGGGTTAGGGGACGGGGACGGGGACGGTTTAGGGTACAGTTTAGGGTACGACAACGGTTTAGGGTGAGCGTACGTGTTAGGGTACGGGTTAGTGTTAGCGTACGGGTTAGGATGAGGGGACGGGTGAATGTAAGGCTTCGGGTAAGGGTTAGGGATAGGGTTAGGGTTAGGTTTAGGGTTAGGGGACGGGGACGGTTTAGGGTACAGGTTAGGGTATGTCAACCGTTTAGGGTGAGCGTACGTGTTAGGGTACGGGTTAGTGTTAGTGTACGGGTTGGGCTTAGGGGACGGGTGAGGGTAAGGCTTCTGGTAAGGGTTAGGGTTAGGGTTAGGGTTAGGGTTAGGTTTAGGGGACGGGGACGGTTTAGATACAAGTTAGGGTACGACAACGGTTTAGGGTGAGCGTACGTGTTAGGGTATGGGTTAGTGTTAGCGTACGGGTTAGGATTAGGGGACGGGTGAGGGTAAGGCTTCGGGTAAGGGTTAGGGTTAGGGTTAGGGTTAGGGTTAGGGTTAGGGGACGGGGACGGTTTAGGGTACAGGTTAGTGTACGACAAAGTTTTAGGGTGAGCGTACGTGTTAGGGTATGGGTTAGTGTTAGCGTACGGGTTAGGATTAGGGGACGGGTGAGGGTAAGGCTTCGGGAAAGTGTTAGGGTTAGGGTTAGGGTTAGGGTTAGGGGACGGGCACAGGGACGGTTTAGGGTACAAGTTAGGGTACGACAACGGTTTAGGGTGAGGGTACGTGTTAGGGTACGGGTTAGTGTTAACGTACGGGTTAGGATTAGGGGACGGGTTAGGGTAAGGCTTCGGTTAAGGGTTAGGGTTAGGGTTAGGGTTAGGGTTAGGGGACGTGGACGGTTTAGGGTACAGGTTAGGGTACGACAACCGTTTAGGGTGAGCGTACGTGTTAGGGTACGGGTTAGTGTTAGCGTTCGGGTTAGGATTTGGGGACGGGTGAGGGTAAGGCTTCGGGTAAGGGTTAGGGTTAGGGTTAGGGTTAGGGTTAGGTTTAGGGGACCGGGACGGTTTAGGGTACAGGTTAGGGTACGACAACTGTTTAGGGTGAGTGTACGTGTTAGGGTACGTGTTAGTGTTAGCGTACGGGTGAGGATTAGGGGACGGGTGAGGGTAAGGCTTCGGGTAAGTGTTAGGGTTAGGGTTAGGGTTAGGTTTAGGGTTAGGGGACGGGGACGGTTTAGGGTACAGGTTAGGGTACGACAACGGTTTAGGGTGAGCGTACGTTTTAGGGTACGGGTTAGTGTTAGCGAACGGGTTAGTATTAGGGGACGGGTGAGGGTAAGGCTTCGGGTAAGGGTTAGGGTTAGGGTTAGGTTTAGGTTTAGGGTTAGGGGACGGGGACGGTTTAGGGTACAGGTTAGTGTACGACAACGTTTTAGGGTGAGCGTACGTGTTAGGGTACGGGTTAGTGTTAGCGTACGGGTGAGGATTAGGGGACGGGTGATGGTAAGGCTTCGGGTAAGGGTTAGGGTTAGGGGACGGGGACGGGGACGGGGACGGGGACGGTTTAGGGTACATTTTAGGGTACGACAACGATTTAGGGTGAGCGTACGTGTTAGGGTACGGGTTAGTGTTAGCGTACGGGTTAGGATTAGAGGACGGCTGAGGGTAAGGCTTCGGGTAAATGTTAGGGTTAGGGTTAGGGTTAGGGTTAGGGGACGGGGACGGGGACGGTTTAGGGTACAGGTTAGGGTACGACAACAGTTTAGGGTGAGCGTACGTGTTAGGGTACGGGTTAGTGTTAGCGTACGGGTTAGGATTAGGGGACGGGTGAGTGTAAGGCTTCGGGTAAGGGTTAGGGATAGGGTTAGGGTTAGGTTTAGGGTTAGGGGATGGGGACGGTTTAGGGTACAGGTTAGGGTACGTCAACGGTTTAGGGTGAGCGTACGTGTTAGGGTACGGGTTAGTGTTAGTGTACGGGTTAGGATTAGGGGACGGGTGAGGGTAAGGCTTCGGGTAAGGGTTAGGGTTAGGGTTAGGGTTAGGGTTAGGGTTAGGGGACTGGGACGGTTTAGGGTACAAGTTAGGGTATGACAACGGTTTAGGGTGAGCGTACGTGTTAGGGTATGGGTTAGTGTTAGCGTACGGGTTAGGATTAGGGGACGGGTGAGTGTAAGGCTTCGGGTAAGGGTTAGGGTTAAGGTTAGGGTTAGGGGTCGGGGACGGGGACGGTTTAGGGTACAGGTTAGTGTACGACAAAGGTTTAGGGTGAGCGTACGTGTTAGGGTACGGGTTAGTGTTAGCGTACGGGTGAGGATTAGGGACGGGTGAGTGTAAGGCTTCGGGTAAGGGTTAGGGTTAGGGTTAGGGTTAGGGGACGGGGACGGGGACGGTTTAGGGTACAGGTTAGGGTACGACAACGGTTTAGGGTGAGCGTACGTGTTAGGGTATGGGTTAGTGTTAGCGTACGGGTTAGGATTAGGGGACGGGTGAGGTTAAGGCTTCGGGAAAGGGTTAGGGTTAGGTTTAGGGTTAGGGGACGGGCACAGGGACGGTTTAGGGTACAAGTTAGGGTACGACAACGGTTTAGGGTGAGGGTACGTGTTAGGGTACGGGTTAGTGTTAACGTACGGGTTAGGATTAGGGGACGGGTTAGGGTAAGGCTTCGGGTAAGGGGTAGGGTTAGGGTTAGGGTTAGGGTTAGGGGACGTGGACGGTTTAGGGTACAGGTTAGGGTACGACAACCGTTTAGGGTGAGCGTACGTGTTAGGGTACGGGTTAGTTTTAGCGTACGGGTTAGGATTAGGGGACGGATGAGGGTAAGGCTTCGGGTAAGGGTTAGAGTTAGGGTTAGGGTTAGGGTTAGGTTTAGGGCATGGGGACGGTTTAGGGTACAGGTTAGGGTACGACAACGGTTTAGGGTGAGCGTACGTGTTAGGGTACGGGTTAGTGTTAGCGTACGGGTGAGGATTAGGGGACGGGTGAGGGTAAGGCTTCGGGTAAGGGTTAGGGTTAGGGTTAGGGTTAGGTTTAGGTTTAGGGGACGGGGACGGTTTAGAGTACAGGTTAGGGTACGACAACGGTTTAGGGTGAGCGTACGTGTTAGGGTACGGGTTAGTGTTAGCGTACGGGTTAGGATTAGGGGACGGGTGAGGGTAAGTCTTCGGGTAAGGGTTAGGGTTAGGGTTAGGGTTAGGGTTAGGGTTAGGGGACGGGGACGGTTTAGGGTACAGGTTAGTGTACGACAACGTTTTAGGGTGAGCGTACGTGTTAGGGTACGGGTTAGTGTTAGCGTACGGGTGAGGATTAGGGGACGGGTTAGGGTAAGGCTTCGGGTAAGGGTTAGGGTTAGGGGACGGGGACGGTTTAGGGTACAGGTTAGGGTACGACAACGGTTTAGGGTGAGCGTACGTGTTAGGGTACGGGTTAGTGTTAGCGTACGGTTTAGGATTAGGGGACGGGTGAGGGTAAGGCTTCGGGTAAGGGTTAGGGTTAGGGTTAGGGTTAGGGTTAGGGGATGGGGACGGTTTAGGGAACAGGTTAGTGTACGACAACGGTTTAGGGTGAGCGTACGTGTTAGGGTACGGGTTAGTGTTGGCGTACGGGTTAGGATTAGGGGACAGGTGAGTGTAAGGCTTCGGGTAAGGGTTAGGGTTAGTGTTAGGGTTAGGGTTAGGGTTACGGGACGGGGACAGGGACGGTTTAGGGTACAGGTTAGGGAACAACAGCAGTTTAGGGTGAGCGTACGTGTTAGGGTACGGGATAGTGTTAGCGTACGGGTTAGGATTAGGGGACGGGTGAGGGTAAGGCTTCAGTTAAGGGTTAGGGTTAGGGTTAGGGTTAGGGTACGGGGACGGTTTAGGGTACAGGTTAGGGTACGACAACGGTTTAGGGTGAGCGTACGTTTTAGGGTACGGGTTAGTGTTAGCGTACGGGTTAGGATTAGGGGACGGGTGAGGGTAAGGCTTCGGGTAAGGGTTAGGGTTAGGGTTAGGGTTAGGGGACGGGGACGGTTTAGGGTACAAGTTAGGGTACGACAACGGTTTAGGTTGAGCGTACGTGTTAGGGTACTGGTTAGTGTTAGCGTACGGGTTAGGATTAGGGAACGTGTGAGGGTAAGGCTTCGGGTAAGGGTTAGGGTTAGGGTTAGGGGACGGGGACGGTTTAGGGTACAGGTTAGGGTATGACAAAGCTTTAGGGTGAGCGTACGTGTTAGGGTACGGGTTAGTGTTAGCGTACGGTTTAGGATTAGCGGACGGGTGAGGGTAAGGTTTCGGGTAAGGGTTAGGGTTAGGGTTAGGGCTAGGCTTAGGGTTAGGGGACGGGGACAGGGACGGTTTAGGGTACAGGTTAGGGTACGACAACGGTTTAGGGTGAGCGTACATGTTAGGGTATGGGTTAGTGTTAGCGTATGGGTTAGGATTAGGGGACGGGTGAGGGTAAGGCTTCGGGTAAGGGTTAGGATTAGGGTTAGGGTACGGGGACGGGAACGGGGACGGGGATGGTTTAGGGTACAGGTTAGGGTACGACAAAGATTTAGGGTGAGCGTACGTGTTAAGGTACGGGTTAGTGTTAGCGTACGGGTTAGGATTAGAGGACGGCTGAGGGTAAGGCTTCGGGTAAAGGTTAGGGTTAGGGTTAGGGTTAGGGTTAGGGGACGGGGACGGGGACGGTTTAGGGTACAGGTTAGGGTACGACAACGGTTTAGGGTGAGCGTACGTGTTAGGGTACGGGTTAGTGTTAGCGTACGGGTTAGGATTAGGGGACGGGTGAGTGTAAGGCTTCGGGTAAGGGTTAGGGTTAGGGTTAGGGTTAGGGTTAGGGGACGGGGACGGTATAGGGTACAGGTTAGGGTACGTCAATGGTTTAGGGTGAGCGTACGTGTTAGGGTACGGGTTAGTGTTAGTGTACGGGTTAGGATTAGGGGACGGGTGAGGGTAAGGCTTCGGGTAAGTGTTAGGGTTAGGGTTAGGGTTAGGGTTAGGGTTAGGGGACGGGGACGGTTTAGGGTACAAGTTAGGGTACGACAACGGTTTAGGGTGAGCGTACGTGTTAGGGTATGGGTTAGTGTTAGCGTACGGGTTAGGATTAGGGGACGGGTGAGGGTAAGGCTTCGGGTAAGGGTTAGGGTTAGGGTTAGGGTTAGGGTTAGGGGATGGGGATGGTTTAGGGTACAGGTTAGTGTACGACAAAAGTTTAGGTGAGCGTACGTGTTAGGGAACGGGTTAGTGTTAGCGTACGAGTGAGGATTAGGGGACGGGTGAGTGTAAGGCTTCGGGTAAGGGTTAGGGTTAGGGTTAGGGTTAGGGTTAGGGTTAGGGGACGGGGACGGTTTAGAGTACAGGTTAGGGTACGACAACGGTTTAGGGTGAGCGTACGTGTTAGGGTATGGGTTAGTGTTAGCGTACGGGTTAGGATTAGGGGACGGGTGAGGGTAAGGCTTCGGGAAAGGGTTAGGGTTAGGGTTAGAGTTAGGGTTAGGGGACGGGCACGGGGACGGTTTAGGGTACAAGTTAGGGTACGACAACGGTTTAGGGTGAGGGTACGTGTTAGGGTACGGGTTAGTGTTAACGTACGGGTTAGGATTAGGGGACGGGTTAGGGTAAGGCTTCGGGTAAGTGTTAGGGTTAGGGTTAGGGTTAAGTTTAGGGGACGTGGACGGTTTAGGGTACAGGTTAGGGTACGACAACCGTTTAGGGGGAGCGTACGTGTTAGGGTACGGGTTAGTGTTAGCGTACGGGTTAGGATTAGGGGACGGGTGAGGGTAAGGCTTCGGGTAAGGGTTAGGGTTAGGGTTAGGGTTAGGGGACGGAGACGGGGACGGTTTAGGGTAAGGGTTAGGGTACGACAACGGTTTAGGGTGAGCGTACGTGTTAGGGTACGGGTTAGTGTTAGCGTACGGGTGAGGATTAGGGACGGGTGAGGGTAAGGCTTCGGGTACGGGTTAGGGTTAGGACTAGGGTTAGGTTTAGGGTTAGGGGACGGGGACGGATTAGGGTACAGGTTAGGGTACAACAACAGTTTAGGGTGAGCGTACGTGTTAGGGTACGGGTTAGTGTTAGCGTACGGGTTAGGATTAGGGGACGGGTGAGCGTAAGGCTTCGGGTAAGGGTTAGGGTTAGGGTTAGGGTTAGGGTTAGGGTTAGGGGACGGGGACGGTTTAGGGTACAGGTTAGGGTACGACAATGTTTTAGGGTGAGCGTACGTGTTAGGGTACGGTTTAGTGTTAGCGTACGGGTGAGGATTAGGGGACGGGTGAGGGTAAGGCTTCGGGTAAGGGTTAGGGTTAGGGTTAGGGGACGGGGACGGTTTAGGGTACAGGTTAGGGTATGACAAAGCTTTAGGGTGAGCGTACGTGTTAGGGTACGGGTTAGTGTTAGCGTACGGTTTAGGATTAGGGGACGGGTGAGGGTAAGGCTTCGGGTAAGGGTTAGGGTTAGGGTTAGGGCTAGGGTTAGGGTTAGGGGACGGGGACAGGGACGGTTTAGGGTACAGGTTAGGGTACGACAACGGTTTATGGTGAGCGTACATGTTAGGGTATGGGTTAGTGTTAGCGTATGGGTTAGGATTAGGGGACGGGTGAGGGTAAGGCTTCGGGTAAGGGTTAGGATTAGGGTTAGGGTACGGGGACGGGAACGGTGACGGGGATGGTTTAGGGTACAGGTTAGGGTACGACAAAGATTTAGGGTGAGCGTACGTGTTAGGGTACGGGTTAGTGTTAGCGTACGGGTTAGGATTAGAGGACGGCTGAGGGTAAGGCTTCGGGTAAAGGTTAGGGTTAGGGTTAGGGTTAGGGTTAGGGGACGGGGACGGGGACGGTTTAGGGTACAGGTTAGGGTACGACAACGGTTTAGGGTGAGCGTACGTGTTAGGGTACGGGTTAGTGTTAGCGTACGGGTTAGGATTAGGGGACGGGTGAGTATAAGGCTTCGGGTAAGGGTTAGGGTTAGGGTTAGGGTTAGGGTTAGGGGACGGGGACGGTATAGGGTACAGGTTAGGGTACGTCAATGGTTTAGGGTGAGCGTACGTGTTAGGGTACGGGTTAGTGTTAGTGTACGGGTTAGGATTAGGGGACGGGTGAGGGTAAGGCTTCGGTAAGGGTTAGGGTTAGGGTTAGGGTTAGGGTTAGGGTTAGGGTTAGGGGACGGGGACGGTTTAGGGTACAAGTTAGGGTACGACAACGGTTTAGGGTGAGCGTACGTGTTAGGGTATGGGTTAGTGTTAGCGTACGGGTTAGGATTAGGGGACGGGTGACGGTAAGGCTTCGGGTAAGGGTTAGGGTTAGGGTTAGGGTTAGGGTTAGGGTTAGGGGATGGGGATGGTTAAGGGTACAGGTTAGTGTACGACAAAAGTTTAGGTGAGCGTACGTGTTAGGGTACGGGTTAGTGTTAGCGTACGAGTGAGGATTAGGGGACGGGTGAGTGTAAGGCTTCGGGTAAGGGTTAGGGTTAGGGTTAGGGTTTGGGGACGGGGACGGTTTAGGGTACAGGTTAGGGTACGACAACGGTTTAGGGTGAGCGTACGTGTTAGGGTATGGGTTAGTGTTCGCGTACGGGTTAGGATTAGGGGACCGGTGAGGGTAAGGCTTCGGGTAAGGGTTAGGGTTAGGGTTAGGGGATGGGGACGGTTTAGGGTACAGGGTAGGGTACGACAACGGTTTAGGGTGAGCGTACGAGTTAGGGTACGGGTTAGTGTTAGCGCACGGGTTAGGATAAGGGGACGGGTGAGGGTAAGGCTTCGGGTAAGGGTTAGGGTTAGGGTTAGGGTTAGGGTTAGGGGACGGGGACGGTTTAGGGTACAGGTTAGTGTACGACAACGGTTTAGGGTGAGCGTACGTGTTAGGGTACGGGTTAGTGTTAGCGTACGGCTTAGGATTAGGGGACGGGTGAGGGTAAGGCTTCGGGTAAGTGTTAGGGTTAGGGTTAGGGTTAGGGTTAGGGTTAGGGTACGGGGACGGTTTAGGGTACAGGTTAGGGTACGACAACGATTTAGGGTGAGCGTACGTGTTAGGGTACGGGTTAGTGTTAGCGTACAGGTTAGGATTAGGGGACGGGTGAGGGTAAGGCTTCGGGTAAGGGTTATGGTTAGGGTTAGGGTTAGGGTTAGGGGACGGGGACGGTTTAGGGTACAGATTAGGGTATGACAACGGTTTAGGGTGAGCGTACGTGTTAGGGTACGGGTTAGTGTTAGCGTACGGATTAGGATTAGGGGACGGGTGAGGGTAAGGCTTCGGGTAAGGGTTAGTGTTAGGGTTAGGGTTAGGGTTAGGGGACGGGGACGGGGACGGTTTAGGGTACAGGTTAGGTTACGACAACGGTTTAGGGTGAGCGTACGTGTTAGGGTACGGGTTAGTGTTAGCGTACGGTTTAGGATTCGAGGACGGGTGAGGGTAAGGCTTCGGGTAAGGGTTAGGGTTAGGGTTAGGGTTACGGTTAGGGGATGGGGACGGTTTAGGGTACAGGTTAGTGTACGACAACGGTTTAGGGTGAGCGTACGTGTTAGGGTACGGGTTAGTGTTGGCGTACGGGTTAGGATTAGGGGACGGGTGAGGGTAAGGCTTCGGGTAAGGGTTAGGGTTTGGGTTAGGGTTAGGGGATCGGGACGGGGACGGTTTAGGGTACAGGTTAGGGTACGACAACGGTTTAGGGTGAGCGTACGTGTTAGGGTACGGGTTAGTGTTAGCGTACGGGTGAGTATTAGGTGACGGGTGAGTGTAAGGCTTCGGGTAAGGGTTAGGGTTAGGGTTAGGGTTAGGGTTAGGGTTAGGGGACCCGGACGGTTTAGGGTACAGGTTAGGGTACGACAAAGGTTTAGGGTGAGCGTACGTGTTAAGGTACGGGTTAGTGTTAGGGTACGGGTTAGGATTAGGGGACGGGTGAGGGTAAGGCTTCGGGTAAGGGTTAGGATTAGGGTTAGGGTACGGGGACGGGGACGGGGACGGGGATGATTTAGGGTACAGGTTAGAGTACGACAAAGATTTAGGGTGAGCGTACGTGTTAGGGTACGGGTTAGTGTTAGCGTACGGGTTAGGATTAGAAGACGGCTGAGGGTAAGGCTTCGGGTAAAGGTTAGGGTTAGGGTTAGGGTTAGGGTTAGGGGACGGGGACGGGGACGGTTTAGGGTACAGGTTAGGGTACGACAAAAGTTTAGGGTGAGCGTATGTGTTAGGGTACGTGTTAGTGTTAGCGTACGAGTGAGGTTTAGGGAACGGGTGAGTGTAAGGCTTCGGGTAAGGGTTAGGGTTAGGGTTAGGGTTAGGGTTAGGGTTAGGGGACGGGGACGGTTTAGGGTACAGGTTAGGGTACGACAATGTTTTAGGGTGAGCGTACGTGTTAGGGTACGGGTTAGTGTTAGCGTACGGGTGAGGATTAGGGGACGGGTGAGGGTAAGGCTTCGGGTAAGGGTTAGGGTTAGGGTTAGGGGACGGGGACGGTTTAGGGTACAGGTTAGGGTACGACAACGGTTTAGTGTGAGCGTACGAGTTAGGGTACGGGTTAGTGTTAGCGCACGGGTTAGGATAAGGGGACGGGTGAGGGTGAGGCTTCGGGTAAGGGTTAGGGTTAGGATTAGGGGACGGGGACGGTTTAGGGTACAGGTTAGGGTACGACAAAGGTTTAGGGTGAGCGTACGTGTTAGGGTACGGGTTAGTGTTAGCGTACGGCTTAGGATTAGGGGACGGGTGAGGGTAAGGCTTCGGGTAAGTGTTAGGGTTAGGGTTATGGTTAGGGTTAGGGTTAGGGTACGGCGACGGTTTAGGGTACAGGTTAGGGTACGACAACGATTTAGGGTGAGCGTACGTGTTAGGGTACGGGTTAGTGTTAGCGTACAGGTTAGGATTAGGGGACGGGTGAGGGTAAGGCTTCGGGTAAGGGTTAGGGTTAGGGTTAGGGTTAGGGGACGGGGACGGTTTAGGGTACATATTAGGGTATGACAACGGTTTAGGCTGAGCGTATGTGTTAGGGTACGGGTTAGTGTTAGCGTACGGATTAGGATTAGGGGACGTGTGAGGGTAAGGCTTCGGGTCAGGGTTAGGGTTAGGGTTAGGGTTAGGGTTAGGGGACGGGGACGGGGACGGTTTAGGGTACAGGTTAGGGTACGACAACGGTTTAGGGTGAGCGTACGTGTTAGGGTACGGGTTAGTGTTAGCGTACGGTTTAGGATTCGGGGACGGGTGAGGGTAAGGCTTCGGGTAAGGGTTAGGGTTAGGGTTAGGGTTACGGTTAGGGGATGGGGATGGTTTAGGGTACAGGTTAGTGTACGACAACGGTTTAGGGTGAGCGTACGTGTTAGGGTACGGGTTAGTGTTGGCGTACGGGTTAGGATTAGGGGACGGGTGAGGGTAAGGCTTCGGGTAAGGGTTAGGGTTAGGGTTAGGGTTAGGGGATCGGGACGGGGACGGTTTAGGGTACAGGTTAGGGTACGACAACGGTTTAGGGTGAGCTTACGTGTTAGGGTACGGGTTAGTGTTAGCGTAAGGGTTAGGTTTAGGGGACGGGTGAGGGTAAGTCTTCGGGTAAGGGTTAGGGTTAGGGTTAGGGTTAGGGTTAACGTTAGGGGACGGGGACGGTTTAGGGTACAGGTTAGGGTACGACAACGGTTTAGGGTGAGCATACGTGTTAGGGTACGGGTTAGAGTTAGCGTACGGGTTAGGATTAGGGGACGGGTGAGGGTAAGGCTTCGGGTAAGGGTTAGGGTTAGTGTTAGGGTTAGGGTTAGGGTTACGGGATGGGGACAGGGACGGTTTAGGGTAGAGCTTAGGGTACGACAACAGTTTAGGGTGAGCGTACGTGTTAGGGTACGGGTTAGTGTTAGCGTACGGGTTAGGATTAGGGGACGGGTGAGGGTAAGGCTTCGGGTAAGGGTTAGGGTTAGGGTTAGGGTTAGGGGACGGGGACGGGGACGGTGACGGTTTAGGGTACAGGTTAGTGTACGACAACGGTTTACGGTGAGCGTACGTGTTAGGGCACCGGCTAGTGTTAGCGTACGGGTTAGGATTAGGGGACGGGTGAGGGTAAGGCTTCGGGTAAGCGTTAAGGTTAGGGTTAGGGTTAGGGTTAGGGTTAGTGGACGGGGACGGTTTAGGGTACAGGTTAGGGTACGACAACGGTTTAGGGTGAGCCTACGTGTTAGGGTATGGGTTCGTGTTAGCGTACGGGTTAGGATTAGGGGACGGGTGAGGGTAAGGCTTCGGGTAAGGGTTAGGGTTAGGTTTAGGGGACGGGGACGGTTTAGGGTACAGGTTAGGGTACGACAACGGTTTAGGGTGAGCGTACGTGTTAGGGTACGGGTTAGTGTTAGCGTACGGGTTAGGATTAGGGGACGGGTGAGGGTAAGGCTTTGGGTAAGAGTTAGGGTTAGGGTTAGGGTTAGGGTTAGAGTTAGGGGACGGGGACAGGGACGGTTTAGGGTACAGGTTAGGGTAGGACAACGGTTTAGGGTGAGCGTACATGTTAGTGTATGGTTTAGTGTTAGCGTACGGGTTAGGATTATGGGACGGGTGAGGGTAAGGCTTCGGGTAAGGGTTAGGGTTAGGGTTAGGGTTAGGGTTAGGGGACGGGGACGGTTTAGGGTACAGGTTAGGGTACGACAACGGTTTAGGGTGAGCGTACGTGTTAGGGTACGGGTTAGTGTTAGCGTACGGTTTAGGATTAGGGGACGGGTGAGGGTAAGGCTTCGGGTAAGGGTTAGGGTTAGGGTTAGGGTTAGGGGACGGGGACGGTTTAGGGTACAAGTTAGGGTACGACAACGGTTTAGGGTGAGCGTACGTGTTAGGGTACGGGTTAGTGTTAGCGTACGGGTGAGGATTAGGTGACGGGTGAGTGTAAGGCTTCGGGTTAGGGTTAGGGTTAAGGGACGGGGACGGGGACGGCTTAGGGTACAGGTTACGGTACGACAACGGTTTAGGGTGAGCGTACGTGTTAGGGTACGGGTCAGTGTTAGCGTACGGGTTAGGATTAGGGGACGGGTGAGGGTAAGGCTTCCGGTAAGGGTTAGGGTTAGGGTTAGGGTTAGGGTTAGGGTTAGGGGACGGGGACGGTTTAGGGTACAGGTTAGGGTACGACAACGGTTTAGGGTGAGCGTACGTGTTAGGGTACAGGTTAGTGTTAGCGTACGGGTTAGGATTAGGGGACAGGTGAGGGTAAGGCTTCAGTTAAGGGTTAGGATTAGGGTTAGGGTTAGGGTTAGGGTTAGGGGATGGAGACGGTGTAGGGTAGAGTTTAGGGTACGACAACGGTTTAGGGTGAGCGTACGTGTTAGGGTACGGGTTAGTGTTAGCGTACGGGTTAGGATTAGGGGACGGGTGAGGGTAAGGATTCGGGTAAGTGTTAGGGTTAGGGATAGGTTTAGGGTTAGGGTTAGGGGATGGGGACGGTTTAGGGTACATCTTAGGGTACGACAACGATTTAGGGTGAGCGTAGGTGTTAGGGTACGGATTAGTGTTAGCGTACGGGTTAGGATTAGGGGACGGGTGAGGTTAAGGCTTCGGATAAGGGTTATGGTTAGGGTTAGGGTTAGGGGACGGGGACGGGGACGGTTTAGGGTACAGGTTACTGTACGACAACGGTTTATGGTGAGCGTACGTGTTAGGGTACGGGTTAGTGTTAGCGTACGGGTTAGGATTAGGGGACGGGTGAGGGTAAGGCTTCGGGTAAGGGTTAGGTTTAGGGTTAGGGTTAGGGGACGGGGACGGGGACGGTTTAGGGTACAGGTAAGCGTACGACAATGCTTTAGGGTGAGCGTACGTGTTAGGGTACTGGTTAGTGTTAGCGTACGGGTTAGGATTAGGGGATGGGTGAGGGTAAGGCTTCGGGTAAAGGTTAGGGTTAGGGTTAGGGTTAGGGTTAGGGTTAGGGTTAGGGGACGGGGACGGTTTAGGGTACAGCTTAGGGTACGACAACGGTTTAGGGTGAGCGTACGTGTTAGGGTACGGGTTAGTGTTAGCGTACAGGTTAGGATTAGGGGACGGGTGAGGGGAAGGCTTCGGGTAAGGGTTAGGGTTAGGGTTAGTGTTAGGGGTAGGATTAGGGGACAGGGACGTTTTAGGGTACAGGTTAGTGTACGTCAACGGTTTAGGGTGAGCGTACATGTTAGGGTATGGGTTAGTGTTAGTGTAGGGGTTAGGATTAGGGGACGGGTGAGGGTAAGGCTTCGGGTAAGGGTTAGGGTTAGGGTTAGGGTTAGGGTTAGGGGACGGGGATGTATTAGGGTACAGGTTAGGGTACGACAACGATTTAAGGTGAGCGTACGTGTTAGGGTATGGGTTAGTGTTAGCGTACGGGTGAGGATTAGGGGACGGGTGAGTGTAAGGCTTCGGGTAAGGGTTACGGTTAGGATTAGGGTTAGGGTTAGGGTTAGGGGACGGGGACGGTTTAGGGTACAGGTTAGGGTACGACAACGGTTTAGGGTGAGCGTACGTGTTAGGTTACGGGTTAGTGTTAGCGTACGGGTTAGGATTAGGCGACGGGTGAGGGTAAGGCTTCGGGAAAGGGTTAGGGTTAGGGTTAGGTTTAGGGTTAGGGGACGGGCACGGGGACGGTTTAGGGTACAGGTTAGGGTACGACAACGGTTTAGGGTGAGGGTACGTGTTAGGGTACGGGTTAGTGTTAGCGTACGGGTTAGGATTAGAGGACGGGTGAGGGTAAGGCTTCGGGTAAGGGTTAGGGTTAGGGTTAGGGTTAGGGTTAGGGTTAGGGGACGGGGACGGCTTAGGGTACAGGTTAGGGTACGACAACGGTTTAGAGTGAGCGTAAGTGTTAGGGTACGGATTAGTGTTAGCGTTCGGGTTAGGATTAGGTGACGGGTGAGTGTAAGGCTTCGGGTAAGGGTTAGGGTTAGGGTTAGGGTTAGGGTTAGGGTTAGGGGACGGGGACGGTTTAGGGTACAGTTTAGGGTACGACAACGGTTTAGGGTGAGCGTACGTGTTAGGGTACGGGTTAGTGTTAGCATACGGGTTAGGATTAGGGTACGGGTGAGGGTAAGGCTACAGGTAAGGGTTAGGGTTAGGGTTAGGGTTAGGGTTAGGGTTAGGGGACGGGGACGGTTTAGGGTACAGGTTAGGGTACGACAACGATTTAGGGTGAGCGTACGTGTTAGGTTACGGGTTAGTGTTAGCGTACGGGTTAGGATTAGGGAACGGGTGAGGGTAAGGCTTCGGGTAAGGGTTACGGTTAGGGTTAGGGTTAGGGTTAGGGGACGGGGACAGTTTAGGGTACAGGTTAGGCTACGACAACGGTTTAGGGTGAGCGTACGTGTTAGGGTACGGGTTAGTGTTAGCGTACGGGTTAGAATTAGGGGACGGGTGAGGGTAGGGCTTCGGGTAAGGTTTAGGGTTAGTGTTAGGGTTAGGGGACGGGGACGGTTTAGGGTACAGTTTAGGGTACGACAACGGTTTAGGGTGAGCGTACGTGTTAGGGTACGGGTTAGTGTTAGCGTACGGGTTAGGATTAGGGGACGGGTGAAGGTAAGGCTTCGAGTAAGGGTTAGGGTTAGGGTTAGGGTTAGGGTTAGGCTTAGGTGACGGGGACGGTTTAGGGTAGAGGTTAGTGTACGACAACGGTTTAGGGTGAGCGTACGTGTTAGGGTACGGGTTAGTGTTAGCGTACGGGTTAGGATTAGGGTACGGGTGAGGGCAAGGCTTCGGGTAAGGGTTAGGGTTAGGGTTAGGGTTAGGGTTAGGGTTAGGGGACGGGGACGGTTTAGGGTACAGGTTAGGGTACGACAACGCTTTAGGGTGAGCGTACGTGTTAGGGTATGGGTTAGTGTTAGCGTACGGGTTCGGATTAGGGGACGGGTGATGTTAAGGCTTCGGGTAAGGGTTAGGGTTTGGGTTAGAGTTAGGTTTAGGGTTATGGTTAGGGGACGGGGACGGTTTAGGGTACAGGTTAGGGTACGACAACGGTTTAGGGTGAGCGTACGTGTTAGGGTACGGGTTAGTGTTAGCGTACGGGTTAGGATTAGGGGACGGTTGAGGGTAAGACTTCGGGTAAGGTTTAGGGTTAGGTTTAGGGTTAGGGTTAGGGTTAGGGTTAGGGGCCGGGGACAGTTATGATTTAGGGTACAGGTTAGGGTACGACCACTGTATAGGGTGAGCGTACGTGTTAGGGTATGGGTTAGTGTTAGCGTACGGGTTAGGATTAGGGGACGGTTGAGGGTAAGGCTTCGGGCAAGGGTTAGGGTTAGGGTTAGGGTTAGGGTTAGGGGACGGGGACGGTTTAGGGTACAGGTTAGGGTACGACAATGGCTTAGGGTGAGCATACGTGTTAGGGTACGTGTTAGTGTTAGCGTACGGGTTAGGATTAGGGGACGGGTGAGGGTAAGGCTTCGGGTAAGGGTTAGGGTTAAGGTTAGGGTTAGGGTTTGGGGACGGGGACGGTTTAGGGTACAGGTTAGGGTACGACAACGGTTTAGGGTGAGCGTACGTGTTAGGGTACGGGTTAGTGTTAGCGTACGGTTTAGGATTAGGTGACGGGTGAGGGTAAGGCTTCGGGTAAGGGTTAGGGTTAGGGTTAGAGTTAGGGGACGGGGACGGTTTAGGGTACAAGTTAGGGTACGACAATGGTTTAGGGTGAGCGTACGTGTTAGGGTATGGGTTAGAGTTAGCGTACGGGTTAGGATTAGGGGACGGGTGAGGGTAAGGCTTCGGGTAAGGGTTAGGGTTAGGGTTAGGTTTAGGGTTAGGGGACGGGGACGGTTTAGGGTACAGGTTAGTGTACGACAACGGTTTACGGTGAGCGTACGTGTTAGGGTACGGGTTAGTGTTAGCGTACGGGTTAGGATTAGGGGACGGGTGAGGGTAAGGCTTCGGGTAAGGGTTATGGTTAGGGTTAGGGTTAGGGTTAGGGGACGGGGACAGGGACGGTTTAGGGTACAGGTTAGGGTACGACAACGGTTTAGGGTGAGCGTACATGTTAGGGTATGTGTTAGTGTTAGCGTACGGGTTAGGATTAGAGGACGGGTGAGGGTAAGGCTTTGGGTAAGGGTTAGGTTTAGGGTTTGGGTTAGGGGACGGGGACGGGGACGGGGACGGTTTAGGGTACAGGTAAGGGTACGACAATGGTTTAGGGTGAGCGTACGTGTTAGGGTACTGGTTAGTGTTAGCGTACGGGTTAGGATTAAGGGATGGGTGAGGGTAAGGCTTCGGGTAAAGGTTAGGGTTAGGGTTAGGGTTAGGGTTAGGGTTAGGGGACGGGGACGGTTTAGGGTACAGGTTAGTGTACGACAACGGTTTAGGGTGAGCGTACGTGTTAGGGTACGGGTTAGTGTTAGCGTACGGGTTAGGATTAGGGGACGGGTGAGGGTAAGGCTTCGGGTAAGGGTTAGGGTTAGGGTTAGGGTTAGGGTTAGGGGACAGGGACGTTTTAGGGTACAGGTTAGTGTACGTCAACGGTTTAGGGTGAGCGTACATGTTAGGGTATGGGTTAGTGTTAGTGTAGGGGTTAGGATTAGGGGACGGGTGAGGGTAAGGCTTCGGGTAAGGGTTAGGGTTAGGGTTAGGGTTAGGGTTAGGGTTAGGGGACGGGGACGGATTAGGGTACAGGTTAGGGTACGACAACGATTTAGGGTGAGCATACGTGTTAGGGTACGGGTTAGTGTTAGCGTACGGGTGAGGATTAGGGGACGGGTGAGTGTAAGGCTTCGGGTAAGGGTTACGGTTAGGATTAGGGTTAGGGTTAGGGTTAGGGGACGGGGACGGTTTAGGGTACAGGTTAGGGTACGACAACGGTTTAGGGTGAGCGTACGTGTTAGGTTACGGGTTAGTGTTAGCGTACGGGTTAGGATTAGGGGACTTGTGAGGGTAAGGCTTCGGGAAAGGGTTAGGGTTAGGGTTAGGTTTAGGGTTAGGGGACGGGCACGGGGACGGTTTAGGGTACAGGTTAGGGTACGACAACGGTTTAGGGTGAGGGTACGTGTTAGGGTACGGGTTAGTGTTAGCGTACGGGTTAGGATTAGAGGACGGGTGAGGGTAAGGCTTCGGGTAAGGGTTAGGGTTAGGGTTAGGGTTAGGGTTAGGGTTAGGGGACGGGGACGGCTTAGGGTACAGGTTAGGGTACGACAACGGTTTAGAGTGAGCGTAAGTGTTAGGGTACGGATTAGTGTTAGCGTTCGGGTTAGGATTAGGGGACGGGTGAGTGTAAGGCTTCGGGTAAGGGTTAGGGTTAGGGTTAGGGTTAGGGTTAGGGTTGGGGACGGGGACGGTTTAGGGTACAGTTTAGGGTACGACAACGGTTTAGGGTGAGCGTACGTGTTAGGGTACGGGTTAGTGTTAGCATACGGGTTAGGATTAGGGTACGGGTGAGGGTAAGGCTACAGGTAAGGGTTAGGGAGCGTTAGGGTTAGGGTTAGGGTTAGGGGACGGGGACGGTTTAGGGTACAGGTTAGGGTACGACAACGATTTAGGGTGAGCGTACGTGTTAGGTTACGGGTTAGTGTTAGCGTACGGGTTAGGATTAGGGAACGGGTGAGGGTAAGGCTTCGGGTAAGGGTTACGGTTAGGGTTAGGGTTAGGGTTAGGGGACGGGGACAGTTTAGGGTACAGGTTAGGGTACGACAACGGTTTAGGGTGAGCGTACGTGTTAGGGTACGGGTTAGTGTTAGCGTACGGGTTAGGATTAGGGGACGGGTGAGGGTAATGCTTCGGGTAAGGGTTAGGGTTAGGGTTAGGGTTAGGGTTAGGGTTAGGGGACGGGGACGGTTTAGGGTACAGGTTAGTGTACGACAACGGTTTAGGGTGAGCGTACGTGTTAGGGTACGGGTTAGTGTTAGCGTACGGGTTAGGATTAGGGTACGGGTGAGGGTAAGGCTTCGGGTAAGGGTTAGGGTTAGGGTTAAGGTTAGGGTTAGGGTTAGGGGACGGGGACGGTTTAGGGTACAGGTTAGGGTACGACAACAGTTTAGGGTGAGCGTACGTGTTAGGGTATGGGTTAGTGTTAGCGTACGGGTTAGGATTAGGGGACGGGTGAGGGTAAGGCTTCGGGTAAGGGTTAGGGTTAGGTTTAGGGGACGGGGACGGTTTAGGGTACAGGTTAGGGTACGACAACGGTTTAGGGTGAGCGTACGTGTTAGGGTACGGGTTAGTGTTAGCGTACGGGTTAGGATTAGGGGACGGGTGAGGGTAAGACTTCGGGTAAGGGTTAGGGTTAGGGTTAGGGTTAGGGTTAGGGTTAGGGGCCGGGGACAGGTATGGTTTAGGGTACAGGTTAGGGTACGACAACTGTTTAGGGTGAGCGTACGTGTTAGGGTATGGGTTAGTGTTAGCGTACGGGTTAGGATTAGGGGACGGGTGAGGGTAAGGCTTCGGGCAAGGGTTAGGGTTAGGGTTAGGGTTAGGGTTAGGGGACGGGGACGGTTTAGGGTACAGGTTAGGGTACGACAATGGTTTAGGGTGAGCGTACGTGTTAGGGTACGGGTTAGTGTTAGCGTACGGGTTAGGATTAGGGGACGGGAGAGGGTAAGGCTTCGGGTAAGGGTTAGGGTTAGGGTTAGGGTTAGGGGACGGGGACGGTTTAGGGTACAGGTTAGGGTACGACAACGGTTTAGGGTGAGCGTACGTGTTAGGGTACGGGTTAGTGTTAGCGTACGGGTGAGGATTAGGTGACGGGTGAGTGTAAGGCTTCGGGTAAGGGTTAGGGTTAGGGTTAGGGGACGGGGACGGTTTAGGGTACAGGTTACGGTACGACAACGGTTTACGGTGAGCGTACGTGTTAGGGTACGGGTCAGTGTTAGCGTACGGGTTAGGATTAGGGGACGGGTGAGGGTAAGGCTTCCGGTAAGGGTTAGGGTTAGGGTTAGGGTTAGGGTTAGGGGACGGGGACGGTTTAGGGTACAGGTTAGGGTACGACAACGGTTTAGGGTGAGCGTACGTGTTAGGGTACGGGTTAGTCTTAGCGTACGGGTTAGGATTAGGGGATGGGTGAGGGTAAGGCTTCAGGTAAGGGTTAGGATTAGGGTTAGGGTTAGGGTTAGGGTTAGGGGATGGAGACGGTGTAGGGTACAGTTTAGGGTACGACAACGGTTTAGGGTGAGCGTACGTGTTAGGGTACGGGTTAGTGTTAGCGTACGGGTTAGGATTAGGGGACGGGTGAGGGTAAGGCTTCGGGTAACGGTTACGGTTAGGATTAGGGTTAGGGTTAGGGTTAGGGGACGGGGACGGTTTAGGGTACAGGTTAGGGTACGACAACGGTTTAGGGTGAGCGTACGTGTTAGGTTACGGGTTAGTGTTAGCGTACGGGTTAGGATTAGGGGACGGGTGAGGGTAAGGCTTCGGGTAAGGGTTAGGGTTAGGGTTAGGGTTAGGGGACGGGGACGGGGACGGTTTAGGGTACAGGTTAGGGTACGACAACGGTTTAGGGTGAGCGTACGTGTTAGGGTACGGGTTAGTGTTAGCGTACGGGTTAGGATTAGGGGACGGGTGAGGGTAAGGCTTCGGGTAAAGGTTAGGGTTAGGGTTAGGGTTAGGGTTAGGGTTAGGGTTAGGGGACGGGGATGGTTTAGGGTACAGGTTAGGGTACGACAACGGTTTAGGGTGAGCGTACGTGTTAGGGTACGGGTTAGTGTTAGCGTACGGGTTAGGATTAGGGGACGGGTGAGGGTAAGGCTTCGGGTAAGGGTTAGGGTTAGGGTTAGGGTTAGGGGTAGGATTAGGGGACGGGGACGGTTTAGGGTACAGGTTAGGGTACGACAACGGTTTAGGGTGAGCGTACGTGTTAGGGTACGGGTTAGTGTTAGCGTACGGGTTAGGATTAGGGGACGGGTGAGGGTAAGGCTTCGGGTAAGGGTTAGGGTTAGGGTTAGGGTTAGGGTTAGGGTTAGGGGACGGGGACGGTTTAGGGTACAGGTTAGGGTACGACAACGATTTAGGGTGAGCGTACGTGTTAGGGTACGGGTTAGTGTTAGCGTACGGGTTAGGATTAGGGGACGGGTGAGGGTAAGGCTTCGGGTAACGGTTACGGTTAGGATTAGGGTTAGGGTTAGGGTTAGGGGACGGGGACGGTTTAGGGTACAGGTTAGGGTACGACAACGGTTTAGGGTGAGCGTACGTGTTAGGTTACGGGTTAGTGTTAGCGTACGGGTTAGGATTAGGGGACGGGTGAGGGTAAGGCTTCGGGAAAGGGTTAGGGTTAGGGTTAGGTTTAGGGTTAGGGGACGGGCACGGGGACGGTTTAGGGTACAGGTTAGGGTACGACAACGGTTTAGGGTGAGGGTACGTGTTAGGGTACGGGTTAGTGTTAGCGTACGGGTTAGGATTAGAGGACGGGTGAGGGTAAGGCTTCGGGTAAGGGTTAGGGTTAGGGTTAGGGTTAGGGTTAGGGTTAGGGGACGGGGACGGCTTAGGGTACAGGTTAGGGTACGACAACGGTTTAGAGTGAGCGTAAGTGTTAGGGTACGGATTAGTGTTAGCGTTCGGGTTAGGATTAGGGGACGGGTGAGTGTAAGGCTTCGGGTAAGGGTTAGGGTTAGGGTTAGGGTTAGGGTTAGGGTTAGGGGACGGGGACGGTTTAGGGTACAGTTTAGGGTACGACAACGGTTTAGGGTGAGCGTACGTGTTAGGGTACGGGTTAGTGTTAGCGTACGGGTTAGGATTAGGGTACGGGTGAGGGTAAGGCTACAGGTAAGGGTTAGGGTTAGGGTTAGGGTTAGGGTTAGGGTTAGGGTTAGGGGACGGGGACGGTTTAGGGTACAGGTTAGGGTACGACAACGATTTAGGGTGAGCGTACGTGTTAGGTTACGGGTTAGTGTTAGCGTACGGGTTAGGATTAGGGAACGGGTGAGGGTAAGGCTTCGGGTAAGGGTTACGGTTAGGGTTAGGGTTAGGGTTAGGGGACGGGGACAGTTTAGGGTACAGGTTAGGCTACGACAACGGTTTAGGGTGAGCGTACGTGTTAGGGTACGGGTTAGTGTTAGCGTACGGGTTAGAATTAGGGGACGGGTGAGGGTAGGGCTTCGGGTAAGGTTTAGGGTTAGTGTTAGGGTTAGGGGACGGGGACGGTTTAGGGTACAGGTTAGGGTACGACAACGGTTTAGGGTGAGCGTACGTGTTAGGGTACGGGTTAGTGTTAGCGTACGGGTTAGGATTAGGGGACGGGTGAAGGTAAGGCTTCGAGTAAGGGTTAGGGTTAGGGTTAGGGTTAGGGTTAGGCTTAGGGGACGGGGACGGTTTAGGGTACAGGTTAGTGTACGACAACGGTTTAGGGTGAGCGTACGTGTTAGGGTACGGGTTAGTGTTAGCGTACGGGTTAGGATTAGGGGACGGGTGAGGGTAAGGCTTCGGGTAAGGGTTAGGGTTAGGGTTAGGGTTAGGGTTAGGGTTAGGGGACGGGGACGGTTTAGGGTACAGGTTAGGGTACGACAACGGTTTAGGGTGAGCGTACGTGTTAGGGTATGGGTTAGTGTTAGCGTACGGGTTCGGATTAGGGGACGGGTGATGTTAAGGCTTCGGGTAAGGGTTAGGGTTTGGGTTAGAGTTAGGTTTAGGGTTATGGTTAGGGGACGGGGACGGTTTAGGGTACAGGTTAGGGTACGACAACGGTTTAGGGTGAGCGTACGTGTTAGGGTACGGGTTAGTGTTAGCGTACGGGTTAGGATTAGGGGACGGTTGAGGGTAAGACTTCGGGTAAGGTTTAGGGTTAGGGTTAGGGTTAGGGTTAGGGTTAGGGGCCGGGGACAGTTATGATTTAGGGTACAGGTTAGGGTACGACCACTGTATAGGGTGAGCGTACGTGTTAGGGTATGGGTTAGTGTTAGCGTACGGGTTAGGATTAGGGGACGGGTGAGGGTAAGGCTTCGGGCAAGGGTTAGGGTTAGGGTTAGGGTTAGGGTTAGGGGACGGGGACGGTTTAGGGTACAGGTTAGGGTACGACAATGGTTTAGGGTGAGCATACGTGTTAGGGTACGTGTTAGTGTTAGCGTACGGGTTAGGATTAGGGGACGGGTGAGGGTAAGGCTTCGGGTAAGGGTTAGGGTTAAGGTTAGGGTTAGGGTTTGGGGACGGGGACGGTTTAGGGTACAGGTTAGGGTACGACAACGGTTTAGGGTGAGCGTACGTGTTAGGGTACGGGTTAGTGTTAGCGTACGGTTTAGGATTAGGTGACGGGTGAGGGTAAGGCTTCGGGTAAGGGTTAGGGTTAGGGTTAGAGTTAGGGGACGGGGACGGTTTAGGGTACAAGTTAGGGTACGACAATGGTTTAGGGTGAGCGTACGTGTTAGGGTATGGGTTAGAGTTAGCGTACGGGTTAGGATTAGGGGACGGGTGAGGGTAAGGCTTCGGGTAAGGGTTAGGGTTAGGGTTAGGTTTAGGGTTAGGGGACGGGGACGGTTTAGGGTACAGGTTAGTGTACGACAACGGTTTACGGTGAGCGTACGTGTTAGGGTACGGGTTAGTGTTAGCGTACGGGTTAGGATTAGAGGACGGTTGAGGGTAAGGCTTTGGGTAAGGGTTAGGTTTAGTGTTAGGGTTAGGGGACGGGGACGGGGACGGGGACGGTTTAGGGTACAGGTAAGGGTACGACAATGGTTTAGGGTGAGCGTACGTGTTAGGGTACTGGTTAGTGTTAGCGTACGGGTTAGGATTAGGGGATGGGTGAGGGTAAGGCTTCGGGTAAAGGTTAGGGTTAGGGTTAGGGTTAGGGTTAGGGTTAGGGGACGGGGACGGTTTAGGGTACAGGTTAGTGTACGACAACGGTTTAGGGTGAGCGTACGTGTTAGGGTACGGGTTAGTGTTAGCGTACGGGTTAGGATTAGGGGACGGGTGAGGGTAAGGCTTCGGGTAAGGGTTAGGGTTAGGGTTAGGGTTAGGGTTAGGGGACAGGGACGTTTTAGGGTACAGGTTAGTGTACGTCAACGGTTTAGGGTGAGCGTACATGTTAGGGTATGGGTTAGTGTTAGTGTAGGGGTTAGGATTAGGGGACGGGTGAGGGTAAGGCTTCGGGTAAGGGTTAGGGTTAGGGTTAGGGTTAGGGTTAGGGTTAGGGGACGGGGACGGATTAGGGTACAGGTTAGGGTACGACAACGGTTTAGGGTGAGCGTACGTGTTAGGTTACGGGTTAGTGTTAGCGTACGGGTTAGGATTAGGGGACGGGTGAGGGTAAGGCTTCGGGAAAGGGTTAGGGTTAGGGTTAGGTTTAGGGTTAGGGGACGGGCACGGGGACGGTTTAGGGTACAGGTTAGGGTACGACAACGGTTTAGGGTGAGGGTACGTGTTAGGGTACGGGTTAGTGTTAGCGTACGGGTTAGGATTAGAGGACGGGTGAGGGTAAGGCTTCGGGTAAGGGTTAGGGTTAGGGTTAGGGTTAGGGTTAGGGTTAGGGGACGGGGACGGCTTAGGGTACAGGTTAGGGTACGACAACGGTTTAGAGTGAGCGTAAGTGTTAGGGTACGGATTAGTGTTAGCGTTCGGGTTAGGATTAGGGGACGGGTGAGTGTAAGGCTTCGGGTAAGGGTTAGGGTTAGGGTTAGGGTTAGGGTTAGTGGACGGGGACGGTTTAGGGTACAGTTTAGGGTACGACAACGGTTTAGGGTGAGCGTACGTGTTAGGGTACGGGTTAGTGTTAGCATACGGGTTAGGATTAGGGTACGGGTGAGGGTAAGGCTACAGGTAAGGGTTAGGGTTAGGGTTAGGGTTAGGGTTAGGGTTAGGGTTAGGGGACGGGGACGGTTTAGGGTACAGGTTAGGGTACGACAACGATTTAGGGTGAGCGTACGTGTTAGGTTACGGGTTAGTGTTAGCGTACGGGTTAGGATTAGGGAACGGGTGAGGGTAAGGCTTCGGGTAAGGGTTACGGTTAGGGTTAGGGTTAGGGTTAGG
Source organism: Delphinapterus leucas (assembly GCF_059928025.1). Taxonomy (NCBI): domain Eukaryota; kingdom Metazoa; phylum Chordata; class Mammalia; order Artiodactyla; family Monodontidae; genus Delphinapterus; species Delphinapterus leucas. Next base: position 4,006,372 of record NW_028322248.1, read on the forward strand.
GGACGGGGACAGTTTAGGGTACAGGTTAGGGTACGACAACGGTTTAGGGTGAGCGTACGTGTTAGGGTACGGGTTAGTGTTAGCGTACGGGTTAGGATTAGGGGACGGGTGAAGGTAATGCTTCGAGTAAGGGTTAGGGTTAGTGTTAGGGTTAGGGGACGGGGACGGTTTAGGGTACAGTTTAGGGTACGACAACGGTTTAGGGTGAGCGTACGTGTTAGGGTACGGGTTAGTGTTAGCGTACGGGTTAGGATTAGGGTACGGGTGAGGGTAAGGCTTCGGGTAAGGGTTAGGGTTAGGGTTAAGGTTAGGGTTAGGGTTAGGGGACGGGGATGGTTTAGGGTACAGGTTATGGTACGACAACAGTTTAGGGTGAGCGTACGTGTTAGGGTATGGTTTAGTGTTAGCGTACGGGTTCGGATTAGGGGACGGGTGATGTTAAGGCTTCGGGTAAGGGTTAGGGTTTGGGTTAGAGTTAGGTTTAGGGTTATGGTTAGGGGACGGGGACGGTTTAGGGTACAGGTTAGGGTACGACAACGGTTTAGGGTGAGCGTACGTGTTAGGGTACGGGTTAGTGTTAGCGTACGGGTTAGGATTAGGGGACGGTTGAGGGTAAGACTTCGGGTAAGGTTTAGGGTTAGGGTTAGGGTTAGGGTTAGGGTTAGGGGCTGGGGACAGTTATGATTTAGGGTACAGGTTAGGGTACGACCACTGTATAGGGTGAGCGTACGTGTTAGGGTATGGGTTAGTGTTAGCGTACGGGTTAGGATTAAGGGACGGTTGAGGGTAAGGCTTCGGGCAAGGGTTAGGGTTAGGGTTAGGGTTAGGGTTAGGGGACGGGGACGGTTTAGGGTACAGGTTAGGGTACGACAATGGTTTAGGGTGAGCATACGTGTTAGGGTACGTGTTAGTGTTAGCGTACGGGTTAGGATTAGGGGACGGGAGAGGGTAAGGCTTCGGGTAAGGGTTAGGGTTAAGGTTAGGGTTAGGGTTTGGGGACGGGGACGGTTTAGGGTACAGGTTAGGGTACGACAACGGTTTAGGGTGAGCGTACGTGTTAGGGTACGGGTTAGTGTTAGCGTATGGTTTAGGATTAGGTGACGGGTGAGGGTAAGGCTTCGGGTAAGGGTTAGGGTTAGGGTTAGAGTTAGGGGACGGGGACGGTTTAGGGTACAAGTTAGGGTACGACAACGGTTTAGGGTGAGCGTACGTGTTAGGGTATGGGTTAGAGTTAGCGTACGGGTTAGGATTAGGGGACGGGTGAGGGTAAGGCTTCGGGTAAGGGTTAGGGTTAGGGTTAGGTTTAGGGTTAGGGGAAGGGGACGGTTTAGTGTACAGGTTAGTGTACGACAACGGTTTACGGTGAGCGTACGTGTTAGGGTACGGGTTAGCGTTAGCGTACGGGTTAGGATTAGGGGACCGGTGTGGGTAAGGCTTCGGGTAAGGGTTATGGTTAGGGTTAGGGTTAGGGTTAGGGGACGGGGACAGGGACGGTTTAGGGTACAGGTTAGGGTACGACAACGGTTTAGGGTGAGCGTACATGTTAGGGTATGTGTTAGTGTTAGCGTACGGGTTAGGATTAGAGGACGGGTGAGGGTAAGGCTTTGGGTAAGGGTTAGGTTTAGGGTTAGGGTTAGGGGACGGGGACGGGGACGGGGACGGTTTAGGGTACAGGTAAGGGTACGACAATGGTTTAGGGTGAGCGTACGTGTTAGGGTACTGGTTAGTGTTAGCGTACGGGTTAGGATTAGGGGATGGGTGAGGGTAAGGCTTCGGGTAAAGGTTAGGGTTAGGGTTAGGGTTAGGGTTAGGGTTAGGGGACGGGGACGGTTTAGGGTACAGGTTAGTGTACGACAACGGTTTAGGGTGAGCGTACGTGTTAGGGTACGGGTTAGTGTTAGCGTACGGGTTAGGATTAGGGGACGGGTGAGTGTAAGGCTTCGGGTAAGGGTTAGGGTTAGGGTTAGGGTTAGGGTTAGGGGACAGGGACGTTTTAGGGTACAGGTTACTGTACGTCAACGGTTTAGGGTGAGCCTACGTGTTAGGGTAAGGTTTAGTGTTAGTGTACGGGTTAGGATTAGGGGACGGGTGAGGGTAAGGCTTCGGGTAAGGGTTAGGGTTAGGGTTAGGGTTAGGGTTAGGGGACGCGGACGGGGACGGTTTAGGGTACAGGTTAGGGTACGACAACGGTTTAGGGTGAGCGTACGTGTTAGGGTACGGGTTAGTGTTAGCGTACGGGTTAGGATTAGGGGACGGGTGAGTGTAAGGCTTCGGGTAAGGGTTACGGTTAGGGTTAGGGTTAGGGTTAGGGTTAGGGGACGGGGACGGTTTAGGGTACAGGTTAGGGTACGACAACGGTTTAGGGTGAGCTTACGTGTTAGGGTACGGGTTAGTGTTAGCGTACGGGTTAGGATTAGGGGACGGGTGAGGGTAAGGCTTCGGGTAAGGGTTAGGGTTAAGGTTAGGGTTAGGGGACGGGGACGGGGACGGTTTAGGGTACAGGTTAGGGTACGACAACGGTTTAGGGTGAGCGTACGTGTTAGGGTACGGGTTAGTGTTAGCGTACGGGTTAGGATTAGGGGACGGGTGAGGGTAAGGCTTCGGGTAAGGGTTAGGGTTAGGGTTAGGGTTAGGGTTAGGGGACGGGGAAGGGGACGGGGACGGTTTAGGGTACAGGTTAGGGTACGACAACGGTTTAGGGTGAGCGTACGTGTTAGGGTACGGGTTAGTGTTAGCGTACGGGTTAGGATTAGGGGAAGGGTGAGGGTAAGGCTTCAGGTAAGGTTTAGGTTAGGGTTAGGGTTAGGGTTAGGGTTAGGGGACGGGGACGGTTTAGGGTACAGTTTAGGGTACGACAACGGTTTAGGGTGAGCGTACGTGTTAGGGTACGGGTTAGTGTTAGCGTACGGGTTAGGATTAGGGGACGGGTGAGGGTAAGGCTTCGGGTAAGGGTTAGGGTTAGGGTTAGGGTTAGGGTTAGGGGACGGGGACGGGGACGGTTTAGGGTACAGGTTAGGGTACGACAACGGTTTAGGGTGAGCGTACGTGTTAGGGTACGGGTTAGTGTTAGCGTACGGGTTAGGATTAGGGGACGGGTGAGGGTAAGGCTTCGGGTAAGGGTTAGGGTTAGGGTTAGGGCTAGGGTTAGGGTTAGGGGACGGGGACGGGACGGTTTAGGGTACAGGTTAGGGTACGACAACGGTTTAGGGTGAGCGTACGTGTTAGGGTACGGGTTAGTGTTAGCGTACGGGTTAGGATTAGGGGACGGGTGAGGGTAAGGCTTCGGGTAAGGGTTAGGGTTAGGGTTAGGGTTAGGGTTAGGGGACGGGGACGGGGACGGTTTAGGGTACAGGTTAGGGTACGACAACGGTTTAGGGTGAGCGTACGTGTTAGGGTACGGGTTAGTGTTAGCGTACGGGTTAGGATTAGGGGACGGGTGAGGGTAAGGCTTCGGGTAAGGGTTAGGGTTAGGGTTAGGGTTAGGGTTAAGGGACGGAGACGGTTTAGGGTACAGGTTAGGGTACGACAATGGTTTAGGGTGAGCGTACGTGTTAGGGTACGGGTTAGTGTTAGCGTACGGGTTAGGATTAGGGGACGGGTGAGGGTAAGGCTTCGGGTAAGTGTTACGGTTAGGGTTAGGGTTAGGGTTAGGGTTAGGGGATGGGGACGGGGACGGTTTAGGGTACAGGTTAGGGTACGACAACGGTTTAGGGTGAGCGTACGTGTTAGGGTACGGGTTAGTGTTAGCGTACGGGTTAGGATTAGGGGACGGGTGAGGGTAAGGCTTCGGGTAAGGGTTAGGGTTAGGGTTAGGGTTAGGGTTAGGGTTAGGGTTAGGGGACGGTTTAGGGTACAGGTTAGGGTACGACAACGGTTTAGGGTGAGCGTACGTGTTAGGGTACGGGTTAGTGTTAGCGTACGGGTTAGGATTAGGGGACGGGTGAGGGTAAGGCTTCGGGTAAGGGTTAGGGTTAGGGTTAGGGTTAGGGTTAGGGGACGGGCACGGGGACGGTTTAGGGTACAGGTTAGGGTACGACAAGAGTTTAGGGTGAGCGTACGTGTTAGGGTACGGGTTAGTGTTAGCGTACGGGTTAGGATTAGGGGACGGGTGAGGGTAAGGCTTCGGGTAAGGGTTAGGGTTAGGTTTAGGGTTAGGGGACGGGGACGGGGACGGTTTAGGGTACAGGTTAGGGTACGACAACGGTTTAGGGTGAGCGTACGTGTTAGGGTACGGGTTAGTGTTAGCGTACGGGTTAGGATTAGGGGACGGGTGAGGGTAAGGCTTCGGGTAAGGGTTAGGGTTAGGGTTAGGGTTAGGGTTAGGGTTAGGGGACGGGGACGGTTTAGGGTAAAGGTTAGGGTACGACAACGGTTTAGGGTGAGCGTACGTGTTAGGGTACGGGTTAGTGTTAGCGTACGGGTTAGGATTAGGGGACGGGTGAGGGTAAGGCTTCGGGTAAGGGTTAGGGATAGGGTTAGGGTTAGGGGACGGGGACGGGGACGGTTTAAGGTACAGGTTAGGGTACGACAACGGTTTAGGGTGAGGGTACGTTTTAGGGTACGGGTTAGTGTTAGCATACGGGTGAGGATTAGGGGACGGGTGAGTGTAAGGCTTCGGGTAAGGGTTAGGTTTAGGGTTAGGGTTAGGGTTAGGGTTAGGGGACGGGGACGGTTTAGCGTACAGGTTAGGGTACGAAAACGGTTTAGGGTGAGCGTACATGTTAGGGTACGGGTTAGTGTTAGCGTACGTGTTAGGATTAGGGGACGGGTGAGGGTAAGGCTTCGGGAAAGGGTTAGGGTTAGGGTTAGGGTTAGGGTTAGGGGACGGGCACTGGGACGGTTTAGGCTACAGGTTAGTGTACGACACCGGTTTAGGGTGAGGGTACGTGTAAGGGTACGGGTTAGTGTTAGCGTACGAGTTAGGATTAGGGGACGGGTTAGGGTAAGGCTTCGGGTAAGGGTTAGGGTTAGGGTTAGGGTTAGGGTTAGGGGACGGGGACGGTTTAGCGTACAGGTTAGGGTTCGAAAACGGTTTAGGGTGACCGTACGTGTTAGGGTACGGGTTACTGTTAGCGTACGGGTTAGGATTAGGGGACGGGTGAGGGTAAGGCTTCGGGTAAGGGTTAGGCTTAGGCTTAGGGTTAGGGTTAGGGTTAGGGGACGGGGACGGTTTAGGGTACAGGTTAGGGTACGACAACGGTTTACGATGAGCGTGTTAGGGTACGGTTTAGTGTTAGCGTACGGGTAAGGATTAGGGGACGGGTGAGGGTAAGGCTTCGGGTAAGGGTTAGGGTTAGGGTTAGGGTTAGAGTTAGGGTTAGGGGACGGGGACGGTTTAGGGTACAGGTTAGGGTACGACAACGGTTTAGGGTGAGCGTACGTGTTAGGGTACGGGTTAGTGTTAGCGTACGGGTTAGGATTAGGGGACGGGTGAGGGTTAGGCTTCGGGAAAGGGTTAGGGTTAGGGTTAGGTTTAGGGTTAGGGGACGGGCACGGGGACGGTTTAGGGTACAGGTTAGTGTACGAGAACGGTTTAGGGTGAGGGTACGTGTTAGGGTACGGGTTAGTGTTAGAGTACGGGTTAGGATTAGGGGACGGGTGAGGGTAAGGCTTCGGGTAAGTGTTAGGGTTAGGGTTAGGGTTAGGGGACGGGGACGGCTTAGGGTACAAGTTAGGGTACGACAACGGTTTAGAGTGAGCGTAAGTGTTAGGGTACGGATTAGTGTTAGCGTACAGTTTAGGATTAGCGGACGGGTGAGTGTAAGGCTTCGGGTAAGGGTTAGGGTTAGGGTTAGGGTTAGGGTTAGTGGACGGGGACGGTTTAGGGTACAGTTTAGGGTACGACAACCGTTTAGGGTGAGCGTACGTGTTAGGGTACGGGTTAGTGATAGCGTACGAGTTAGGATTAGGGGACGGGTTAGGGTAAGGCTTCGGGTAAGGGTTAGGGTTAGGGCTAGGGTTAGGGGACGAGGACGGTTTAGGGTACAGGTTAGGGTTCGACAATGGTTTAGGGTGAGCGTACGTGTTAGGGTACGGGTGTACTGTTAGCGTACGGGTTAGGATTAGGGGACGGGTGAGGGTAAGGCTTCGGGTAAGGGTTAGGCTTAGGCTTAGGGTTAGGGTTAGGGTTAGGGGACGGGGACGGTTTAGGGTACAGGTTAGGGTACGACAACGGTTTAGGATGAGCGTAAGTGTTAGGGTACGGTTTAGTGTTAGCGTACGGGTAAGGATTAGGGGACGGGTGAGGGTAAGGCTTCGGGTAAGGGTTAGTGTTAGGGTTAGAGTTAGGGTTAGGGTTACGGGACGGGGACGGTTTAGGGTACAGGTTGGGTACGGCAACGGTTTCGGGTGAGCGTACGTGTTAGGGTACGTGTTAGTGTTAGCGTACGGGTTAGGATTACGGGAAGGGTGAGGGTAAGGCTTCGGGTAAGGGTTAGGGTTAGGGTTAGGGTTAGGGGACGGGCACGGGGATGGTTTAGGGTACAGGTTAGTGTACGACAACAGTGTAGGGTGAGCGTACGTGTTAGGGTACGGGTTAGTGTTAGCGTACGGGTTAGGATTAGGGGACGGGTGAGGGTAAGGCTTCGGGTAAGGGTTAGGGTTAGGTTTAGGGTTAGGGGACGGGGACGGGGACGGTTTAGGGTACAGGTTAGGGTACAAAAACCGTTTAGGGTGAGCGTACGTGTTAGGGTACGGGTTAGTGTTAGCGTACGGGTTAGGATTAGGGGACGGGTGAGGGTAAGGCTTAGGGTAAGGGTTAGGGATAGGGTTAGGGTTAGGGTTAGGGGACGGTGACGGTTTAGGGTACAGGTTAGTGTACGACAACGGTTTAGGGTGAGCGTACGTGTTAGGTTATGGGTTAGTGTTGGCGTACGGTTTAGGATTAGGGGACGGGTGAGGATACGGCTTCGGGTAAGTGTTAGGGTTAGGGTTAGGGGATGGGGACGGGGACGGTTTAGGGTACAGGTTAGGGTACGACAACGGTTTAGGGTGAGCGTACGTGTTAGGGTACGGGTTAGTGTTAGCGTACGGGTTAGGATTAGGGGACGGGTGAGGGTAAGGCTTCGGGTAAGTGTTAGGGTTAGGGTTAGGGTTAGGGTTAGTGTTAGGAGACGGGGACGGTTTAGGGTACATGTTAGGGTACGACAACGATTTAGGGTGAGCGTAGGTGTTAGGGTATGGATTAGTGTTAGCGTACGGGTTAGGATTAGGGGACGGGTGAGGGTAAGGCTTCGGGTAAGGGTTAGGGTTAGGGTTAGGGTTAGGGTTAGGGTTAGGGGACGGGGACGGTTTAGGTTACAGGTTAGGGTACGACAACAGTTTAGGTTGAGCGTACGTGTTAGGGTATGGGTTAGTGTTAGCGTACGGGTTAGGATTAGGGGATGGGTGAGGGTAAGGCTTCGGGTAAAGGTTAGGGTTAGGGTTAGAGTTAGGGTTAGGGGACGGGGACGGTTTAGGATACAGGTTAGGGTATGACAACGGTTTAGGGTGAGCGTACGTGTTAGGGTACGGGTTAGTGTTAGCGTACGGGTTAGGATTAGGGGACGGTTGAGGGTAAGGCTTCGGGTAAGGGTTAGGGTTAGGGTTAGGGTTAGGGTTAGGGGACAGGGACGGTTTAGGGTACAGGTTAGGGTACGTCAACGGTTTAGGGTGAGCGTACGTCTTAGGGTACGGGTTAGTGTTAGTGTACGGGTTAGGATTAGGGGACGGGTGAGGGTAAGGCTTCGGGTAAGGGTTAGGGTTAGGGTTAGGGTTAGGGTTAGGGTTAGGGGACGGGGACGGTTTAGGGTACAGGTTAGGGTACGACAATGGTTTAGGGTGAGCGTACGTGTTAGGGTACGGGTTAGTGTTAGTGTACGGGTTAGGATTAGGGGACGGGTGAGGGTAAGGCTTCGGGAAAGGGTTAGGGTTAGGGTTAGGTTTAGGGTTAGGGGACGGGCACGGGGACGGTTTAGGGTACAGGTTATGGTACGACAACGGTTTAGGGTGAGGGTACGTGTTAGGGTACGGGTTAGTTTTAGCGTACGGGTTAGGATTAGGGGACGGGTGACGGTAAGGCTTCGGGTAAGGGTAAGGGTTAAGGTTAGGGTTAGGGTTAGGGTTAGGGGACGGGGACGGCTTAGGGTACAGGTTAGGGTACGACAACGGTTTAGAGTGAGCGTAAGTGTTAGGGTACGGATTAGTGTTAGGGTACGAGTTAGGATTAGGGGACGGGTGAGTGTAAGGCTTCGGGTAACGTTTAGGGTTAGGGTTAGGCTTAGGGTTAGGGGACGGTGACGGTTTAGGGTACAGGTTCGGGTACGACAACGGTTAAGGGTGAGCGTATGTGTTAGGGTATGGGTTAGTGTTAGCGTACGGGTTAGGATTAGGGGACGTGTGAGGGTAAGGCTACAGGTAAGGGTTAGGGTTAGGGTTAGGGTTAGGGTTAGGGTTGGGGACGGGGACGGTTTAGGGTACAGTTTAGGGTACGACAACGATTTAGGGTGAGCGTACGTGTTAGGTTACGGGTTAGTGTTAGCGTACGGGTTAGGATTAGGGAACGGGTGAGTGTAAGGCTTCGGGTAATGATTAGGGTTAGGGTTAGGGTTAGGGTTAGAGGACGGGGACAGTTTAGGGTACAGGTTAGGGTACGACAACGGTTTAGGGTGAGCGTACGTGCTAGGGTACGGGTTAGTGTTAGCGTACAGGTTAGGATTAGGGGACGGGTGAGGGTAAGGCTTCGGGTAAGGGTTAGGGTTAGGGTTAGGGTTAGGGGACGGGGACGGGGACGGTTTAGGGTACAGGTTAGGGTACGACAACGGTTTAGGGTGAGCGTACGTGTTAGGGTACGGGTTAGTGTTAGCGTACGGGTTAGGATTAGGGGACGGGTGAGGGTAAGGCTTCGGGTAAGGGTTAGGGTTAGGGTTAGGGTTAGGGTTAGGCTTAGGGGACGGGGACAGTTTAGGTTACAGGTTAGTGTACGACAACGGTTTAGGGTGAGCGTACGTGTTAGGGTACGGGTTAGTGTTAGCGTACGGGTTAGGATTAGGTTACTGGTGAGGGTAAGGCTTCGGGTAAGGGTTAGGATTAGGGTTAGGGTTAGGGGACGGGGACGGTTTAGGGTACAGGTTAGGGTACGACAACGGTTTAGGGTGAGCGTACGTGTTAGGGTATGGGTTAGTGTTAGCGTACGGGTTAGGATTAGGGGACGGGTGAGGTTAAGGCTTCGGGTAAGTGTTAGGGTTTGAGTTAGAGTTAGGTTTAGGGTTAGGGTTAGGGGACGGGGACGGTTTAGGGTACAGGTTAGGGTACGACAACGATTTAGGGTGAGGGTACGTGTTAGGTTACGGGTTAGTGTTAGCGTACGGGTTAGGATTAGGGAACGGGTGAGGGTAAGTCTTCGGGTAAGGGTTAGGGTTAGGGTTAGGGTTAGGGTTAGGGTTAGGGGACGGGGACGGTTTAGGGTACAGGTTAGTGTACGACAACGTTTTAGGGTGAGCGTACGTGTTAGGGTACGGGTTAGTGTTAGCGTACGGGTTAGGATTAGGGGACGGGTGAGGGTAAGGCTTCGGGTAAGGGTTAGGGTTAGGGTTAGGGTTAGGGTTAGGGGACGAGGACGGTTTAGGGTACAGGTTAGGGTACGACAACGGTTTAGGGTGAGCGTACGTGTTAGGGTACGTGTTAATGTTAGCGTACGGGTTAGGATTAGGGGACGGTTGAGGGTATGGCTTCGAGTAAGGGTTAGGGTTAGGGTTAGGGTTAGGGTTAGGGGACGGGGACGCTTTAGGGTACAGGTTAGGGTACGACAATGGTTTAGGGTGAGCGTACGTGTTAGGGTACAGGTTAGTGTTAGCGTAAGGTTTAGGATTAGGGGACGGGTGAGGGTAAGGCTTCGGGTAAGGGTTAGGGTTAGGGTTAGGTTTAGGGTTAGGGGACGGGGACGGTTTAGGGTACAGTTTAGGGTATGACAACGGTTTAGGGTGAGCGTACGTGTTAGGGTAAGGGTTAGTGTTAGCGTACAGGTTAGGATTAGGGGTCGGGTGAGGGTAAGGCTTCGGGTAAGGGTTAGGGTTAGGGTTAGGTTTAGGGTTAGGGGACGGGGACGGGGACGGTTTAGGGTACAGGTTAGGGTACGGCAACGGTTTAGGGTGAGCGTACGTGTTAGGGTGTGGGTTAGTGTTTGCGTACGGGTTAGGAATAGGGGACGGGTGAGGGTAAGGCTTCGGGTAAGGGTTATGGTTAGGGTTAGGGTTAGGGTTAGGGGACGGGGACGGGGACGGGGACGGTTTAGGGTACAAGTTAGGGTACGACAACGGTTTAGGGTGAGCGTACGTGTTAGGGTACGGGTTAGTGTTAGCGTACGGGTTAGGATTAGGGGACGGGTGAGGGTAAGACTTCGGGTAAGGGTTAGGTTTAGGGATAGGGTTAGGGGACGGGGACGGTTTAGGGTACAGGTTAGGGTACGACAACGTTTTTGGGTGAGCGTACGTGTTAGGGTACGGGTTAGTGTTAGCGTACGGGATAGGATTAGGGAACGGGTGAGGGTAAGGCTTCGGGTAAGGGTTAGGGTTAGGGTTAGGGTTAGGGTTAGGGTTAGGGGACGGGGACGGTTTAGGTTACATGTTAGGGTACGACAACGGTTTAGGGTGAGCGTACGTGTTAGGGTACGGTTTAGTGTTAGTGTACGGGTTAGGATTAGGGGACGGGTGAGGGTAAGGCTTCGGGTAAGGGTTAGGGTTAGGGTTAGGGTTAGGTTTAGGGTTAGGGGACGGGGACGGGGACGGTTTAGGGTACAGCTTAGGGTACGACAACGGTTTAGGGTGAGCGTACGTGTTAGGGTACGGGTTAGTGATAGCGTAAGGGTTATGATTAGGGGTCGGGTGAGGGTAAGGCTTCGGGTAAGGGTTAGGGTTAGGTTTAGGGTTAGTGTTAGGGTTAGGGGACGCGGACGGTTTAGGGTACATGTTAGGGTACGACAACGGTTTAGGGTGAGCGTACGTGTTAGGGTACGGGTTAGTGTTAGCGTACGGGTTAGGATTAGGGGACGGGTGAGGGTAAGGCTTCGGGTAAGGGTTAGAGTTAGGGTTAGGGTTAGGGTTAAGGGACGGGGACGGGGACGGTTTAGAGTACAGGTTAGGGTACGACAACGGTTTAGGTTGAGCGTACGTGTTAGGGTACGGTTTAGTGTTAGCGTACGGGTTAGGATTAGGGGACGGGTGAGGGTAAGACTTCGGGTAAGGGTTAGGGTTAGGGATAGGGTTAGGGGACGGGGACGGTTTAGGGTACAGGTTAGGGTACGACAACGGTTTAGGGTGAGCGTACGTGTTAGGGTACGGTTTAGTGTTAGTGTACGGGTTAGGATTAGGGGACGGGTGAGGGTAAGGCTTCGGGTAAGGGTTAGGGTTAGGGTTAGTGTTAGGGTTAGGGTTAGGGTTAGGGGACTGGGACGGTTTAGGTTACAGGTTAGGGTACGACAACGGTTTAGGGTGAGCGTTTGTGTTAGGGTGTGGGTTAGTGTTTGCGTACGGGTTAGGAATAGGGGACTGGTGAGGGTAAGGCTTCGGGTAAGGGTTAGGGTGAGGGTTAGGTTTAGGGTTAGGGGACGGGGACGGGGACGGGGACGGTTTAGGGTACAGGTTAGGGTACGACAACGGTTTAGGGTGAGCGTACGTGTTAGGGTACGGGTTAGTGTTAGCGTACGGGTTAGGATTAGGGGACGGGTGAGGGTAAGGCTTCGGGTAAGGGTTAGGGTTAGGGTTAGGGTTAGGGTTAGGGTTAGGGGACGGGGACGGTTTAGGGTACAGGTTAGGGTACGACAATGGTTTAGGGTGAGCGTACGTGTTAGGGTACGGGTTAGTGTTAGCGTACGGGTTAGGATTAGGGGACGTGTGAGGGTAAGGCTTCGGGTAATGGTTAGGGTTAGGGTTAGGGTTAGGGGACGGGGACGGTTTAGGGTACACGTTAGGGTACGACAACGGTTTAGGGTAAGTGTACGTGTTAGGGTATGGGTTAGTGTTAGCGTACGGGTTAGGATTAGGGGACGGGTGAGGGTAAGGCTTCGGGTAAGGGTTAGGGTGAGGGTTAGGGTTAGGGTTAGGGTTAGGGTTAGGGGACGGGGATGGTTTAGGGTAAAGGTTAGGGTACGACAACGGTTTAGGGTGAGCGTACGTGTTAGGGTACGGGTTAGTGTTAGCGTACGGGTTAGGATTAGGGGACGGGTGAGGGTAAGGCTTCGGGTAAGGGTTAGGGTTAGGGTTAGGGTTAGGGTTAGGGTTAGGGGACGGGGACGGTTTAGTGTACAGGTTAGTGTACGACAACGGTTTAGGGTGAGCGTACGTGTTAGGGTACGGGTTAGTGTTAGCGTACGGTTTAGGATTAGGGGACGGGTGAGGGTAAGGCTTCGGGTAAGGGTTAGGGTTAGGGTTAGGTTTAGGGTTAGGGGACGGGGACGGTTTAGGGTACAGGTTAGTGTACGACAACGGTTTAGGGTGAGCGTACGTGTTAGGTTACGGGTTAGTGTTGGCGTACGGGTTTGGATTAGGTGACGGGTGAGGATAAGGCTTCGGGTAAGGGTTAGGGTTAGGGTTAGGGTGAAGGGACGGTGACGGGGACGGTTTAGGGTACAGGTTAGGGTACGACAACGGTTTAGTGTGGGCTTACGTGTTAGGGTACGGGTTAGTGTTAGCGTAAGGTTTAGGATTAGGGGACGGGTGAGGGTAAGGCTTCGGGTAAGGGTTAGGGTTAGGGTTAGGGTTAGGGTTAGGGTTAGGGGACGGGGACGGTTTAGGGTACAGGTTAGGGTACGACAACGGTTTAGGGTGAGCGTACGTGTTAGGGTACGGGTTAGTGTTAGCGTACGGGTTAGGATTAGGGGACGGGTGAGGGTAAGGCTTCGGGTAAGGGTTAGGGTTAGTGTTAGGGTTAGGGTTAGGGTTACGGGACGGGCACAGGGACGGTTTAGGGTACAGGTTAGTGTACGACAGCATTTAGGGTGAGTGTCCGTGTTAGGGTACGGGTTAGTGGTAGCGTACGGGTTAGGATTAGGGGACGGGTTAGGGTAAGGCTTTGGGTAAGGGTTAGGGTTAGGGTTAGGGTTAGGGGACGGGGACGGGGACGGGGACGGTTTAGGGTACAGGTTAGGGTACGACAACGGTTTAGGGTGAGCGTACGTGTTAGGGTACGTGTTAGTGTTAGCGTACGGGTTAGGATTAGGGGACGGGTGAGTGTAAGGCTTCGGGTAAGGGTTAGGGTTAGGGTTAGGGGACGGGGACGGTTTAGGGTACAAGTTAGGGTACGACAACGGTTTAGGGTGAGCGTACGTGTTAGGGTACGGGTTAGTGTTAGCGTACGGGTTAGGATTAGGGGACGGTGAGTGTTAGGCTTCGGGTAAGGGTTAGGGTTAGGGTTAGGGTTAGGGTTTGGGGCGGGGACGGTTTAGGGTACAGGTTACGGTTCGACAACGGTTTAGGGTGAGTGTACGTGTTAGGGTACGGGTCAGTGTTAGCGTACAGGGTAGGATTAGGGGACGGGTGAGGGTAAGGCTTCGGGTAAGTGTTAGGGTTAGGGTTAGGGTTAGGTTTAGGGTTAGGAGACGGGGACGGTTTAGGGTACATGTTAGGTTATGACAACGATTTAGGGTGAGCATACGTGTTAGGGTACGGATTAGTGTTAGCGTACGGGTTAGGATTAGGGGACGGGTGAGGGTAAGGCTTCGGGTAAGGGTTAGGGTTAGGATTAGGGTTAGGGGACGGGGACGGGGACGGTTTAGGGTACAGGTTAGTGTACGACAACAGTTTAGGTTGAGCGTACGTGTTAGGGTACGGGTTAGTGTTAGCGTACGGGTTAGGATTAGCGGATGTGTGAGGGTAAGGCTTCGGGTAAAGGTTAGGGTTGGGGTTAGGGTTAGAGTTAGGGTCAGTGGACGGGGACGGTTTAGGGTACATGTTAGGGTACGACAACGGTTTAGGGTGAGCGTACGTGTTAGGGTACGGGTTAGTGTTAGCGTACGGGTTAGGATTAGGGGACGGGTGAGGGTAAGACTTCGGGTAAGGGTTAGGTTTAGGGTTAGGGTTAGGGTTAAGGGACGGGGACGGGGACGGTTTAGGGTACTGGTTAGGGTACGACAACGGTTTAGGGTGAGCGTACGTGTTAGGGTACGGGTTAGTGTTAGCGTACGGGTTAGGATTAGGGGACGGGTGAGTGTAAGACTTCGGGTAAGGGTTAGGGTTAGGGATAGGGTTAGGGGACGGGGACGGTTTAGGGTACAGGTTAGGGTACGACAACGGTTTAGGGTGAGCGTACGTGTTAGGGTACGGGTTAGTGTTAGCGTACGGGTTAGGATTAGGGGACGGGTGAGGGTAAGGCTTCGGGTAAGGGTTAGGGTTAGGGTTAGGGTTAGGGTTAGGGGGCGGGGACGGTTTAGGGTACAGGTTAGGGTACGACAACGGTTTAGGGTGAGCGTATGTTTTGGGTACGGGTTAGTGTTAGCGTACGGTTTAGGATTAGGGGACGGGTGAGGTTAAGGCTTCGGGTAAGGGTTAGGGTTAGGGTTAGGGTTAGGGTTAGGGGATGGGGACGGGGACGGTTTATGGTACAGTTTAGGGTACGACAACGGTTTAGGGTGAGCGTACGTGTTAGGGTACGTGTTAGTGTTAGCGTACGGGTTAGGATTAGGGGACGGGTGAGGGTAAGGCTTCGGGTAAGGTTTAGGGTTAGGGTTAGGGTTAGGGTTAGGGGACGGGGACGGTTTAGGGTACATGTTAGGGTACGACAACGATTTAGGGTGAGCGTAGGTGTTAGGGTACGGATTAGTGTTAGCGTACGGGTTGGGATTAGGTGACAGGTGAGGGTAAGGCTTCGGGTAAGGTTTAGGGTTAGGGTTAGGGTTAGGGTTAGGGGACGGGGACGCTTTAGGGTACATGTTAGGGTACGACAACGATTTAGGGTGAGCGTACGTGTTAGGGTACGGGTTAGTGTTAGCGTACGGGTTAGGATTAGTGGACGGGTGAGGGTAAGGCTTCGGGTAAGGGTTAGGGTTAAGGTTAGGGTTAGGGTTAGGGGACGGGGACGGTTTAGGGTACAGGTTAGGGTACGACAACGGTTTAGGGTGAGCGTACGTGTTAGGGTACGTGTTAGTGTTAGCGTACGGGTTAGGATTAGGGGACGGGTGAGGGTATGGCTTCGGGTAAGAGTTAGGGTTAGGTTTAGGGTTAGGGTTAGGGTTAGGGGACGGGGACGCTTTAGGGTACAGGTTAGGGTACGACAACGGTTTAGGGTGAGCGTACGTGTTAGGGTACGGGTTAGTGTTAGCGTACGGGTTAGGATTAGGGGACGGGTGAGGGTAAGGCTTCGGGTAAGGGTTAGGGTTAGGGTTAGGGTTAGGTTTAGGGTTAGGGGACGGGGACGGTTTAGGGTACAGTTTAGGGTACGACAACGGTTTAGGGTGAGCGTACCTGTTAGGGTACGGGTTAGTGTTAGCGTACGGGTTAGGATTAGGGGACGGGTGAGGGTAAGGCTTCGGGTAAGGGTTAGGGTTAGGGTTAGGGTTAGGGTTCGGTTTAGGGTACGGGGACGGTTTAGGGTACAGGTTAGGGTACGACAACGGTTTAGGGTGAGCGTACGTGTTAGGGTGTGGGTTAGTGTTTGCGTACGGGTTAGGAATAGGGGACGGGTGAGGGTAAGGCTTCGGGTAAGGGTTAGGGTTAGGGTTAGGGTTAGGGTTAGGGGACGGGGACGGGGACAGGGACGGTTTAGGGTACAATTTAGGGTACGACAACGGTTTAGGGTGAGCGTACGTGATAGGGTACGGGTTAGTGTTAGCGTACGGGTTAGGATTAGGGGACGGGTGAGGGTAAGGCTTCGGGTAAGGGTTAGGGTTAGGGTTAGGGTTAGGGTTAAGGGACGGGGACGGGGACGGTTTAGGGTACAGGTTAGGGTACGACAACGGTTTAGGGCGAGCGTACGTGTTAGTGTATGGGTTAGTGTTAGCGTATGGGTTAGGTTTAGGGGACGAGTGAGGGTAAGACTTCGGGTAAGGGTTAGGGTTAGGGATAGGGTTAGGGGACGGGGACGGTTTAGGGTACAGGTTAGGGTACGACAACGGTTTAGGGTGAGCGTACGTGTTAGGGTACGGGTTAGTGTTAGCGTACGGGTTAGGATTAGGGGACGGGTGAGGGTAAGGCTTCGGGTAAGGGTTAGGGTTAGGGTTAGGGTTAGGGTTAGGGTTAGGGGACGGGGACGGGGATGATTTACGGTACAGTTTAGGGTACGACAACAGTTTAGGGTGAGCGTACGTGTTAGGGTACGGGTTAGTGTTAGCGTACGGGTTAGGATTAGGGGACGGGTGAGGGTAAGGATTCGGGTAAGGGTTAGGGTTAGGGTTAGGGTTAGGGTTAAGGGACGGAGATGGTTTAGGATACAGGTTAGGGTACGACAACGGTTTAGTGTGAGCGTACGTGTTAGGGCACGGGTTAGTGTTAGTGTACGGGTTAGGATTAGCGGACGTGTGAGGGTAAGGCTTCGGGTAAGTGTTAGGGTTAGGGTTAGGGTTAGTGTTAGGGGATGGGGACGGGGACGGTTTAGGGTACAGGTTAGTGTACGACAACGGTTTAGGGTGAGCCTATGTGTTAGGGTACGAGTTAGTGTTAGCGTACGGGTTAGGATTAGGGGACGGGTGAGGGTAAGGCTTCGGGTAAGGGTTAGGGTTAGGGTTAGGGTTAGGGTTAGGGGACGGGAACGGTTTAGGGTACAGGTTAGGGTACGACAACGGTTTAGGGTGAGCTTACGTGTTAGGGTACGGGTTAGAGTTAGCGTACGGGTTAGGATTAGGGGACGGGTGAGGGTAAGGCTTCGGGTAAGGGTTAGGGTTAGGGTTAGGGTTAGGGTTAAGAGACGGGGACGGGGACGGTTTAGGGTACAGGTTAGGGTACGACAACGGTTTAGGGCGAGCGTACGTGTTAGTGTAAGGGTTAGTGTTAGCGTATGGGTTAGGTTTAGGGGACGAGTGAGGGTAAGACTTCGGGTAAGGGTTAGGGTTAGGGATAGGTTTAGGGGACGGGGACGGTTTAGGGTAAAGGTTAGGGTATGACAACGGTTTAGGGTGAGCGTACGTGTTAGGGTACGGGTTAGTGTTAGCGTACGGGTTAGGATTAGGGGACGGGTGAGGGTAAGGCTTCGGGTAAGGGTTAGGGTTAGGGTTAGGGTTAGGGTTAGGGTTAGGGGACGGGGACGGGGATGATTTAGGGTACAGTTTAGTGTACGACAACGGTTTAGGGTGAGCGTACGTGTTAGGGTACGGGTTAGTGTTAGCGTACGGGTTAGGATTAGGGGACGGGTGAGGGTAAGGATTCGGGTAAGGGTTAGGGTTAGGGTTAGGGTTAGGGTTAAGGGACGGAGATGGTTTAGGATACAGGTTAGGGTACGACAACGGTTTAGTGTGAGCGTACGTGTTAGGGCACGGGTTAGTGTTAGTGTACGGGTTAGGATTAGCGGACGGGTGAGGGTAAGGCTTCGGGTAAGTGTTAGGGTTAGGATTAAGGTTAGTGTTAGGGGATGGGGACGGGGACGGTTTAGTGTACAGGTTAGTGTACGACAACGGTTTAGGGTGAGCGTATGTGTTAGGGTACGTGTTAGTGTTAGCGTACGGGTTAGGATTAGGGGACGGGTGAGGGTAAGGCTTCGGGTAAGGGTTAGGGTTAGGGTTAGGGTTAGGGTTAGGGGACGGGAACGGTTTAGGGTACAGGTTAGGGTACGACAACGATTTAGGGTGAGCTTACGTGTTAGGGTACGGGTTAGTGTTCGCGTACGGGTTAGGATTAGGGGACGGGTGAGGGTAAGGCTTCGGGTAAGGGTTAGGGTTAGGGTTAGGGTTAGGGTTAGGGTTAGGGGACGGGGACGGTTTAGGGTACATGTTAGGGTACGACAACGGTTTAGGGTGAGCGTACATGTTAGGGTACGGGTTAGTGTTAGAGTACGGGTTAGGATTAGGGGACGGGTGGGGTAAGGCTTCGGGTAAGGGTTAGGGTTAGGGTTAGGGTTAGGGTTAGGGGACGGGGACGGGGACGGTTTAGGGTACAGGTTAGGGTACGACAACGGTTTAGGGTGAGGGTACGTGTTAGGGTATGGGTTAGTGTTAGCTTACGGGTTAGGATTAGGGGAAGTGTGAGTGTAAGGCTTTGGTAAGGGTTAGGGTTAGGGTTAGCGTTAGGGGACGGGGACGGTTTAGGGTACAGGTTAGCGTACGACAACGGTTTAGGGCGAGCGTACGTGTTAGGGTACGGGTTAGTGTTAGCGTACGGGTTAGGATTATGGGACGGGTGAGGGTAAGGCTTGGGGAAAGGGTTAGGGTTAGGGTTAGGGGTAGGGTTAGTGGACGGGCACGGGGACGGTTTAGGGTACAGGTTAGTGTACGACAGCATTTAGGGTGAGTGTACGTGTTAGGGTACGGGTTAGTGGTAGCGTACGGGTTAGGATTAGGGGACGGGTGAGGGTAAGGCTTTGGGTAAGGGTTAGGGTTAGGGTTAGGGTTAGGGGACGGGGACGGGGACGGGGACGGTTTAGGGTACAGGTTAGGGTACGACAACGGTTTAGGGTGAGCGTACGTGTTAGGGTACGGGTTAGTGTTAGCGGACGGGTTAGGATTAGGGGACGGGTGAGGGTAAGGCTTCGGGTAAGTGTTAGGGTTAGTGTTAGGGTTAGGGTTAGGGTTACAGGACGGGCACAGGGACGGTTTAGGGTACAGGTTAGTGTACGACAGCATTTAGGGTGAGTGTACGTGTTAGGGTACGGGTTAGTGGTAGCGTACGGGTTAGGATTAGGGGACGGGTGAGGGTAAGGCTTTGGGTAAGGGTTAGGGTTAGGGTTAGGGTTAGGGGACGGGGACGGGGACGGGGACGGTTTAGGGTACAGGTTAGGGTACGACAACGGTTTAGGGTGAGCGTACGTGTTAGGGTACGGGTTAGTGTTAGCGTACGGGTTAGGATTAGGGGACGGGTGAGTGTAAGGCTTCGGGTAAGGGTTAGGGTTAGGGTTAGGGGACGGGGACGGGGACGGTTTAGGGTACAAGTTAGGGTACGACAACGGTTTAGGGTGAGCGTACGTGTTAGGGTACGGGTTAGTTTTAGCGTACGGGTTAGGATTAGGGGACGGTGAGTGTTAGGCTTCGGGTAAGGGTTAGGGTTAGGTTTAGGGTTAGGGTTAGGGGCGGGGACGGTTTAGGGTACAGGTTACGGTACGACAACGGTTTAGGGTGAGCGTACGTGTTAGGGTACGGGTCAGTGTTAGCGTACGGGTTAGGATTAGGGGACGGGTGAGGGTAAGGCTTCGGGTAAGTGTTAGGGTTAGGGTTAGGGTTAGGTTTAGGGTTAGGAGACGGGGACGGTTTAGGGTACATGTTAGGGTACGACAACGATTTAGGGTGAGCGTAGTTGTTAGGGTACGGGTTAGTGTTAGCGTACGGGTTAGGATTAAAGGAAAGGTTAGAGTAAGGCTTCGGGTAAGCATTAGGTTTAGGGTTTGGGTTAGGGGACTGGGACACGGATGGTTTAGGGTACAGGTTAGGGTACAAAAACGGTTTAGGTTGAGCGTACGTGTTAGAGTACGGTTTAGTGTTAGCGTACGGGTTAGGATTAGGGGACGGGTTAGGGTAAGGTTTCGGGTAAGGGTTATCGTTAGGGTTAGCTTTAGTTTTAGGGTTACTGGATGGGGACAGTTTAGGGTACAGCTTAGGGTACGACCACGGTTTAGGGTGAGAGTACATGTTAGGGTACAGGTTAGTGTTAGCATACGTGTTACGATTAGGGGATGGTTTAGGGTAAGGCTTTGGGTAAGAGTTAGGGTTAGGGTTTGTTAGGGTTTGGGGACGGGGACGGTTTAGGGTACAGGTTAGGGTAAGACAACGGTTTAAGATGAGCGTACGTGTTAGGATACGGGTTAGTGTTAGCGTATGATTAGGGGACGGATAAGGGTAAGGGTTCGGGTAAGGGTTAGGTTGAGACATAAAGCTGGACAATTCGGGCTGATGGCATTGGTGAGGTTCGATGAGCAAATGCAGACCCTTTGAAGTCATACTGCATGGTACCCATTCCATGGGTCCGAACTCTCCAGGTTTATGGGATTCTTCCTTCAGCTAAAACATGCATGGGAAACCCAGAGTACGTTCCACCATGTCATTGGGAAACGTTTTCAAATGCATCTCAGTTTTCGTCCCCTGGTACTCGGGTTCACCATTCCAGACGCTTTACTAACACTCTCCCCACTTGGAGAGTCAGTGCCTTTAACCTCCTGTTTGGCACACTTTGCAATTTCTGTGCAAGATGAACAGGAATTTGGAGATCCAATGAGAGACTAGCTGTAGGTGTCTGCACGGACAAATGGAACGCTTATTTCCCACCAGGAAGAGGAATTAACCAAAGGCTCAGCGTGCCCTGCTGGAAACAGATTAGGGCCTGAAGCAATCCTGCGGTTTTGCGGTCAGCTCACAAGTAAGCGAGTTGAAGAAAAGAGCTCAAGGGCACTGTAATCCACAAACCTGCAGAGTTATGAATGATAGCTATCGTCCAAAATATATTCAAGTAAGTCTGTGAAGAGGGCTTTAAAGCGGTGCAGAATTTCAGGAAAACGATTTCAGGGGGTAGACTGCAATTGCCCTTAAAGCATAGGAAAAGAGGCAGAATGTCTACAATGATGCACTTGGCCAAAAAGAGCATATTGGTTTTTTCCTGAATATATTCAGGAAAAAACGCATATGCACTTTTTGGCCAACCAAGCAAGCGTTTAAAGGAAATCTGCACTACAATGAAGTCTCACTGCCCCCCAGTCAAAAGGGCCATGTGAAAAAAGTGTAAAAGAAGGCATCATTGAAGACTAATACAGAATACCAAGTCCTGGTCGTTGGTAGAATAACCAGCAGGGTATAGGATTTAGGAACTACTGGAGGTATATCCTCGGTGGCTTCACTGACTCTCCTGACATCCGTTACCTTGACTGCTGCAGCCCATGGGGCTCTCAAAGTCAGGCCAATCCCAGGATATGGAGCTCACCCAGGCAGGTACCCCACCCCCACCCCAGCCCACAGGGCCCTCGTGTTCAGGCCCCTCCCAGGATATGGTGTTCCCTGGGCAGGTCACCTGCAGCCCATGGGGCTCTCGTTGTCACGTCCCTCCCAGGATACAGAGCTACCCTTGCATGTTCCGTGGCAAGTCTGTGCAAACAGGAACCGTGCACATAGCGCACATTGCAAAGCACTCCCAGCTCACCTGTCGCTCAGATCTGACACAGAGCACCTCAGAGCAGTACTTGTACTAACAAACAGCAGCTCCAAAAGGTCTGTGATCTTGGGGATCACTCTGTGCGGCCTCCCTCCACCTGGTCTTCCAGAGACTTCCACTGCACCCGGGGCACCAGGCCTCTGTCTCCACCCACCACCCTCCCCTCCTCTCCCTGACTCCTGGGTTCCTCTCATTAGCAGAGGGTTTTCTTGAAGTTGTCTCCCACTCATGGGCCAGATAAAATGATTAGAAAACAAGCCAGAACTACAGCCCCTTGTCTATCCTGACTCTCAAGAGCCCACACCTGTTCCTTGGACCTGGCCGATTCAGCAAGTTCCATTTTCTGCAACTGTGAGACCCTGAGGGTTGATGATTGGCTGACCTGGGCAGCCTGACCGTGCCGGCCAGACCTCCCCAGGTGTGCCTGGGTTGAGATCGATATAAACACCGCTC
This sequence comes from Delphinapterus leucas, assembly GCF_059928025.1. Lineage (NCBI taxonomy): Eukaryota > Metazoa > Chordata > Mammalia > Artiodactyla > Monodontidae > Delphinapterus > Delphinapterus leucas. The sequence continues at coordinate 4,028,070 of NW_028322248.1, forward strand.
CAGGCAGCAAGAGCCCCTGCAGCTGTGCCTGACGCCATTTTCTCTGCCCTGTCAACAGTCTCGGGGCTGGACTGGTGGGAGGGAGTGAGAGGCCACGGCTTTGTGGGTGGTCCAGTGTGAGTGGGGCTCTGCTGGACTTTCTGCAGCAGTTGCCAAGATGCCACCTGCTAAGGAAGAGGATGTGTCACCCATACCTGCTGCTGGAATTTCTTCCTGGGGAGAGGTGAGGAAGGAAGAAAGCAGTGGGGGCCAGGACAGGAGGGGTATCTCAGGCAGGGAAATGGAAAGCTTCCAGAAGAGCACCCAGGGCCAGTACCATCCTGGCTGGCCTGCAGGCATCAAGTCGGCCGGCATGCTGTCGCTCGTGTGGCTCCATGGCCCTTCCTCTAGGCTTTCAAGTCCTTGTACATATTCAGGTGTTTTACCTGGGAAGGGTGGGAACATTTCAGCAGCAGCTGGCCTGGGGCTCGGCCCACGTTTACTCACAGATGCCTCGGCATGGTCCCCCAGCTTTGCAATGAGGACGCTTGTTGCGTGGGGCCTGCTGGCTGAATGGGAGATGATTCCCCACCACTGACCAACTTCAGAATTGTTTACAACTGGAGCAAGTGACCTGATAGGGTTTTCCTCTGTGTACCTGGTGGGTTCTGTTTTTCTTTTTCTTTTTTTCGTTTTTGGTTCAAGGTAGATTTTATTCTTCTCCTCTGTATTTACAGATATATGCATGGAAATAATTTATTCATATAAATACATGTATGTGAAGGGAAGAATATTTTTTCTGTTTATTTTTTTTAATTTTATTTTTTTTAATTTTGAATTTTATTTTATTTTTTATACAGCAGGTTCTTTTTGGTTATCTCTTTTATACATATAAATGTATACATGCCAATCCCAATCTCTCAACACCTCCCACCACCATCCCCCCAACAGCTTTCCCCCCTTGGTGTCCATACGTTCGTTGTCTACATCTGTTGCTCTATTTCTGCCTTGCAAAACGGTTCATCTGTACAATTTTTCTAGGTTCCACATATATGCATTAATATACAAGATTTGTTTTGTTTTTCTCTTTCTGACTTACTTCACTGTGTATGACAGTCTCTAGATTCATCAACGTCTCTACAGGTGACCCAATTTCATTCCTTTTTATGGCTTAGTAATATTCCATTTTATATATGTACCACATCTTTATGCATTCGTCTGTCTGTGGGCATTTAGGTTGCTTCCATTACCTGGATATTGTAAATAGTGATGCAATGAACATTGCGCTGAATGTTGTTTTTTAATTTATGGTTTTGTCTGGGTATATGACCAGTAGTGGGATTGCTGTATCATATGGTAATTCTATTGTTAGTTTTATAAGAAACTCCATAATGTTCTCCACAGTGACTGTATCAATTTACATTCCCAACAATACTGGAAGAGGGTTCCATATCTCCACACCCTTTCCAGCATTTGTTGTTTGTAGATTTTCTGATGATGCCCATTCTAACCAGTGTGAGGTGAAACACCATGGATGAGTCTATTTCATTGAGCAAGGAGTAGGTCTTGTCTATTACATTTTTGGCTTATGGAAAGGTATCTGTGCTAATTTCAATCTCTGGTTTTATACAGCACCCCAACTCAACTTTCCCCTTAAGCAAGCATAAGTTTTTTATCTAAATGTGAGACTCTGTTCGGTTTTGTAATCCAGTTCATGTGGAGCCAAGTTTACACTCCCTCTATTAGTGATATCTTATGATAACTATCTTTCTCTGTGTGACATATTTCTCTTAGAATCATCGTGCTTAAATCCACTCAATTTGCTGCTACAGGCCTGATGACATTGATCTCATTGCTGAGTGATATTCCGTTGTACATAAGTCGCACAACTTCTTTATCCATTTTTTTCTTTCTGGGATATTTAATGTGCACAGGACTCAAGGTTCTTGTAAACACAGCAGCCCTAAATTTTGTGTTGGCTGTGTCTTGTTGATTTTAATATTCCTAAGCTATAGGGCCATAAGTGGAAGTGACCTAGGCTCTGTAGCTTTGTTTTTTAGATGTTTCAGGATACATCATAAACATCTCCAGAGTGTCTGTTGGCAATTGACATCCCACCCATCAGCATAACAAGGCTCCCTGTTCTCCATGGCCTGTCCTGTGTTTCTTGTTTTTACACTTTTTTCAGATGGCCATTTTGACGAATGGGAAAAGAGACTTCATTGTAGTGCAGATTTCCATTGCTCGAGTGCTTGGTTGACAAAAAAGAGCATATGCGTTTTTTCCTGAATGTATTCAGGAAAAAATGTATATGCACTTTTTGTCCAAGTGCATCACTGTCAAAGATCTGCTGCTTTTCATATGCTTTAAATGCAATTCAAATCTACCTCCTGAAATCTGATTCCTGCAATTCTGCCTCGTTTTCAAGTCCTCTTTGCAGCCTTACTTCAATATATTTTTGACAATAGCTGTCATTTATAACTCTGCAGGTTTGAGAATTACAGTGCCCCTGATTTCCTTTCTTAACTCACTTCCTTGTGAGCTGGCCACAAAACCGCAGGTTTGCTTCAGGCTGTAATCTGGTTCCGGCACGGCATGCTCAGCGTTTGGTTAATTCCTCTTCCTGGTGGGAAATGAGAGTTAAATGTGCCCGTCCAGACACCTGCCTCATTCGCAGCCCCTTGGTGATGTGTGTCCTCTGGTTCGAGACCACATGTGCTGGGTTCCTCACCTTTCAATGATGTGGCCCCAATGGTGTGAGGAAACTCCTGCCTGGTTCCCATCCCCTTGGTGATGTGGGCCCTCTGGTGAGAGTCTGACACTGGCTGCGTTCCTCACCCTTCTGTGTGGTGGGCCCTCTGCTCTTAGGTAAATCCTGCCTGGCTTGCTCCCATTGCCTTGGAGACGTAGGCCCTCTGGTGGCAGTTGGAGCCTGCTGGGAGCCTCCTCTCCTCAGTGATGAGTGCCCTCTGGCGTCAGGTTCTAACTGCTGTGCTCCCCACGTTTTCTGATGTGAGCCCAGTGATGCCAGGACACTCCTGCCAGGTTCCCATCCCCATTGGGATGTGGGCCTTCTGCTCTGAGGTCCCAACGTCTGGGTTCCTTACAGTTTCATGGTGTTGGCTCTGTGATGTTCGTTCACTCAGGCCTAGATCCCATAGCCCCTGTGTTCTGGGCCGCCTGCTGCGAGGTTCCAACTGCTGGATTCCTCACCTTTTTTATTCTTTGTGCCCTGTGTTGTGAGGCTCCTCCTGCCTTCCTCACTCCCCCCATTGGTGATGTAGGTCCTGTGGTTTGAGGCTACATGTGCCGGTTTCCTCACCTTTTATTGATGTGGCCCCACTGGTGTGAGGACACTCCTGCCTGGTTCCCATCCCCTTGGTGATGTGGGCCCTCTGGTGAGAGTCTGATCCTGGCTGGATACCTCACACTTCTGGGAGGTGGGCTCTCTGCTGTGAGGTCACTCGTGCCTGGATGGCACACGTCGCCTTGGCCAAGTGGGCCCTCTGGTTGCAGTTGGAGTGGGATGGGAGCCTCCTCCCCTCGGTGATGAGGGCCCTCTGGCATCAGGCCCTAACTGCTGGGCTCCCCACATTTTCTGATGTGCGCCCACTGGTGCGATGACACTCCTGCCAGTTTCCCATCCCCATGGGGATGTGGGCCTTCTGCTCTGAGGTCCCAATGGCTGGGTTGCTCACAGTATCATGATGTGGGCCCTCTGCTGTGAGTTCACTGCGGCCTAGATCTCATAGACTGGGTGCCCTGGGCCGCCTGCTGGGAGCTTCCAATTACTGGATTCCTCACCTTTTTATTCTATGGGCCCTGTGTTGTAAGGCTACTCCTGCCTACCTCACTCCGAGTCCCTTGGAGATGTGGGTCCTCTGCTTTGAGGCCACATGTGTTGGGTTCCTCACCTTTCTATGATGTGGCCACATTGGTGTTAGGACACTCCTGCGTGGTTCCGATCCCCTTGGTGATGTGGGCCCTCTGGCGAGAGTCTTATCCTGGTTGGTTTCCTCACCCTTCTGTTAGGTAGGCCCTGTGCTGTGAGGTCACTCCTGCCTGACTGGCACACGTCATCTTGGCGACGTGGGCCCTCAATTGTGTGTTGGTGCCTGCTGGGAGTCTCCTTCCCTCGGTAATGAGGGCTCTCTGGCGTCAGGCCCTAACTCCTGGGCTCTCAAAATTTTCTGATGTGCGCCCTGTGGTGCGAGTACACTCCTGTCAGGTTCCCAAGCCCATGGGAATGTGGGCCTTCTGCTGTGAGGTCCCAACGTCTGGATTTCTCACAGTTTCATGATGAGGGCCCTCTGGTGTGAGTTCACTCACCCTGGATCCCATAGCCTCGCTACTCCAGGCCGCCTGCTGGGAGGTTCCAACTGCGGGATTCCTCACCTTTTTTATTCTATGGGCCCTCTCTTTTGAGGCTCCTCCTGCCTGCCTCATTCCCAGCCCCTTGTTTATGTGTGTCCTCTGATTAGAGGCCACGTGTGCTGGGTCCCTCACCTTTCGATGATGTGGCCCCACTGGTGTGAGGATACTTGTGCCTGGTTCCCATCCCCTTGGTGATATGAGCCCTCTGGTGAGAGTCTGATCCTGGCTGGGTTCCTCACCCTTCTGTGAGGTGGGCCCTCTGCTGTGAGGTAACTCCTGCCTGGCTTCCCATTGCCTTGGTGACATCGGCCCTCTGGTGGCAGTTGGAACCTACTGGGAGCCTCCTCCCCTCGGTGATGAGGGCCCTCTGGCGTGAGGCCATCACTGCTGGGCTCCCCATGTTATCTGATGTGAGCCCAGTGATAACAGGACACTCCTGTAAGTTTCCCATCCCCATGGGGATGTGGGCCTTCTGCTCTGTGGTTCCAACGTCTGGGTTGCTCACAGTTCCATGATATAGGCTCTCTGGTGTTAGTTCACTCAGGCCAGGATCCCATAGTCTCTGTGCTCTGGGCCGCCTGCTGCGAGGTTCCAACTGCTGGATACCTCACCTTTTTTATTCTTTGGGCCCTGTGTTGTGAGGCTCCTCCTGCCTGCCTTACTCCCAGCCCTTTGGTGATGTGGGTCCTGTGGTTTCAGGCCACATGTGCTGGTTTACTCACCTTTTAGTGATGTGGCCCCACTGGTGTGAGGACACTCCTGCCTGGTTCCCATCCCCTTGGTGATGTGGGCCGTCTGGTGAGAGTCTGATCCTGACTGGTTTCGTCACACTTCTGGGAGGTGGGCCCTCTGCTGTGAGGTCACTCCTGCCTGGCTTGCTCCCGTTGCCTTGGTGACGTCAGCCCTCTGGTGGCAGTTGGAGCTTGCTGGGAGCCTCCTCCCCTCGGTGATGAGGGCCCTGTGGCGTCAGTCACTAACTGCTGGGTACCCATATTTTCTGATGTGTGCCCACTGGTGTGATGGCACTCCTGCCAGTTTCCCATACCCATGTGGATGTGGGCCTTCTGCTCTGAGGTCCCAACGGCTGGGTTGCTCACAGTATAATGATGAGGGCCCTCTGGTGTGAGCTCATTCCGGCCTGGATCCCATAGCCTCGCTGCTCCTGGCCGCCTGCTGGGAGGATCCAACTGCGCGATTCCTCACCTTTTTTATTCTATGGGCCCTCTGTTTTGAGGCTCCTCCTGCCTGCCTCACTCCCAGTCCCTTGGTGATGTGTGTCCTCTGGTTTGAGGTCACATGTGCTGTGTTCCTCAACTTTGGATGATGTGGCCCCACTGGTGTGAGGACACTCCTGACTGGTTCCCATCCCCTTGGTGATGTGGGCCCTCTGGTGAGAGTCTGATCCTCGCTGGGTACCTCACCCTTCTGTGAGGTAGACCCTGTGATATGAGGTCTCTCCTGCCTGGCTGGCACACGTCGCCTTGATGACATGGGCCGTCTGTTGGCCTTTGGTGTGTGCTGGGAGCCTCCTCCCCTCATTAATGAGGGCCCTCTATAAAACGCATATGCCCTTCTTGGCCAAGTGCATCACTGTAGACGTTCTGCCTCTTTTCCTATGCTTTAAAAGCAATTACTGTCTACATCATGAAATCGGTTTCCTGCAATTCTGCCCCACTTTCAGGTCTTCTTCGCTGCCTTACTTCAATATATTTTTGGACGATAGCTGTCATTTATAACTGCAGGTTTGTGAATGACAGTGCCCCTGAGTTCCTTTCTTAACTCGCTTCCTTGTAAGCTGGCCACAAAACCACAGGTTTGCTTCAGGCCGTAATCAGGGTCTGGCACGGCACTCTGACCCTTTGGTTAATTCCTCTTCCTGGTGGGAAATTATAGTTAAATGTGCCCGTCCAGACACCTGCCTCACTCCCAACCCCTTGGTGATGTGTGTCCTCTGGTTTGAGGCCACATGTGCTGGGTTCCTCATCTTTTGATGATGTGACCCCACTGGTGTGAGGACACTCCTGCCTGGTTCCCATCCCCTTGGTGATGTGGGCCCTCTGGTGAGAGTCTGATCATGGCTGGGTTCCTCACACTTCTTTGAGGTGGGCCCTCTTCTCTGAGGTCACTCCTGCCTGACTGGCACAACCCGCCTTGGCCACATGGGCCCACTGGTTGCAGATGGAGCGTGCTGGGAGCCTCCTCCCCTCGGTGATGAGGGCCCAGTGACGTCAGGGCCTAACTGCTGGGCTCCCCACATTTTCTGATGTGTGCCCAGTGGTGCGATGACACTCCTGCCAGGTTCCCATCCACATGGGGCTGTGGGTCTTCTATTCTGAGGTCCCAACGGCTGGGTTGCTCACACTTTCATGATGTGGGCCCTCTGCTGTGAGGTCAATCGTGCCTGGCTGGCACACATCGCCTTGGTGACGTGGGCACTCTGGTGGCAGTTGGAGCGTGCTGGGGCCTCCTCCCCTCAGTGATGAGGGCCCTCTGCCCTCAGGCCTTAACTGCTGGGTTCCCACATTTTCTGATTCGTGCTAAGTGATGCGAGTACACTCCTGCCAGGTTCCCATCCCTATGGGGATGTGGGCCTTCTGTTCTGAAGTCCCAACGGCTCAGTTGCTCACAGTTTCATGATGTGGGCCCTCTGTTGTGAGTTCTCTGTGACCTGGATCCCATAGACTCCATGCTGTGGGCCGCCTGCTGGCAGGTTCCAACTGCTGGATTCCTCACATTTTTTATTCTATGGGCTCTGTGTTGTGAGGCTACTCCTGCCTGCCTCACTCCTAGCCCCTTGGAGATGTGGGTCCTCTGATTTAGGCCACACGTTCTGGGTTCCTCACCTTTCTATGATGTGGCCACCCTGGCGTGAGGACCCTTCTGCCTGGTTCTGATCCCCTTGGTGAGGTGGACAAACTGGTGAGAGTCTTATCCTGGCTGGTTTCCTCACCCTTCTGTGAGGTAGGCCCTCTGCGGTGAGGTCACTCCTGCCTGGTTGGCACACGTTACCTTGGCGACGTGGGCCCTCAGTTGGGAGTTGGTGCCTGCTGGGAGTCTCCGCCCCTGGGTAATGAGGGCCCTCTGGCGTCAGGCCCTAACTCCTGGGCTCCCAAAATTTTCTGATGTGCGCCCTGTGGTGCGAGTACACTCCTGCCAGGTTCCCAACCCCATGGGAATGTGGGCCTTCTGCTCTGAGGTCCCATCGTCTGGGTTGCTCACAGTTTCATGATGAGGGTCCTCTGTTGTGAGTTCAGTCAGGCCTAGATCCCATAGCCTCACTGCTTCTGGCCGCCTGCTGGGAGGTTCCAACTGCGGGATTCCTCACATTTTTTATTCTATGGGCCCTGTGTTGTGAGGCTACTCCTGCCTGCCTCACTCTAAGCACCTTGGAGATGTGGGTCCTCTGGTTTAGGCCACATGTGCTGGGTTCCTCACCTTTCTATAATGTGGCCACACTGGTGTGAGGACACTCCTGCCTTCTTCCGATCCCCTTGGTGATGTGGGCTCTCTGCTGAGAGTCTTATCCTGGCTGGGTTCCTCACCCTTCTTTGAGGTAGGCCCTCTGCTGTGAGGTAACTCCTGCCTGGCTTTCTCCCATTGCCTGGTGACTTTGGCCCTCTGGTGGCAGTTGGAGCCTGCCTGGAGCCTCCTCTCCTCGGTGATGAGGGCCCTCTGGCGTCAGGCTCTAACTGCTGGGCTCCCCACGTTTTCTGATGTGAGTCCAGTGATGCCAGGACACTCCTGTAAGGTTCCCATCCCCATGCGGATGTGGGTCTTCTGGTCTGAGGTCCCAACGCCTGGGTTACTCACCGTTTCCTCATGTTGGCTCTCTGGTGTTAGTTAACTCAGGCCTAGATCCCATAGCCTCTGTGCTGTGGACTGCCTGCTGGGAGGTTCCAACTGCTGGATTCCTCACCTTTTTTATTCTTTGGACCCTGTGTTGTGAGGCTCATCCTGCCTGCCTCACTCCCAGCCCCTTTGTGATGTAGGTCCTCTGGTTTGAGGCCACATGTGCCGGTTTCCTCACTTTTTATTGATGTGGCCCCACTGGTGTGAGGACACTCCTGCCTGGTTCCCATCCCCTTGGTGATGTGGGCCCTCTGCTGAGAGTCTGATCCTGGCTGGATTCCTCACACTTCTGGGAGGAAGGCCCTCTGCTGTGAGGTCACTCCTGCCTGGCTGGCACACACCGCCTTGGCCACATGGGGCCTCTGGTTGCAGTTGGAGCATGCTGGGAGCCTCCTCCCCTCTGTGATGAGGGCCGTCTGGCGTTAGGCCCTAACTGCTGGTATCCCCACATTTTCTGATGTGTGCCCACTGGTGCGATGACACTCCTGCCAGGATCCCATCCCCATGGGGATTTGGGCCTTCTACTCTGAAGTCCCAACGCCTGGGTTGCTCACAGTGTCAGGATGTGGGCCCTCTGCTGTGAGTTCACTCCGGCATTGATCCCATAGCCTCGGTGCTCTGGGCCACCTGCTTGGAGCTTCCAACTGCTGGATTCCTCACCTTTTTTATTCTATGGGCCCTGTGTTGTGAGACAACTCCTGCCTGCCTCACTCTGAGCCTCTTGGTGATGTGGGTCCTCTGCTTTGAGGCCACGTGTTCTGGGTTCCTCACCTTTCGCTGATGTGGCCCCACTGGTGTGAGGACACTCCTGCCTGGTTCCCATCCCCTTGGGGATGTGGGCCCTCTGGTGAGAGTCTGATCCTGGTTGGGTTCCTCACACTTCTTTGAGGTGGGCCCTCTGCTCTGAGGTCACTCCTGCCCAGCTGGCACACCCCGCCTTGGCGACGTCGGCCCTTTTGTGGCAGTTGGAGCCTGCTGTGAGCCTCCTCCCCTTGGTGATGAGGGCCCTCTGGTGTCAGGCCCTAACTGCTGGGTACCCACATTTTCTGATACGTTCTAAGTGGTGCGAGGACACTCTTACCATGTTCCCAACCCCATGAGGATGTGGGCCTTCTGCTCTGAGGTCCCAACGTCTGGGTTGCTCACAGTTTCATGATATGGGTCCTCTGCTGTGAGTTCACTGAGGCCTGGATCGCATAGACTGGGTGCTCTGGGCCATCTGTTGGGAGGTTCCCACTGCTGGATTCCTCAGCTTTTTTATTCTATGGGCCCTGTGTTGTGAGGCTACTCCTGCCTGCCTCACTCCGAGCCCCTTGGAGATGTGGGTTCTCTGGTTTAGGCCACATTTGCTGGGTTCCTCACCTTTCTATGATATTGCCACACTGGCGTGAGGACACTCCTGCCTGGTTCTGATTCCCTTGGTAATGTGGGCCCTCTGGTGAGAGTCTTATCCTGGCTTTGTTCCTCACCCTTCTGTGAGGTAGGCCCTGTGCTGTGAGCTCACTCCTGCCTGGCTGTCACACGTTACCTTGGTGACCTGGGCCCTCAATTGGGAGTTGGTGCCTTCTTGGAGTCTCCTCCCCTCGGTAATGAGGGCCCTCTGGCGTCAGGCCCTAACTTCTGGGCTCCCAAAATTCTCTGATGTGTGCCCTGTGGTGTGAGTACACTTCTGACAGGTTCCCAACCCCATGGAAATGTGGGCCTTCTGCTCTGAGGTCCTAACGGCTGGGTTGCTCACAGTTTCATGATGAGGGCCCTCTGTTGTGAGTTCAGTCAGGACTGGATCCCATAGCCTCGCTGCTGCTGGCTGCCTGATGGGAGGTTCCAACTGTGGGATTCCTCACCTTTTTTATTCTATGGTCCCACTGTTTTGAGGCTCCTCCTGCCTGCCTCACTCCCAGCTCCTTTTTGATGTGTGTCCTCTGGTTTGAGGCCACGTGTGCTGGGTCCCTCACATTTCGGTGATGTGGCCCCACTGGTGTGAGGACACTCCTGCCCTGTTCCCATTCCCTTGGTGATGTGGGCCCTCTGGTGAGAGTCTGATCATCTTTGGTTTCCTCACACTTCTGTGAAGTTGGCCCTCTGCTCTGAGGTCACTCCTGCCTGGCTGGCACACCCCGCATTGGTGACATCGGGCCTCTGGTAGCAGTTGGAGCCTTCTGGGAGCTACGTCCCCTCAGTGATGAGGGCTCTCTGGCATCAGGCCCTAACTGCTGTGCTCCCCACCTTTTCTGATGTGTGCCCACTGGTGCGATGACACTCCTGCTTGGTTCCCTTCCCCATGGGGATGTGGGCCTTGTGCTCTGAGGTCACAACGGCTGGGTTGCTTACAGTATCACGATGAGGGCCCTCTGCTGTGAGTTCACTGTGGCCTGGATCTCATACCCTCGGTGCTCTGGGCCGCCTGCTGGGAAGTTCCAACTGCTGGATTCCTCACCTTTTTTATACAGTGAGCCATGTGTTGTGAGGTTAATCCTGCCTGCCTCACTCCGAGACCCATGGTGATGTGGGTCCTCTGGTTTGAGGCTACATGTGCTGGGTACCTCAACTTGCGATGATGTGGCCCCACGGGTGTGAGGACACTCCTGCCTGGTTCCCATTCCCTTGGTGATGTGGGCCCTCTGGTGAGAGTCTGATCCTGGCTGGGTTCCTTACCCTTCTGTGAGGTGGGCCCTCTGATGTGAGGTCACACGTGGCTGGCTGAGTCACGTCACCTTGGCAACGTGGGGCCTCTGTTGGCCCCTGGAGCATGCTGAGAGCCTCCTACCCTCGTAAATGAGGGCCCTGGAAAAAAACGCATATGCACTTTTTGGTCAAGTGCATCATTGTCGAGGTTTTGCCTCTTTTCCTATGCTTTCAGAGCAATTCCCGTCTACCTCCTGAAATCGCATTCCGGCAATTCTGCCCCGTTTTCAAGTCCTCTTTGCAGCCTTACTTGAATATATTTTTGGACGACAGCTGTCATTTATAACTCTGCAGGTTTGTGAATTACAGTGCCCCTGAGCCTCTTACTTCAACTCGCTTTCTTGTGAATTGGCCGCAAAACCGCAGGATTGCTTCAGGCCTTAATCTGGTTCCGGCATGGAACGCTGAGCCTGTGGTTAGTTCCTCTTCCTGGAGGGAAATGAGAGTTAAATGTGCCTGTCCACAAACCCACAGCTAGTCTCTCATTGGTTCTCCCTATTCCTGTTCATCTTTCACAGAAATTGCAAACTGTACCAAACAGGAGGTTAAAGGCACTGACTCTCCAAGTGGGGAGAGTGTTAGTAAAGTGTCTTGAATGGTGAACCCGAGGACCAGGGGACGAAAACAGAGATGCATTTAAAAACGTTTTCTGATCACACGGTGGACCATACTCGGCATTCCCCATGCATGTTTGAGCTGAAGGACGAATCCCTTAAACCGGGAAAGCTGGGAACCTTGGAATAGGTACCATGCAGTATTACTTCTAATGGTCTGCATTTGCTGACCGAACCTCACCAATCCTATCAGCCCCAAGTGTCCAGCCTTATGTCTAACCCAGCTGTGGGTGTGGATGTGGTAAACCCAGGTCTCATCACAAGCCATGAATGAATTATTTAAGAATTGCTCTCTATTTCACAGTCTTTGTGATAGTTTTTAAAATTTATTTGTACAATGGGATTTAGCTGATGTTCAATGCTGCGTTTATGCCGATGTACACACACTGGATTCCCTTATGGAGACATATAAATACATAGGTTTTAAGACTCGTTCTAGTCACGTATATTCTTGGGGTTGAATATGTGATGTTGAGTCCATTTCGTTGAGCAAGGAGTAGATCATGTATATTACATATATGGCTTATGGAACGGTATCTGTGCTAATTTCATTCTCTGGTTTTATGCGGCACCTCAACTCACCTTTCCCCATAAGCAAACGTAATTTGGTTTTCTAAATGTGAGACCCTGTTGTGTTTTGTAATTCACTTCATGTGTAGCCAAGTTTACATTCCGTGTATTAGTGATATCTTATGATGTTTCTTTTTCTGTGTGACTTATTTCACGTAGAATCATCGTACCTGAATCCACTCATTATGCCGCTACGGGCCTGATGACATAGATTTCATTGCTGAATGATATACCATTGTACGTACGTACCACAACTTTTTTATCCATTTTTCGCTTTCTGAGATATTTAGCTTGTACCATAGACGAGGTTCTTGTAAACAGAGCTGTCCGAAATTTGGAGTGGCTGTGTATTTTTGATTTAAATTTCCCTAAGCTATAGGACCATAAGTGGAAGTGCCATAGGCTGTGTTGCTTTGTTTTCTACGTGTTTCAGAAAACACCATACACTTCTCCAGAGTGGCTGTTGGCAATTTACATCCCGCCCATCAGCATAACAAGGCTCCCTGTTCTCCAGGGCCTGTGCTGCTTTTCTGGATTTTACACATTTTTCAAATGGCCCTTTTGATCCGGGGTCAGTGAGACTTCATTGTAGTGCAGATTTCTTTAACATGCTTGCTTGGTTGGACAAAAAGGGCATATGCGTTTTTTCCTGAATATATTCAGGAAAAAACGCATACGCCCTTTTTGGCCAAGTGCATCATTGTCGACATTCTGCCTCTTTTCCTATGCTTTAAAGGCAATTGCAGTCAAACCCCTGAAATGGTTTTCCTGCAATTCTGCCCCACTTACAAGTCCTCTTCGGAGCCTTCCTTCAATATATTTTTGGACGATAGCTGTCATTTATAACTCTGCAGATTTGTGAATGACAGTGACCCTGAGCTCCTTTCTTCAACTCGCTTCCTTGTGAGCTGGCCGCAAACCCGCAGGATTGCTTCAGGCCCCAGTCTGCTTCCGGAACAGCATGCGGAGGCTTTGGTTAATTCCTCTTCCTGGTGGGAAATGAGCGTTACATTTGCCCGTGCCGACAGCTACAGCTAGTCTCTCATTGGTTCTCCCAATTCCTGTTCATCTTGCGCAGAATTTGCAAACTGTGCCAAATAGGAGGTTAAAGGCACTGACTCTCCAAGTGGGGAGAGTGTTAGTAAAGCGTCTGGAATGGTGAACCCGAGTACCAGGGGACGAAAACTGAGATGCATTTGAAAACGTTTACCAATCACACGGTGGACCATACTCTGGGTTTCCCATGCATGTTTTAGCTGAAGGAAGAATCCCTTAAACTTGGAGAGTTGGGACCTATGGAATGGGTACCATGCAGTATGACTTCAAAGGGTCTGTGTTTGCTCACCGAACCTCACCAATGCTATCAGCCCGAAGTGTCCGGCCTTATATCTCACCCAGCTCTGGGTGTAGATATGGTAAATCCAGGTTGCATCACAAGCCCTGAATGAATTATTTAAGAATTGCTCTCTATTTCACTGGCATTTTGTTTTGTTTCTGAAATTTATTTTGATAATGGGATTTATCGGATTTTCACTGCTGCGTTTAGGTCGCTGTACACACGCTTGCTTTCCTTATGGAGACATATAAATCCATGTGTTTTAAGATTCTTTCTTGTCAGGTATATTCCCAGGCGTTGAATATGGGGTGTTGAGTCCATTTCGTTGAGCAAGGTGTCGGTCTTGTCTATTATATATTTGACTTATGGAATGGTATCTGTGCTAATTTCAATCTCTGGTTTTATGCAGCACCCCAACTCACCTTTCCCCATAGGCAAGCATAAGTTGGTTTTCTAAATTTGAGACCCTGTTCTGTTTTGTAATTCAGTTCATGTGTAGACAAGTTTACATTCCGTGTATTAGTGATACCTTATGATGTTTCTTTTTCTGTGTGACTTATTTCTCGTAGAATCATCGTACCTGAATCCACTCATTATGCTGCTACGGGCCCGATGCCGTAGATTTCATTGCTGAGTGATATTCCATTGTACGTGCGTACCACAACTTCTTTATCCATTTTTTGCTTTCTCGGATATTTAACTTGTACCGTAGACGAGGTTCTTGTAAACAGAGCCGTCCCAAACTTTGGGGTGGCTGTGTGTTTTTGATTTTAATTTCCCTAAGCTATAGGACCATAAGTGGAAGTGCCATAGGCTGTGTTGCTTTGTTTCCTACGTGTTTCAGGAAACACCATACACTTCTCCAGAGTGCCTGTTGGCAATTTACATCACGCCCATCAGCATAACAAGGCTCCCTGTTCTCCAAGACCTGTCCTGCCTTTCTGGATTTTACACTTTTTCCACATGGCCCTTTTGACCGGGGGGCAGTGAGACTTAATTGTAGTGCAGATTTCCTTTACACGCTTGCTTGGTTGGCCAAAAAGCACGTATGCATTTTTTCGTGAATATATTCACGAAAAAATGCATAGGGCTTTTTCCCAAGTGCATCATTGTCGACATTCTGCCTCTTTTCCTATGCTTTAAGTGCAATTCCAGTCTACCCCCTGAAATCGTTTTACTGAAATTCTGCCGCGCTTTCAAGTCCTGTTCGAAGACTTACTTCAATATATTTTTGGACGGTAGCTGTCATTCATAACTCTGCAGGTTTGTGAATTACAGTGCCCCTGAGCTCCTTTCTTCAACTTGCTTTCTTGTGACCTGGCCACAAAACTGCAGGATTGCTTCAGGCCCTAATCTGATTCCGGCAGGGCACGCTGAGCCTTTGGTTAATTCGTCTTCCTGGTGGGAAATGAGCATTCCATTTGCCCATGCAGACACCTACAGCTAGTCTCTCACTGATTCTCCCTATTCCTGTTCATCTTGCGCAGAAATTGCAAACTGTGCCAAACAGGAGGTTAAAGGCACTGACTCTCCAAGTGGGGAGAGTGTTAGTAAAGCGTCTGGAATGGTGAACCCGAGTACCAGGGGACGAAAACTGAGATGCATTTGAAAACGTTTCCCGGTCACATGGTGCACCATACTGTGGGTTTCCCATGCATGTTTTAGCTGAAGGAAGAATCTCTTAAACCTGGAGAGTTGGGACCTATGGAATGGGTACCATGCAGTATGACTTCAAAGGGTCTGGTTTGGTCACCGAACCTCACAAATGCTATCAGCCCGAAGTGTCCAGCCTTATGTCTCACCCAGCTCTGGGTGTAGATGTGGTAAATCCAGGTTGCATCACAAGCCCTGAATGAATTATTTAAGAATTGCTCTCTATTACACTGTCATTGTGTTTTGTTTTTGAAATTTATTTTGATAATGGGATTTTCGGATTTTCACTGCTGAGTTTAGGTCGCTCTACACACGCTTGATTTCCTTATGGAGACATATAAATCCATGGGTTTTAAGATTCTTACTTGTCAGGTATATTCCCAGGCGTAGACTATGGGGTGTTGAGTCCATTTCGTTGAGCAAGGAGTAGGTCTTGTCTATTCTATATTTGGCTTATCGAAAGGTATCTGTGCTAATTTCAATCTCTGGTTTTATGCAGCACCCCGACTCACCTTTCCCCATAAGCAAGCATAAGTTGGTTTTCTAAATTTGAGACACTGTTCTGTTTTGTAATTCAGTTCATGTGTAGCCAAGTTTATATTCCGTGTATTACTGATATCTTATGATGTTTCTTTTTCTGTGTGACATATTTCTCGTAGAATCATCGTACCTGAATCCACTGATTATGCCGCTACGGTCCTGATGACGTAGATATCATTGCTGAGTGATATTCCATTGTACGTGCGTACCACAACTTCTTTATCCATTTTTTGCTGTCTCGGATATCTAACTTTTTCCGTAGACGAGGTTCTTGTAAACAGA
Source organism: Delphinapterus leucas (assembly GCF_059928025.1). Lineage (NCBI taxonomy): Eukaryota > Metazoa > Chordata > Mammalia > Artiodactyla > Monodontidae > Delphinapterus > Delphinapterus leucas. The sequence continues at coordinate 4,043,952 of NW_028322248.1, forward strand.
GCCGTCCCAAACTTTGGGGTGGCTGTGTGTTTTTGATTTTAGTTTCCCTAAGCTATAGGACCATAAGTGGAAGTGCCATAGGCTGTGTTGCTTTGTTTCCTACGTGTTTCAGGAAACACCATACACTTCTCCAGAGTGGCTGTTGGCAATTTACATCCCGCCCATCAGCATAACAAGGCTCCCTGTTCTCCATGACCTGTCCTGCCTTTCTGCATTTTACACGTTTTTCAGAATGCCCTTTTGACCGGGGGGCAGTGAGACTTCATTGTAGTGCAGATTTCCTTTACACGCTTGCTTGGTTAGCCAAAAAGTGCGTATGCGTTTTTTTCCTGAATATATTCAGGAAAAAACGCATACGCCCTTTTTGTCCAAGTGCATCATTGACGACATTCTGCCTCATTTCCTATGCTCTAAGTGCAATTCCAGTCTACCCCCTGAAATCGTTTTCCTGAAATTCTACCCCGCTTTCAAGTCCTCTTTTAAGACTTACTTCAATACATTTTGGGACGATACCTGTCATTCATAACTCTGCAGGTTTGTGAATTACAGTGCCCCTGAGCTCCTTTCTTCAACTCGCTTTCTTGTGAGCTGGCCGCAAAACCGCAGGATTGGTTCAGGCCCTAATCTGTTTCTGGCCGGGCATGCTGAGACTTTGGTTAATTCCTCTTCCTGGTGGGAAATGAGCGTTCCATTTGCCCGTGCAGACACCTACAGCTAGTCCCTTATTGGTTCTACCTATTCCTGTTCATCTTGTGCAGAAATTGCAAACTGTGCCAAACAGGAGGTTAAAGGCACTGACTCTCCAAGTGGGGAGAGTGTTAGTAAAGCGTCTGGAATGGTGAAGCCTAGTCCCTGGGCTCGAAAACTGAGATGCATTTGAAAACGTTTCCCAATCACACAGGGGACCGTACTCTGGGCTTCCCATGCATGATTTAACTGAAGGAAGAATCCCTTAAACTTGGAGAGTTGGGACCCATGGAATGGGTACCATGCAGTATGACTTCAAAGGGTCTGAGTTTGCTCACCGAATCTCACCAATGCTATCAGCCCGAAGTGTCCAGCCTTATGTCACACCCAGCTCTGGGTGTAGATGTGGTAAATCCAGGTTGCATCACAAGCCCTGAATGAATTATTTGAGAATTGCTCTCTAAGAATTGCTCTCTATTTCACTGTCATTGTGTTTTGTTTTTGAAATTTATTTTGGTAATGGGATTTATCGGATTTTCACTGCTGCGTTTAGGCCGCTGTACACATGCTTGATTTCCTTATGGAGACATATAAATCCATGGGTTTTAAGATTCTTGCTTGACAGGTATATTCCCAGGCGTTGAATATGGGGTGTTGAGTCCATTTCGTTGAGCAAGGAGTAGGTTTGGTCTTTTATATATTTGGCTTATGGAACGGTATCTGTGCTAATTTCAATCTCTGGTTTTATGCAGCACCCCAGCTCACGTTTCCCCATAAGTAAGCATAAGTTGGTTTTCTAAATTTGAGACCTTGTTTTGTTTTGTAATTCAGTTCATGTGTAGCCAAGTTTACATTCCGTGTGTTAGTGATATCTTATGATGTTTCTTTTTCTGTGTGACTTATTTCTCGTAGAATCATCATACCTGAATACACTCATTATGTCTCTACGGGCCTGATGACATAGATTTCATTGCTGAGTGATATTCCATTGTACGTGCGTACCACAATTTCTTTATCCATTTTTTGCTTTCTCGGATAATTAACTTGTACCGTAGACGAGGTTCTTGTAAACAGAGCCGTCCCAAACTTTGGGGTGGCTGTGTGTTTTTGATTTTAATTTCCCTAAGCTATAGGACCATAAGTGGAAGTGCCATAGGCTGTGTTGCTTTGTTTCCTACGTGTTTCAGGAAACACCATACAGTTCTCCAGAGTGGCTGTTGGCAATTTACATCCCGCCCATCAGCATAACAAGGCTCCCTGTTCTCCATGACCTGTCCTGCCTTTCTGGATTTTACACGTTTTTCAGATGGCCCTTTTGACCAGTGGGCAGTGAGACTTCATTGTAGTGCAGATTTCCTTTACACGCTTGCTTCGTTGGCCAAAAAGTGCGTATGCGTTTTTTCATGAATATATTCAGGAAAAAACGCATACGCCCTTTTTGTCCAAGTGCATCATTGTCGACATTCTGACTCTTTTCCTATGCTTTAAGTGCAATTCCAGTCTACCCCCTGAAATCGTGTTCCTGAAATTCTGTCCCGCTTTCAAGTCCTCTTCGAAGACTTACTTCAATACATTTTTGGACGATAGCTGTCATTCATAACTCTGCATGTTTCTGAATTACAGTGCCCCTGAGCTCCTTTCTTCAACTCGCTTTCTTGTGAGCTGCCCCCAAAACCGCAGGATTGCTTCAGGCCCTAATCTGTTTCCGGCCGGGCATGCTGAGCCTTTGGTTAATTACTCTTCCTGGTGGGAAATGAGCGTTCCATTTGCCCGTGCAGATACCTACAGCTAGTCCCTCATTGGTTCTCCCTATTCCTGTTCATCTTGCGCAGAAATTGCAAACTGTGCCAAAGAAGAGGTTAAAGGCACTGACTCTCCAAGTGGGGAGAGTGTTAGTAAAGCGTCTGGAATGGTGAACCCGAGTACCAGGGGACGAAAACTGAGATGCATTTGAAAACGTTTCCCAACCACATGGTGGACCATACACTGTGTTTCCCAGGCATGTTTTAGCTGAAGGAAGAATCCCTTAAACCTGGAGAGTTGGGACCCATGGAATGCGTACCATGGAGTATGACTTCAAAGGGTCTGCGTTTGCTCACCGAACCTCACCAATGCTATCAGCCCGAAGTGTCCAGCCTTATGTCTCACCCAGCTCTGGGTGTAGATGTGGTAAATGCAGGTTGCAGCACAAGCCCTGAATGAATTATTTAAGAATTGCTCTCTATTTCACTGTCATTGTGTTTTGTTTTTGAAATTTATTTTGATAATGGGATTTATCGGATTTTCACTGCTGCGTTTAGGCCGCTGTACACATGCTTGATTTCCTTATGGAGACATATAAATCCATGGGTTTTAAGATTATTACTTGTCAGGTATATTCCCAGGCGTTGAATATGGGCTGTTGAGTCCATTTCGTTGAGCAAGGAGTAGGTTTTGTTTATTATATATTTGGCTTATGGAACGGTATCTGTGCTAATTTCATTCTCTGGTTTTATGCAGCACCCCAACTCACCTTTCCCCATAAGCAAGCATAAGTGGGTTTTCTAAATTTGAGACCCTGTTCTGTTTTGTAATTCAGTTCATGTGTAGCCAAGTTTACATTCCGTGTATTAGTGATAACTTATGATGTTTCTATTTCTGTGTGACTTATTTCTCGTAGAATCGTCGTACCTGAATCCACTCATTATGCCACTACGGGCCTGATGATGTAGATTTTATTGCTGAGTGATATTACATTCTAGGTGCGTACCACAACTTCTTTATCCATTTTTTGCTTTCTCGGATATTTAACTTGTACCGTAGACGAGGTTCTTGTAAACAGAGCCGTCCCAAACTTTGGGGTGGCTGTGTGTTTTTGATTTTAATTTTTGTAAGCTATAGGACCATAAGTGGAAGTGCCATAGGCTGTGTTGCTTTGTTTCCTACGTGTTTCAGGAAACACCATACACTTCTCCAGAGTGGCTGTTGGCAAATTACATCCCGCCCATCAGCATAACAAGGCTCCCTGTTCTCCATGACCTGTCCTGCCTTTCTGGATTTTACACTTTTTTCAGATGGCCCTTTTGACCGGGGGGCAGTGAGACTTCATTGTAGTGCACATTTCCTTTACACGCTTGCTTGGTTGGCCATAAAGGGCGTATGCATTTTATCCTCAATATATTCAGGAAAAAACGCATACGCCCTTTTTGGCCAAGTGTATCATTGTCGACATTCTGCCTCTTTTCCTATGCTTTAAGTGCAATTCCAGTCTACCCCCTGAAATCGTTTTCCTGAAATTCTGCCCCGCTTTCAAGTCCTCTTCCAAGACTTTCTTCAATACATTTGTGGATGAGAGCTGTCATTCATAACTCTGCAGGTTTGTGAATTACAGTGGCCCTGAGCTCCTTTCTTCAACTCGCTTTCTTGTGAGTTGGCCGCAAAACCGCAGGATTCCTTCAGGCCCTAATGTGCTTCCGGCAGGGCATGCTGAGCCTTTGGTTAATTCCACTTCCTGGTGGTAAATGAGCGTTCCATTTGCCTGTGCAGACACCTACAGCTAGACTCTCATTGGTTCTCCCTATTCCTGTTCCTCTTGCGTAGAAATTGCAAACTGTGCCAAAGAAGAGGTTAAAGGCACTGACTCTCCAAGTGGGGAGAGTGTTAGTAAAGCGTCTGGAATGGTGAAAACGAGTACCACGGGACGAAAACTGAGATGCATTTGAAAACGTTTCCCAAACACACGGTGGACCATACTCTGGGTTTCCCATGCATGTTTTAGCTGAAGGAAGAATCCCTTACACCTGGAGAGTTGGGACCCATAGAATGGGTACCATGCAGTATGACTTCAAAGGGTCTGCGTTTGCTCACCGAACCTCACCAATGCTATGAGCCCGAAGTGTCCAGCCTTATGTCTCACCCAGCTCTGGGTGTAGATGTCGTAAATCCAGGTTGCATCACAAGCCCTGAATGAATTATTTAAGAATTGCTCTCTATTTCACTGGCATTGTGTTTTGTTTTTGAAATTTATTTTGATAATGGGATTTATCGGATTTTCACTGCTGCGTTTAGGCCACTGTACACACACTTGATTTCCTTATGGAGACATATAAATCCATGGGTTTTAAGATTCTTACTTGTCAGGTATATTCCCAGGCGTTGAATATGGGGTGTTGAGTCCATTTCGTTGAGCCAGGAGTAGGTCTTGTCTCTTATATATTTGGCTTATGGAACGGTATCTGTGCTAATTTCAATCTCTGGTTTTATGCAGCACCCCAACTCACCTTTCCCCATAAGCAGGCATAAGTTGGTTTTCTAAATTTGAGACCCTGTTCTGTTTTGTAATTCAGTTCATGTGTAGACAAGTTTACATTCCGTGTATTAGTGATACCTTATGATGTTTCTTTTTCTGTGTGACTTATTTCTCGTAGAATCGTCGTACCTGATTCCAGTCATTATGCCGCTACAGGCCTGATGACGTAGATTTCATTGCTGAGTGATATTCCATTGTACGTGCGTACCACAATTTCTCTATCCATTTTTTGCTTTCTCGGATATTTAACTTGTACCGTAGACGAGGTTCTTGTAAACAGAGCCGTCCCAAACTTTGGGGTGGCTGTGTGTTTTTTATTTTAATTTCCCTAAGCTATAGGACCCTAAGTGGAAGTGCCATAGGCTGTGTTGCTTTGTTTCCTACGTGTTTCAGGAAACACCATACACTTCTCCATAGTGACTGTTGGCAATTTACATCCCTCCCATCAGCATAACAAGGCTCCCTGTTCTCCAAGACCTGTCCTGCCTTTCTGGATTTTACACTATTTTCAGATGGCCCTTTAGACCGGGGGGGGGGGGCAGTGAGGCTTCATTGTAGTGCAGATTTCCTTTATACGCTTGCTAGGTTGGACAAAAAGGGCGTATGCGTTTTTTCCTGAATATATTCAGGAAAAAACGCATACGCCCTTTTTGGCCAAGTGCATCATTGTCGACATTCTGCCTCTTTTCCTATGCTCTAAGTGCAATTCCAGTCAACCCCCTGAAATCGTTTTCCTGAAATTCTACCCCGCTTTCAAGTCCTCTTTTAAGACTTACTTCAATACATTTTGGGACGATAGCTGTCATTCATAACTCTGCATGTTTGTGAATTACAGTGCCCCTGAGCTCCTTTCTTCAACTCGCTTTCTTGTGAGCTGGCCACAAAACCGCAGGATTGGTTCAGGCCCTAATCTGTTTCCGGCCGGGCATGCTGAGCCTTTGGTTAATTCCTCTTCCTGGTGGGAAATGAGCGTTCCATTTGCCCGTGCAGACACCTACAGCTAGTCTCTCATTGGTTCTACCTATTCCTGTTCATCTTGTGCAGAAATTGCAAACTGTGCCAAACAGGAGGTTAAAGGCACTGACTCTCCAAGTGGGGAGAGTGTTAGTAAAGCGTCTGGAATGGTGAAGCCGAGTCCCTGGGCTCCAAAACTGAGATGCATTTGAAAACGTTTCCCAATCACACGGGGGACCGTACTCTGGGCTTCCCATGCATGTTTTAACTGAAGGAAGAATCCCTTAAACCTGGAGAGTTGGGACCCATGGAATTGGTACCATGCAGTATGACTTCAAATGGTCTGCGTTTGCTCACCGAACCTCACCAATGCTATCAGCCCGAAGTGTCCAGCCTTATGTCACACCCAGCTCTGGGTGTAGATGTGGTAAATCCAGGTTTCATCACAAGCCCTGAATGAATTATTTGAGAATTGCTCTCTAAGAATTGCTCTCTATTTCACTGTCATTGTGTTTTGTTTTTGCAATTTATTTTGATAATGGGATTTATCGCATTTTCACTGCTGCATTTAGGCCGCTGTACACAAGCTTGATTTCCTTATGGAGACATATAAATCCATGGGTTTTAAGCTTCTTACTTGTCAGGTATATTCAAAGGCGTTGAGTATGGGGTGTTGAGTCCATTTCGTTGAGCAAGGAGTAGGTCTTGTCTATAATATATTTCTGTTATGGAACGGTATCTGTGCTAATTTCAATCTCTGGTTTTATGCAGCACCCCAACTCTCCTTTCCCCATAAGCAAGCATAAGTTGGTTTTCTTAATTTGAGACCCTGTTCTGTTTTGTAATTCAGTTCATGTGTAGCCAAGTTTACATTACGTGTATTAGTGATATCTTATGATCTTTCTTTTTCTGTATGACTTATTTCTCGTAGAATCATCGTACCTGAATCCACTCATTATGCCGCTATGGGCCTGATGACGTAGATTTCATTGTTGAGTGATATTCCATTGTACGTACGTAGCACAATTTCTTTATCCATTTTATGCTTTCTCGGATAATTATCTTGTACCGTAGACGAGGTTCTTGTAAACAGAGCCGTCCCTAACTTTGGGGTGGCTGTGTGTTTTTGATTTTAATTTCCCTAAGCTATAGGACCATAAGTGGAATTGCTATAGGCTGTGTTGCTTTGTTTCCTACGTGTTTCAGGAAACACCATACACTTCTCCAGAGTGGCTGTTGGCAATTTACATACCGCCCATCAGCATAACAAGGCTCCCTGTTCTCCATGACCTGTCCTACCTTTCTGGATTTTACACTTTTTTCAGATGGCCCTTTGGACCGGGGGGCAGTGAGACTTCATTGTAGTGCAGATTTCCTTTTTCACGCTTGCTTGGTTGGCTAAAAAGTGCGTATGCGTTTTTTCCTGAATATATTCAGGAAAAAACGCATACGCCCTTTTTGGCCAAGTGCATCATTGTCGACATTCTGCCTCTTTTCCTATGCTTTAAGTGCAATTCCAGTCTATCCCCTGAAATCGTTTTCCTGAAATTCTGCCCCGCTTTAAACTCCTCTTCGAAGACTTACTTCAATACATTTTTGGACAATAGCTGTCATTCATAACTCTGCAGGTTTGTGAATTACAGTGCCCCTGAGCTCCTTTCTTCAACTCGCTTTCTTGTGAGCTGGCTTCAAAACCGCAGGATTGCTTCAGGCCATAATCTGGTTCTGGCCGGGCATGCTGAGCCTTTGGTTAATTCGTCTTCCTGGTGGGAAATGAGCATTCCATTTGCCCATGCAGACACCTACAGCTAGTCTCTCACTGATTCTCCCTATTCCTGTTCATCTTGCGCAGAAATTGCAAACTGTGCCAAACAGGAGGTTAAAGGCACTGACTCTCCAAGTGGGGAGAGTGTTAGTAAAGCGTCTGGAATGGTGAACCCGAGTACCAGGGGACGAAAACTGAGATGCATTTGAAAACGTTTCCCGGTCACATGGTGCACCATACTGTGGGTTTCCCATGCATGTTTTAGCTGAAGGAAGAATCTCTTAAACCTGGAGAGTTGGGACCTATGGAATGGGTACCATGCAGTATGACTTCAAAGGGTCTGGTTTGGTCACCGAACCTCACAAATGCTATCAGCCCGAAGTGTCCAGCCTTATGTCTCACCCAGCTCTGGGTGTAGATGTGGTAAATCCAGGTTGCATCACAAGCCCTGAATGAATTATTTAAGAATTGCTCTCTATTACACTGTCATTGTGTTTTGTTTTTGAAATTTATTTTGATAATGGGATTTTCGGATTTTCACTGCTGAGTTTAGGTCGCTCTACACACGCTTGATTTCCTTATGGAGACATATAAATCCATGGGTTTTAAGATTCTTACTTGTCAGGTATATTCCCAGGCGTAGACTATGGGGTGTTGAGTCCATTTCGTTGAGCAAGGAGTAGGTCTTGTCTATTCTATATTTGGCTTATCGAAAGGTATCTGTGCTAATTTCAATCTCTGGTTTTATGCAGCACCCCGACTCACCTTTCCCCATAAGCAAGCATAAGTTGGTTTTCTAAATTTGAGACACTGTTCTGTTTTGTAATTCAGTTCATGTGTAGCCAAGTTTATATTCCGTGTATTACTGATATCTTATGATGTTTCTTTTTCTGTGTGACATATTTCTCGTAGAATCATCGTACCTGAATCCACTGATTATGCCGCTACGGTCCTGATGACGTAGATATCATTGCTGAGTGATATTCCATTGTACGTGCGTACCACAACTTCTTTATCCATTTTTTGCTGTCTCGGATATCTAACTTTTTCCGTAGACGAGGTTCTTGTAAACAGAGCCGTCCCAAACTTTGGGGTGGCTGTGTGTTTTTGATTTTAGTTTCCCTAAGCTATAGGACCATAAGTGGAAGTGCCATAGGCTGTGTTGCTTTGTTTCCTACGTGTTTCAGGAAACACCATACACTTCTCCAGAGTGGCTGTTGGCAATTTACATCCCGCCCATCAGCATAACAAGGCTCCCTGTTCTCCATGACCTGTCCTGCCTTTCTGCATTTTACACGTTTTTCAGAATGCCCTTTTGACCGGGGGGCAGTGAGACTTCATTGTAGTGCAGATTTCCTTTACACGCTTGCTTGGTTAGCCAAAAAGTGCGTATGCGTTTTTTTCCTGAATATATTCAGGAAAAAACGCATACGCCCTTTTTGTCCAAGTGCATCATTGACGACATTCTGCCTCATTTCCTATGCTCTAAGTGCAATTCCAGTCTACCCCCTGAAATCGTTTTCCTGAAATTCTACCCCGCTTTCAAGTCCTCTTTTAAGACTTACTTCAATACATTTTGGGACGATACCTGTCATTCATAACTCTGCAGGTTTGTGAATTACAGTGCCCCTGAGCTCCTTTCTTCAACTCGCTTTCTTGTGAGCTGGCCGCAAAACCGCAGGATTGGTTCAGGCCCTAATCTGTTTCTGGCCGGGCATGCTGAGACTTTGGTTAATTCCTCTTCCTGGTGGGAAATGAGCGTTCCATTTGCCCGTGCAGACACCTACAGCTAGTCCCTTATTGGTTCTACCTATTCCTGTTCATCTTGTGCAGAAATTGCAAACTGTGCCAAACAGGAGGTTAAAGGCACTGACTCTCCAAGTGGGGAGAGTGTTAGTAAAGCGTCTGGAATGGTGAAGCCTAGTCCCTGGGCTCGAAAACTGAGATGCATTTGAAAACGTTTCCCAATCACACAGGGGACCGTACTCTGGGCTTCCCATGCATGATTTAACTGAAGGAAGAATCCCTTAAACTTGGAGAGTTGGGACCCATGGAATGGGTACCATGCAGTATGACTTCAAAGGGTCTGAGTTTGCTCACCGAATCTCACCAATGCTATCAGCCCGAAGTGTCCAGCCTTATGTCACACCCAGCTCTGGGTGTAGATGTGGTAAATCCAGGTTGCATCACAAGCCCTGAATGAATTATTTGAGAATTGCTCTCTAAGAATTGCTCTCTATTTCACTGTCATTGTGTTTTGTTTTTGAAATTTATTTTGGTAATGGGATTTATCGGATTTTCACTGCTGCGTTTAGGCCGCTGTACACATGCTTGATTTCCTTATGGAGACATATAAATCCATGGGTTTTAAGATTCTTGCTTGACAGGTATATTCCCAGGCGTTGAATATGGGGTGTTGAGTCCATTTCGTTGAGCAAGGAGTAGGTTTGGTCTTTTATATATTTGGCTTATGGAACGGTATCTGTGCTAATTTCAATCTCTGGTTTTATGCAGCACCCCAGCTCACGTTTCCCCATAAGTAAGCATAAGTTGGTTTTCTAAATTTGAGACCTTGTTTTGTTTTGTAATTCAGTTCATGTGTAGCCAAGTTTACATTCCGTGTGTTAGTGATATCTTATGATGTTTCTTTTTCTGTGTGACTTATTTCTCGTAGAATCATCATACCTGAATACACTCATTATGTCTCTACGGGCCTGATGACATAGATTTCATTGCTGAGTGATATTCCATTGTACGTGCGTACCACAATTTCTTTATCCATTTTTTGCTTTCTCGGATAATTAACTTGTACCGTAGACGAGGTTCTTGTAAACAGAGCCGTCCCAAACTTTGGGGTGGCTGTGTGTTTTTGATTTTAATTTCCCTAAGCTATAGGACCATAAGTGGAAGTGCCATAGGCTGTGTTGCTTTGTTTCCTACGTGTTTCAGGAAACACCATACAGTTCTCCAGAGTGGCTGTTGGCAATTTACATCCCGCCCATCAGCATAACAAGGCTCCCTGTTCTCCATGACCTGTCCTGCCTTTCTGGATTTTACACGTTTTTCAGATGGCCCTTTTGACCAGTGGGCAGTGAGACTTCATTGTAGTGCAGATTTCCTTTACACGCTTGCTTCGTTGGCCAAAAAGTGCGTATGCGTTTTTTCATGAATATATTCAGGAAAAAACGCATACGCCCTTTTTGTCCAAGTGCATCATTGTCGACATTCTGCCTCTTTTCCTATGCTTTAAGTGCAATTCTAGTCTACCCCCTGAAATCGTTTTCCTGAAATTCTGCCGCGCTTTCAAGTCCTCTTCTAAGACTTACTTCAATACATTCTTGGACAATAGCTGTCATTCATAACTCTGCATGTTTATGAATTACAGTGCCTCTGAGCTCCTTTCTTCAACTCGCTTTCTTATGAGCTGGCCGCAATGCCGCAGGATTGCTTCAGGCCCTAATCTGTTTCCGGCCGGGCATGCTGAGCCTTTGGTTAATTACTCTTCCTGGTGGGAAATGAGCGTTCCATTTGCCCGTGCAGACACATACAGCTAGTCTCTCATTGGTTCTCCCCATTCCTGTTCATCTTGCGCAGAAATTGCAAAGTGTGCCAAACAGGAGGGTAAAGGCACTGACTCTCCAAGTGGGGAGAGTGTTAGTAAAGCGTCTGGAATGGTGAACCCGAGTACCAGGGGACGAAAACTGAGATGCATTTGAAAACGTTTCCCAACCACATGGTGGACCATACACTGTGTTTCCCAGGCATGTTTTAGCTGAAGGAAGAATCCCTTAAACCTGGAGAGTTGGGACCCATGGAATGCGTACCATGGAGTATGACTTCAAAGGGTCTGCGTTTGCTCACCGAACCTCACCAATGCTATCAGCCCGAAGTGTCCAGCCTTATGTCTCACCCAGCTCTGGGTGTAGATGTGGTAAATGCAGGTTGCATCACAAGCCCTGAATGAATTATTTAAGAATTGCTCTCTATTTCACTGTCATTGTGTTTTGTTTTTGAAATTTATTTTGATAATGGGATTTATCGGATTTTCACTGCTGCGTTTAGGCCACTGTACACATGCTTGATTTCCTTATGGAGACATATAAATCCATGGGTTTTAAGATTCTTACTTGTCAGGTATATTCCCAGGCATTGAATATGGGGTGTTGAGTCCATTTCTTTGAGCCAGGAGTAGGTCTTGTCTCTTATATATTTGGCTTATTGAACGGTATCTGTGCTAATTTCAATCTCTGGTTTTATGCAGCACCCCAACTCACCTTTCCCCATAAGCAGGCATAAGTTGGTTTTCTAAATTTGACACCCTGTTCTGTTTTGTAATTCAGTTCATGTGTAGAAAAGTTTACATTCCGTGTATTAGTGATACCTTATGATATTTCTTTTTCTGTGTGACTTATTTCTCGTAGAATCGTCGTACCTGATTCCAGTCATTATGCCGCTACAGGCCTGATGACGTAGATTTCATTGCTGAGTGATATTCCATTGTACGTGCGTACCACAACTTCTTTATCCATTTTTTGCTTTCTCGGATATTTAACTTGTACCGTAGACGAGGTTCTTGTAAACAGAGCCGTCCCAAACTTTGGGGTGGCTGTGTGTTTTTTATTTTAATTTCCCTAAGCTATAGGACCATAAGTGGAAGTGCCATAGGCTGTGTTGCTTTGTTTCCTACGTGTTTCAGGAAACACCATACACTTCTCCATAGTGACTGTTGGCAATTTACATCCCTCCCATCAGCATAACAAGGCTCCCTCTTCTCCAAGACCTGTCCTGCCTTTCTGGATTTTACACTTTTTTCAGATGGCCCTTTTGACCAGGGGGCAGTGAGACTTCATTGTATTGCAGATTTCATTTACAGGCTTGCTTGGTTGGCCAAAAAGCACGTATGCGTTTTTTCCTGAATATATTCAGGAAAAAACGCATATGCCCTTTTAGCCAAGTGCATCATTGTCGACATTCTGACTCTTTTCCTATGCTTTAAGTGCAATTCCAGTCTACCCCCTGAAATCGTTTTCCTGAAATTCTGTCCCGCTTTCAAGTCCTCTTCGAAGACTTACTTCAATACATTTTTGGACGATAGCTGTCATTCATAACTCTGCATGTTTCTGAATTACAGTGCCCCTGAGCTCCTTTCTTCAACTCGCTTTCTTGTGAGCTGCCCCCAAAACCGCAGGATTGCTTCAGGCCCTAATCTGTTTCCGGCCGGGCATGCTGAGCCTTTGGTTAATTACTCTTCCTGGTGGGAAATGAGCGTTCCATTTGCCCGTGCAGATACCTACAGCTAGTCCCTCATTGGTTCTCCCTATTCCTGTTCATCTTGCGCAGAAATTGCAAACTGTGCCAAAGAAGAGGTTAAAGGCACTGACTCTCCAAGTGGGGAGAGTGTTAGTAAAGCGTCTGGAATGGTGAACCCGAGTACCAGGGGACGAAAACTGAGATGCATTTGAAAACGTTTCCCAACCACATGGTGGACCATACACTGTGTTTCCCAGGCATGTTTTAGCTGAAGGAAGAATCCCTTAAACCTGGAGAGTTGGGACCCATGGAATGCGTACCATGGAGTATGACTTCAAAGGGTCTGCGTTTGCTCACCGAACCTCACCAATGCTATCAGCCCGAAGTGTCCAGCCTTATGTCTCACCCAGCTCTGGGTGTAGATGTGGTAAATGCAGGTTGCAGCACAAGCCCTGAATGAATTATTTAAGAATTGCTCTCTATTTCACTGTCATTGTGTTTTGTTTTTGAAATTTATTTTGATAATGGGATTTATCGGATTTTCACTGCTGCGTTTAGGCCGCTGTACACATGCTTGATTTCCTTATGGAGACATATAAATCCATGGGTTTTAAGATTATTACTTGTCAGGTATATTCCCAGGCGTTGAATATGGGCTGTTGAGTCCATTTCGTTGAGCAAGGAGTAGGTTTTGTTTATTATATATTTGGCTTATGGAACGGTATCTGTGCTAATTTCATTCTCTGGTTTTATGCAGCACCCCAACTCACCTTTCCCCATAAGCAAGCATAAGTGGGTTTTCTAAATTTGAGACCCTGTTCTGTTTTGTAATTCAGTTCATGTGTAGCCAAGTTTACATTCCGTGTATTAGTGATAACTTATGATGTTTCTATTTCTGTGTGACTTATTTCTCGTAGAATCGTCGTACCTGAATCCACTCATTATGCCACTACGGGCCTGATGATGTAGATTTTATTGCTGAGTGATATTACATTCTAGGTGCGTACCACAACTTCTTTATCCATTTTTTGCTTTCTCGGATATTTAACTTGTACCGTAGACGAGGTTCTTGTAAACAGAGCCGTCCCAAACTTTGGGGTGGCTGTGTGTTTTTGATTTTAATTTTTGTAAGCTATAGGACCATAAGTGGAAGTGCCATAGGCTGTGTTGCTTTGTTTCCTACGTGTTTCAGGAAACACCATACACTTCTCCAGAGTGGCTGTTGGCAAATTACATCCCGCCCATCAGCATAACAAGGCTCCCTGTTCTCCATGACCTGTCCTGCCTTTCTGGATTTTACACTTTTTTCAGATGGCCCTTTTGACCGGGGGGCAGTGAGACTTCATTGTAGTGCACATTTCCTTTACACGCTTGCTTGGTTGGCCATAAAGGGCGTATGCATTTTATCCTCAATATATTCAGGAAAAAACGCATACGCCCTTTTTGGCCAAGTGTATCATTGTCGACATTCTGCCTCTTTTCCTATGCTTTAAGTGCAATTCCAGTCTACCCCCTGAAATCGTTTTCCTGAAATTCTGCCCCGCTTTCAAGTCCTCTTCCAAGACTTTCTTCAATACATTTGTGGATGAGAGCTGTCATTCATAACTCTGCAGGTTTGTGAATTACAGTGGCCCTGAGCTCCTTTCTTCAACTCGCTTTCTTGTGAGTTGGCCGCAAAACCGCAGGATTCCTTCAGGCCCTAATGTGCTTCCGGCAGGGCATGCTGAGCCTTTGGTTAATTCCACTTCCTGGTGGTAAATGAGCGTTCCATTTGCCTGTGCAGACACCTACAGCTAGACTCTCATTGGTTCTCCCTATTCCTGTTCCTCTTGCGTAGAAATTGCAAACTGTGCCAAAGAAGAGGTTAAAGGCACTGACTCTCCAAGTGGGGAGAGTGTTAGTAAAGCGTCTGGAATGGTGAAAACGAGTACCACGGGACGAAAACTGAGATGCATTTGAAAACGTTTCCCAAACACACGGTGGACCATACTCTGGGTTTCCCATACATGTTTTAGCTGAAGGAAGAATCCCTTACACCTGGAGAGTTGGGACCCATAGAATGGGTACCATGCAGTATGACTTCAAAGGGTCTGCGTTTGCTCACCGAACCTCACCAATGCTATGAGCCCGAAGTGTCCAGCCTTATGTCTCACCCAGCTCTGGGTGTAGATGTCGTAAATCCAGGTTGCATCACAAGCCCTGAATGAATTATTTAAGAATTGCTCTCTATTTCACTGGCATTGTGTTTTGTTTTTGAAATTTATTTTGATAATGGGATTTATCGGATTTTCACTGCTGCGTTTAGGCCACTGTACACACACTTGATTTCCTTATGGAGACATATAAATCCATGGGTTTTAAGATTCTTACTTGTCAGGTATATTCCCAGGCGTTGAATATGGGGTGTTGAGTCCATTTCGTTGAGCCAGGAGTAGGTCTTGTCTCTTATATATTTGGCTTATGGAACGGTATCTGTGCTAATTTCAATCTCTGGTTTTATGCAGCACCCCAACTCACCTTTCCCCATAAGCAGGCATAAGTTGGTTTTCTAAATTTGAGACCCTGTTCTGTTTTGTAATTCAGTTCATGTGTAGACAAGTTTACATTCCGTGTATTAGTGATACCTTATGATGTTTCTTTTTCTGTGTGACTTATTTCTCGTAGAATCGTCGTACCTGATTCCAGTCATTATGCCGCTACAGGCCTGATGACGTAGATTTCATTGCTGAGTGATATTCCATTGTACGTGCGTACCACAATTTCTCTATCCATTTTTTGCTTTCTCGGATATTTAACTTGTACCGTAGACGAGGTTCTTGTAAACAGAGCCGTCCCAAACTTTGGGGTGGCTGTGTGTTTTTTATTTTAATTTCCCTAAGCTATAGGACCCTAAGTGGAAGTGCCATAGGCTGTGTTGCTTTGTTTCCTACGTGTTTCAGGAAACACCATACACTTCTCCATAGTGACTGTTGGCAATTTACATCCCTCCCATCAGCATAACAAGGCTCCCTGTTCTCCAAGACCTGTCCTGCCTTTCTGGATTTTACACTATTTTCAGATGGACCTTTAGACCGGGGAGGGGGGGCAGTGAGGCTTCATTGTAGTGCAGATTTCCTTTATACGCTTGCTAGGTTGGACAAAAAGGGCGTATGCGTTTTTTCCTGAATATATTCAGGAAAAAACGCATACGCCCTTTTTGGCCAAGTGCATCATTGTCGACATTCTGCCTCTTTTCCTATGCTCTAAGTGCAATTCCAGTCAACCCCCTGAAATCGTTTTCCTGAAATTCTACCCCGCTTTCAAGTCCTCTTTTAAGACTTACTTCAATACATTTTGGGACGATAGCTGTCATTCATAACTCTGCATGTTTGTGAATTACAGTGCCCCTGAGCTCCTTTCTTCAACTCGCTTTCTTGTGAGCTGGCCACAAAACCGCAGGATTGGTTCAGGCCCTAATCTGTTTCCGGCCGGGCATGCTGAGCCTTTGGTTAATTCCTCTTCCTGGTGGGAAATGAGCGTTCCATTTGCCCGTGCAGACACCTACAGCTAGTCTCTCATTGGTTCTACCTATTCCTGTTCATCTTGTGCAGAAATTGCAAACTGTGCCAAACAGGAGGTTAAAGGCACTGACTCTCCAAGTGGGGAGAGTGTTAGTAAAGCGTCTGGAATGGTGAAGCCGAGTCCCTGGGCTCCAAAACTGAGATGCATTTGAAAACGTTTCCCAATCACACGGGGGACCGTACTCTGGGCTTCCCATGCATGTTTTAACTGAAGGAAGAATCCCTTAAACCTGGAGAGTTGGGACCCATGGAATTGGTACCATGCAGTATGACTTCAAATGGTCTGCGTTTGCTCACCGAACCTCACCAATGCTATCAGCCCGAAGTGTCCAGCCTTATGTCACACCCAGCTCTGGGTGTAGATGTGGTAAATCCAGGTTTCATCACAAGCCCTGAATGAATTATTTGAGAATTGCTCTCTAAGAATTGCTCTCTATTTCACTGTCATTGTGTTTTGTTTTTGCAATTTATTTTGATAATGGGATTTATCGCATTTTCACGGCTGCATTTAGGCCGCTGTACACAAGCTTGATTTCCTTATGGAGACATATAAATCCATGGGTTTTAAGCTTCTTACTTGTCAGGTATATTCAAAGGCGTTGAATATGGGGTGTTGAGTCCATTTCGTTGAGCAAGGAGTAGGTCTTGTCTATAATATATTTCTGTTATGGAACGGTATCTGTGCTAATTTCAATCTCTGGTTTTATGCAGCACCCCAACTCTCCTTTCCCCATAAGCAAGCATAAGTTGGTTTTCTTAATTTGAGACCCTGTTCTGTTTTGTAATTCAGTTCATGTGTAGCCAAGTTTACATTACGTGTATTAGTGATATCTTATGATCTTTCTTTTTCTGTATGACTTATTTCTCGTAGAATCATCGTACCTGAATCCACTCATTATGCCGCTATGGGCCTGATGACGTAGATTTCATTGTTGAGTGATATTCCATTGTACGTACGTAGCACAATTTCTTTATCCATTTTATGCTTTCTCGGATAATTATCTTGTACCGTAGACGAGGTTCTTGTAAACAGAGCCGTCCCTAACTTTGGGGTGGCTGTGTGTTTTTGATTTTAATTTCCCTAAGCTATAGGACCATAAGTGGAATTGCTATAGGCTGTGTTGCTTTGTTTCCTACGTGTTTCAGGAAACACCATACACTTCTCCAGAGTGGCTGTTGGCAATTTACATACCGCCCATCAGCATAACAAGGCTCCCTGTTCTCCATGACCTGTCCTACCTTTCTGGATTTTACACTTTTTTCAGATGGCCCTTTGGACCGGGGGGCAGTGAGACTTCATTGTAGTGCAGATTTCCTTTTTCACGCTTGCTTGGTTGGCTAAAAAGTGCGTATGCGTTTTTTCCTGAATATATTCAGGAAAAAACGCATACGCCCTTTTTGGCCAAGTGCATCATTGTCGACATTCTGCCTCTTTTCCTATGCTTTAAGTGCAATTCCAGTCTATCCCCTGAAATCGTTTTCCTGAAATTCTGCCCCGCTTTAAACTCCTCTTCGAAGACTTACTTCAATACATTTTTGGACAATAGCTGTCATTCATAACTCTGCAGGTTTGTGAATTACAGTGCCCCTGAGCTCCTTTCTTCAACTCGCTTTCTTGTGAGCTGGCTTCAAAACCGCAGGATTGCTTCAGGCCATAATCTGGTTCTGGCCGGGCATGCTGAGCCTTTGGTTAATTCCTCTTCCTGGTGGGAAATGAGCATTCCATTTGCCCGTGCAGACACCTACAGCTAGTCTCTCATTGGTTCTCCCTATTCCTGTTCATCTTGCGCAGAAATTGCAAACTGTGCCAAACAGGAGGTTAAAGGCACTGACTCTCCAAGTGGGGAGAGTGTTAGTAAAGCGTCTGGAATGGTGAACCCGAGTACCAGGGGACGAAACCTGAGATGCATTTGAAAAGGTTTCCCAATCACACGGTGGACCATACTCTGGGTTTCCCATGCATGTTTTAGCTGAAGGAAGCATCCCTTAAACTTGGAGATTTGGGACCCATCGAATTGGTACCATGCAGTATAACTTCAAAGGGTCTGCGTTTGCTCACCGAACCTCACCAATGCTATCAGCCCGAAGTGTCCAGCCTTATGTCTCACCCAGCTCTGGGTGTAGATGTGGTAAATCCAGGTTGCATCACAAGCCCTGAATGAATTATTTAAGAATTGCTCTCTATTTCTCTGTCATTGTGTTTTGTTTCTGAAATTTATTTTGATACTGGGATTTACCGGATTTTCAGTGCTGCGTTTAGGCCGCTGTACACACGCTTGATTTCCTTATGGAGACATATAAATCCATGTGTCTTAAGATTCTTACTTGTCAGGTATATTCCCAGGCGTTGAATATGGGCTGTTGAGTCCATTTCGTTGAGCAAGGAGTAGGTCTTGTCTATTATATATTTGGTTTATGGAACGGTATCTGTTCTAATTTCAATCTCTGGTTTTATGCAGCACCCCAACTCACCTTTCCCCATAAGCAAGCCTAAGTTGGCTTTCTAAATTTGAGACCCTGTTCTGTTTGTAATTCAGTTCATGTGTAGCCAAGTTTACGTTCCGTGTATTAGTGATATCTTATGATGTTTCTATTTCTGTGTGACTTATTTCTCATAGAATCATCGTACGTGAATCCACTCATTATGCCGCTACGGGCCTGATGACGTAGATTTCATTGCTGAGTGATATTCCATTGTTCGTACGTACCACAACTTCTTTATCCATTTTTTGCTTTCTCGGATATTTAACTTGTACCGTAGACGAGGTTCTTGTAAACAGAGCCGTCCCAAATTTTGGGGTAGATGTGTGTTTTTGATTTAAATTTCCCTAAGCTATAGGACTCTAAGTGGAAGTGCCATAGGCTGTGTTGCTTTGTTTCCTCCGTGTTTCAGGAAACACCATACACTTCTCCAGTGTGGCTGTTGGCAATTTACATCCCGCCCATCAGCATAACAAGGCTCCCTCTTCTCCATGACATCTCCTGCGTTTCTGATTTTACACTTGATTCAGATGGCCCTTTGGACCGGGGGGCAGTGAGACTTCATTGTAGTGGAGATTTCCTTTACACGCTTGCTTGGTTGGCCAAAAAGTGCGTATGCGTTTTTACCTGAATATATTCAGGAAAAAACGCATACGAACTTTTTGTCCAAGTGCATCATTGTCGACATTCTGCCTCTTATCCTATGCTTTAAGTGCAATTCTAGTCTACCCGCTGAAATCCTTTTCCTGAAATTCTGCCCCGCTTTCAAGTACTCTTCGAAGACTTACTTCAATACATTTTTGGATGATAGCTGTCATTCATATCTCTGCAGGTTTGTGAATTACAGTGCCCCTGAGCTCCTTTCTTCAACTCGCTTTCTTGTGAGCTGGCTTCAAAACCGCAGGATTGCTTCAGGCCCTAACCTGGTTCCGGCAGGGAACGCTGAGCCTTTGGTTAATTCCTCTTCCTGGTGGGAAATGAGCGTTTCATTTGCCCGTGCAGACACCTACAGCTAGTCTCTCATTGGTTCTCCCTATTCCTGTTCATCTTGCGCAGAAATTGCAAACTGTGCCAAACAGGAGGTTAAAGGCACTGACTCTCCAAGTGGGGAGAGTGTTAGTAAAGCGTCTGGAACGGTGAACCCGAGTACCAGGGGACGAAACCTGAGATGCATTTGAAAACGTTTCCCAATCACACGGCGGACCATACTCTGGGTTTCCCATGCATGTTTTAGCTGAAGGAAGAATCCCTTAAACCTGGAGAGTTGGGACCCATGGAATGGCTACCATGCAATATGACTTCAAAGGGTCTGCGTTTGCTCACCAAACCTCACCAATGCTATGAGCCCGATGTGTCCAGCCTTATGTCTCAACCAGCTCTGGGTGTAGATGTGGTAAATCCAGGTTGCATCACAAGCCCTGAATGAATTATTTAAGAATTGCTCTCTATTTCACTGTCATTGTGTTTTGTTTTTGAAATTTATTTTGTTAATGGGATTTATCGGATTTTCACTGCTGCATTTAGGCCACTGTACACACGCTTGACTTCCTTATGGAGACATATAAATCCATGGGTCTTAAGTTTCTTACTTGTCAGGTATATTCCCAGGCGTTGAATATGGGGTGTTGAGTCCATTTCGTTGAGCAAGGTGTAGGTCTTGTCTATTATATATTTGGCTTATGGAACATTATCTGTGCTAATTTCAATCTCTGGTTTTATGCAGCACCCCAACTCACCTTTCCCCATAAGCAAGCATAAGTTGGTTTTCTAAATTTGAGACCCTGTTCTGTTTTGTAATTCAGTTCATGTGTAGCCAAGTTTATGTTCCGTGTATTAGTGATATCTTATGATTTTTCATTTTCTGTGTGTCTTATTTCACTTAGAATCATCGTACCTGAATCCACTCATTATGCCACGACAGACCTGATGACATAGATTTCATTGGTGAGTGATATTCCATTGTACGTACATACCACAACTTCTTTATCCATTTTTTCATTCTGGGATATTTAACTTGTACCATAGACAAGGTTCTTGTAAACAGAGCCGTTGGAAACTTTGGGGTGGCTGTGTGATTTTGATTTTAATTTCCCTAAGCTATAGGACCATAAGTGGAAGTTCCGTAGGCTCCATTGCTTTGTTTTTTAGGTGTTTGAGGAAACACTATACACTTCTCCAGAGTGGCTGTTGGCAATTTACATCCCGTCCATCAGCATAACACGGCTCTCTGTTCTCCATGGCCTGTGCTGCCTTTCTGGATTTCACACTTTTTTCAGATGGCCCTTTTGACTGGGGGGCTGTGAGACTTCACTGTAGTGCAGATTTCTTTAACATGCTTGCTTGGTTGGCCAAAAAGTGCGTATGCGTTTTTTCCTGAATATTTTCAGGAAAAAACGCATACGTACTTTTTGGCCAAGTGCACCATTGTCGACCTTCTGCTTCTTTTCCTATGCTTTAAATGCAATTCCAGTCTACCCACTGAAATCGTTTTCCTGAATTTCTGCCCCACTTTCAAGTCCTCTTCGCTGACTTCCTTCAATATATATTTGGACGATAGCTGTCATTTATAACTCTGCAGGTTTGTGAATTTGGATAATTCCTCTTCCTGGTGGGAAATGAGCATTACATTTGCCCGGGCAGACACCTACAGCTAGTCTCTCACTGATTCTCCCTATTCCTGTTCATCTTGCGCAGAAATTGCAAACTGTGCCAAACACGAGTTTAAAGGCACTGACTCTCCAAGTGGGGAGAGTGTTAGTAAAGCATCTGGAATGGTGAACCCGTGTAAAAGGGGACGAAACCTGAGATGCATTGGAAAACGTTTGCCAGTCACACGGTGCACTATACTGTGGGTTTCCCAGGCATGTTTTAGCTGAAGGAAGAATCCCTTAAACCTGGAGAGTTGGGACCCATGGAATGGGTACTTCAAGGGGTCTGAATTTGCTCACCGAACCTCACCAATGCTATCAGCCTGGTGTCCAGCCTTATGTCTCACTCAGCTCTGGGTGTAGATGTGGTAAATCCAGGTTGCATCACAGGCACTGAATGAGTTATTTAAGAATTGCTCTCTATTTCACTGTCATTGTGTTTTTTGTTTCTGTAATTTATTTTGATAATGGGATTTATCGTATTTTCACTGATGTGTTCATGCCACTGTACACACGCTTGATTCTCTTACAGAGACATATAAAACCATGGGTTTGAAGATTCTTATTAGTCAGGTATATTCCTAGGCGTTGAATATGGGGTGTTGAGTCCATTTTGTTGAGCAAGTTGTAGGTCTTGACTATTACATATTTGGCTTATGGAACTGTATCTGTGCTAATTTCAATCTCTGGTTTTATGCAGCACCCCAACTCACCTTTATCCTTAAGCAAGAATAAGTTGGTTTTCTATATTTGAGACCCTGTTCTGTTTTGTAATTCAGTTCATGTGTAGCCAAGTTTACATTCCATGTATTAGTGATATAGTATGTCTTTTTGTTTTTGAATTCTCTGACTTTGAATGATCATACGTAACTCCTCTGGAGTTGTTACAAGTGGCCATATTTCATTGATTTCCAGGCTGAGTCATATTCCACTCTACATAAGCACCACATCTGTATCCATTTTTTCCCTCCAGAGACATTTAAGTTATATCCTAGTCGAGGATCTTTTAAACAGTGAGGCGGTATACATTGGGGTGCCTGTGTCCTCTCGATTTTTGTTTTTCCCAAGATATACGTCCATGAGTGCAAGTGCCCTGTGCTCTGTAGCTCATTTTTTAGATGCTTTAGTAAACACAATACACTTCTCCAGAGTGACCGTTGGCAATATACATTTCCAGTATAAGCCTCACAGGGCTCCCTTTTCTCCTTGCCCTGTCCTGCATTTCTGGTGTTTACACTTTATGAGGACGGCTCTTCTGACTGATGCGAAGTGATATGTTTTGTAGTATTGATTTCCAGTGCCCACCTGTTTGGTTGGCTAAAAAAGTGTATGCCCTTTTCTTGAATATATACAGAAAAAGACGCATACACCCTTTTTGGCCAACTGCAATGTTGGCAATGTTCAGCCCCTTTTCTTGTGCTTAATGGCGAGTCCTTTCTACCTCTTCCAATCCCTTTCCTGCCATTCTCCGTTGCTTACACATCCTTTTCTCTGACTTTCCCCAAGACATTTTTCAGTGACAGATATTTTCAACTCTGCAGTTTCGTGAATTTTAGTGTCCCTGAGTTCCATTTTTCAACTTGTGTTTATGGGAACTGGCCACAAAGCAGCGGGATTTCCTCAAGCCCTATTCTGTTTCCATGGGCAACCCTAGCCTTTGGTCAATTCGTCTTCCTGATTGGAAATAAGAGTGACATGTGCCTGTCCGAACACCTAAGACTTGTCTCTCATTGTTCCTCCACCTTCTGCTTCATCCTCTGGACAAATTCCAAACTGTCTGCAACAAGATGTTGACAGTGCTGACATCTCCAAGTGGGGAGACTGTTCGTAAAGACGCTGGAGGGGTGAACCCGAGCACCAGGAGATGAGGAGATGAGATGCCTTTTCCAAACTCTTCCCGATCAGATGTTATACCATCCTCTGGGTGTGACAGGCATGTTTTAGCTGTAGAAAGTGTCCCATTCATATGAGGAGAACACCAGGGCTTTTACAAAATCAGTGTCTCTCCACAACCCAAACTGGGGAATTTTTTAAGCTACGGCTACACATATGTTCATTAAGGGCCTTGGGAAGTAGGCAGAGTCCAAACTTTAGATGACTGAAGTCTTCAGGGTCAGAAGCACTCACCACCGGCTTCCCTTAGGTTCCATTTTAACTGTCATTGATAGATGATGTCAATAAAAATATCTATTCTTTTTCAGATTATTTCCCCTTATAGGTTATTGCAAAATATTGAGTGTAGTTCCCTGTGCTATAGAGTAGTTCCTTGTTGACGATCTATTTTATACATAGCAGTGTGTATGTGTTAATCTCAAACTGTTAATTTATCCCTCCTCTCACCTTTCCCCTTTGGTAATAATAAATTATAAGACTTTATACTTCTCATAAATGGGGGAGCTGAAAGAGAGGTATCATTTTCAATGGAAAAGCATTTAAAACAAGATTGAAGCTTTAACCAAGATTACTAGATGTACATCCTTGGAAAGAAATCACTTCGTTTCTCTAATATTGACCTGACAAATAAGACAAACCTTTTCACTGAACTTGCTTATAATAAAGTGATGGAAATATCAAATGGAAGTGTTAGAAACATCTTATTTTAACCGAGCCTTATACACTGTTCTATGTTAATTACAGTTTGGCTCACACATCTGTTCATTGAAGTTACAATGTTCTCAATTTCTGTTACTGATCCTCCAGAGTGGATCCCAACAAGTGTCCCCCTGCCCAGTGTCATTGGAGCCAAAAGATCGAGACTGAGTTTGGTTCAGAAGCAAAGGAAACTTTATATTTTGATCAGAGAATGGAGAGGTGAGAGCATGTGCTACCCCGTGGGCTGTGGGCTGGGCTGCTGTGTAGAGATCCTGTCAGAGTCAGTGGGAGGGAGGGGGCGGAGCTCTTGAGGGCCCAGCTGGCTGCAGCTCAGGCTCTATATCACGGAGTGTGCACTGTGCCCCAGGAGCTGAGGTGTCGACCCAGCCATTCTGCACTAGAAAATCTGGTCTGAAGTGCCGGGTGTGGAACCTCTGTATGCGGGACCCTAGGAGCACGTGAAATTAGACAAAGCACAAAGGATAAAAAAGGTTAGACTTTATTTTATTGCCCAGATTCTATTTTTATCTCCCAGGGATTTTTAAGGGGCTTTGCCTGGGACAAACCCCTCTTCTGCCTTTTGTCCCCTTCCTCATTCTTGGAGTGCTGAGGGTGCAGACCCTTCTTCTGTAACTGCTGAGTGCTGAGTTAGGAGCCCTCATACCTGTGGGCGAGGGTCAGAACTTCCCAGCAGCCTCCAGGTGACGTTGATTGTCCCCAGGCCTCCTGCCTCCCTGCTCGTCCGCCTGAGCACCAGTATTGGAAGTGTTATAGATTCTAATGACCTTTAAGGGTCCAGAAAGGAGATGTGCAGTGACGCTGTGAGGTCCAGGTTCACCCCGCCCCACATTTGTTCGGCCACCTTAGGCTGACCGTTTCTGCCAGCCTAGATGCTCTGACCAGTAGTCTGCGCTTTCTTCAATTAGGCCCCTGGATTAACGTAAAAACAGCACCAGGTGTCAGGACCCTGTCCGCTCAACTCCCAGACAATCCAGGGTCAGTGGTGATGAAGGATCATGATGGCCACTGAGTCAACAGCCTTTTGAAGTAAACAGGAGTCCAGCCTGTCTTATTGGCCACCATTATCACAGTGTCTGTAGGCTTTTCTATGCTGACAGCGTGATATACTTTTCCCCTGCCAAGATTATTAGGTCCGCTCTGGGTGCAGTAAGTCCTGCAAGCAGTAGTCTACTCTTTTGGGACACACTCTTGTTGTTTTATGAGAGAAACTCCAGGTCAAGTGATGGTCACATGAGTCGTCATGGTGCCCCGTTGCTCCCGGTTATCTCTCCGGAGGTTGGAGTGGGAGGGCCACCTCATTCGAGGTCAGTGTGCCCACGGAGCAAACCCTGCAACTTCAGGGCATGGTTGGGGGTTAGGATCACCACGTGGGGTCCTTTTCCCTTAGGAGGGAGGTGGCCTTTTGTGCTGCTGATTTCCAGGTTTTTAGATACCGCCAGTATCTTGGCCAGATGTGGCAGTGGGCCAAGTCCCTTGGTGACTGTAGTTTATCCTACCTGGATGGCATTCTTGCATTGTTCCATTTCAAGTGGTCCCAGTTTTTGCACTAATACTCCAATGGCGATTCCCTTTTCACCAGGAATGTAAAGATCAAAGGGTTTAGCTAAATTAGGGAGTTCCAGGGCAAGGGTCTGAATTGACTGCTCTTTCCATTCTTGAAAGGCCACTTCTGGATTCTATTCAAAAGGATCATCATCTTTTCCTTTCAGTGTTTCATATAGAGGTCCAGCTAGTAGACTGTAGTTAGGGATCCAGAAGCAGCAAACCCTGGCCTCCCTGGGGACCCCTAAGCTGTCTTCTAGTTTTAGATATGGGTAAGGCTGTAAATTGTTTCTTCCCTTTCCTGGGATGGGCTTCTCCGACCTTCTGTGAGAATGAAGCCCAGGCAGGTCGCCGTAGTCTGTGATATTTGAGCTTTTTCTTGGACAACTTGTATCCTTTATTGGCTTGGTAGTTCAGAGGTCTCCTTAGTAGGGCTGGTGATCAGAATGTCGTCTGCATATTGAAGGAGTGTTTCCTTTTCCAGTGGTAGAACTTTTAGGTCTTTAGCTGAGCTTTCCCCAAAGATGGTGTGGGAATTTTTGAACCCTTGGGGCAAGACGGCCCAGAAGTATTGTTTTAGTTGTATGTTGAGTCCTGCCACTCACAAGCCAAAATTTCTTGTGACTCTGACACTAACGGAATACAAAAGAAGGCATCATTGAAGACTAATACAGAATACCATGTCCTGGTGGTTGGTAGAATGACCAGCAGGGTGTAGGTTTTAGGAACTACTGGAGGTATATCCTTGGTGGCTTCACTGACTGTCCTGACATCCTTTACCAGGACTCCAGCAGCCCATGGGGCTCTCGAGATCAAGCCAATCCCAGGATATGGAGATCACCTGCGCAGGTACCCTACCCCCACCCCAGACCACGGGGCTTTCGTGGTCAGGCCCCTCTCAGGATACAGAGCTACCCTTGCAGTTACGGTGGCAGGGCTGGGCACAGAGGAACCGTGCACATCGCCCTCATTGCAGAGCACTCCCAGCTCACCTGTCACTCAGATCTGACACAGAGCACCTCAGAGCAGGACTTGAACTAACAAACAGCAGCTCCGACAGGTCTGTGACCCTGGGCATCACTCTGTGTGGCCTCCCTCCACCTGGTCTTCCAGAGACTTCCACTGCACCCGGGGCACCAGGCCTCTGTCTCCACCCACCACCCACCCCTCCTCTCCCTGACTCCTGGGTTCCTCTCATTAGGAGAGGGTTTTCTTGAAGTTGTCTCCCACTCATGGGCCAGATAATATAATTAGAAAACAAGCCAGAGCTGCAGCCCCTTGTCCATCCTGACTCTCAGGAGCCCACACCTGTTCCTTGGACCTGGCCGATTCAGAAAGTTCCATTTTCGGCAACTGTGAGCCCCTGAGGGGTGATTATTGGCTGGCCTGGGAAGCCTTACCATGCCGACCAGTCCTCCCCAGGTGTGCCTGGGTTGAGATCAATATAAACACCGCTCCAGGCAGCAAGAGCCCCTGCAGCTGTGCCTGACGCCATTTTCTCTGCCCAGTCAGCAGTCTCGGGGCTGGGCTGGTGGGAGGGAGTGAGATGCCACGGCTTTGTGGGTGGCCCAGTGTGAGTGGGGCTCTGCTGGACTTTCTGCAGCAGTTGCCAAGATGCCACCTCCTAAAGAAGAGGATGTGTCACCCATACCTGCCGCTTGAATTTCTCCCTGGGCAGAGGTGAGGAAGGAAGAATGCAGTGGGGGCCGGGACAGCAGGGGTATCTCAGGCAGGGAAATGGAAAGCTTCCAGAAGAGTACCCAGGGCCAGGACCATCCTGGCTGGCCTGCAGGCACCAAGTCGGCTGGCATGCTGTCACTCATGTGGCTCCATGGCCCTTCCTCTAGGCTTTCAAGTCCTTGTACATATTCAGGTGTTTTACCTGGGAAGGGTGGGAACATTTCAGCAGCAGCTGGCCTGGGGCTCAGCCCACGTTTACTCACAGATGCCTCGGCACGGTCCCCCAGCTTTGCAATGAGGACGCTTGTTGCGTAGGGCCTGCTGGCTGAATGGGAGATGATTCCCCACCACTGACCAACTTCAGAATTGTTTACAACTGGAGCAAGTGCCCTGATACGGTTTTCCTCTGTGTAACTTGTAGGTTCTGTTTTTTTTTCTTTTTTTCATTTTTGGTTCAAGGTAGATTTTATTCCTCTTTTTTGTATTTACAGATATAAGCATGGAAATAATTTATTCATATAAATACATGTATGTGAAGGGAAGAATATTTTGTCTGTTTTACTTTTTTTAATTTTATTTTTTTAACTTTGAATTTTATTTTATTTTTTTATAAAGCAGGTTCTTTGTGGTTATCTCTTTTATACATATAAATGTATACATGCCAATCCCAATATGTCAACTCCTTCCACCACCACCCCCAACAGCTTTCCCCCCTTGGTGTCCATACGTTTGTTGTCTACATCTGTTGCTGTATTTTTGCCTTGCAAAACGGTTCATCTGTACAATTTTTCTAGGTTCCACATATATGCATTAATACACAAGATTTGTTTTTCTCTTTCTGACTTACTTCACTCTGTATGACAGTCTCTAGATCCATCAACGTCTCTACAAATGACCCAATTTCATTCCTTTTTATGGCTTAGTAATATTCCATTTTATATTTGTACCACATCTTTATGCATTCGTCTGTCTGTGGACATTTAGGTTGCTTGCATTACCTGGATATTGTAAATAGTGATGCAATGAACATTGCGGTGAATGTCTCTTTTTGATTTATGGTTTTGTCTGGGTATATGCCCAGTACTGGGATTGCTGTATCATATGGTAATTCTATTCTTAGTTTTATAAGAAACTCCATAACGTTCTCCACAGTGACTGTATCAATTTACATTCCCAAAAATAGTGGAAGAGGGTTCCTTATCTCCACACCCATTCCAACATTTGTTGTTTGTAGATTTTCTGATGATGCCCATTCTAACAGGTGTGAGGTGATACACCATGGAGGAGTCTATTTTGTTGAGAAAAGAGTAGGTCTTGTCTATTACATATTTGGCTTATGGAACGGTATGTGTGCTAATTTCAATCTCTGGTTTTATACAGCACCCCAACTCAACTTTCCCCTTAAGGATGCATAAGTTTTTTATCTAAATGTGAGACTCTGTTCGGTTTTGTAATTTAGTTTATGTGTAGCCAAGTTTACACTCCCTCTATTAGTGATATCTTATGATAATTATCTTTCTGTGTGTGACATATTTCTCTTAGAATCATCATACCTAAATCCACTCAATTTGCTGCTACAGGCCTGATGACATTGATTTCATTGCTGAGTGATATTCCGTTGTACGTAGGTAGCACAACTTCTTTATCCATTTTTTTCTTTCTGGGATATTTAATTTGTACTGGACTGGAGGTTCTTGTAAACACAGCAGCCCTAAATTTTGTGTTGGCTGTGTCTTGTTGATTTTAAATTTCCTAAGCTATAGGGGCAAAAGTGGAAGTGCCCTAGGCTCTGTAGCTTTGTTTTTCAGATGTTTCAGGATACACCATAAACATCTCCAGAGTGTCTGTTGGCAATTTACATCCCGCCCATCAGCATAACAAGGCTCCCTGTTCTCCATGGCCTGTCCTGTGTTTCTGGTTTTTACACTTTTTTCAGATGGCCCTTTTGACGAATGGGAAATGAGACTTCAATGTAGTGTGGATTTCCATTGCTGGAGTGCTTGGTTGGCCAAAAAGTGCATATGCGTTTTTTCTGAATATATTCAGGAAAAAATGTATACGCACTTTTTGTCCAAGTGCATCACTGTCAAAGATCTGCTGCTTTTCACATGCTTTAAACGCAATTCCAATCTACCTCCTGATATATGATTCCTGCAATTCTGCCTCGTTTTCAAGTCCTCTTTGCAGACTTACTTCAATATATTTTTGCCAATAGCTGTCATTTATAACTCTGTGGGTTTGTGAATTACAGCGCCCGTGATTTCCTTTCTTAACTCGCTTCCTTGAAAGCTGGCCACAAAACCACAGGTTTGCTTCAGGCCGTAATCAGGGTGTGGCACGGCACTCTGAGCCTTTGGTTAATTCCTCTTCCTGGTGGGAAATTAGAGTTAAATGTGCTCCTCCAGACACCTGCCTCACTCCCAGCCCCTTGGTGATGTGTGTCCTCTGGTTTGAGGCCACATGTGATGGGTTCCTCATCTTTTGATGATGTGGCCCCACTGGTGTGAGGACACTCCTGCCTGCTTCCCATCCCCTTGGTGATGTGGTCCCTCCAGCGAGAGTCTGATCCTGGTTGGGTACCTCACACTTCTGTGAGGTGGGCCCTCTTCTCTGAGGTCATTCTTGCCTGGCTGGCACACCCCACCTTGGCGACGTCGGCCCTCTGGTGGCAGTTGGAGCCTGCTGGGAGCCTCCTCCCCTCGGTGATGAGGCCCTCTGGCATCAGGCCCTAACTGCTGGGTTCCCACATTTTCTGATACGTGCTAAGTGGTGCGAGGGCACTCCTGCCAGGTTCCCATTCCCATGGGCATGTGGGCCTTCTGCTCTAAGGTCCCAACACCTGTGTTGTTCACCGTTTCATGATGTTGGCTCTCTGGTGTTAGTTCACTCAGGCCTAGATCCCATAGACTCTGTGCTCTGAGCCGCCTGCTGGGAGGTTCCTACTGCTGGATTCCTTACCTTTTTTATTCTTTGGGTCCTGTGTTTTCACGCTCCTCCTTCCTGACTCACTCCCAGCCCATTTGTGATGTAGGTCTTCTGGTTTGAGGCCACCTGTGCCAGTTTCCTCACTTTTATTGATGTGGCCCCACTGGTGTGAGGACACTCCTGCCTGGTTCCCATCCCCTTGGTGATGGGGGCCCTCTGGTGAGAGTCTGATCCTGGCTGGATTCCTCACACTTCTGGGAGGTGGGCCCTCTGCTGTGAGGTCACTCCTGCCTGGCTGGCACACGTCACCTTGGCGATGTGCGCCCTCACTTGGGAGTTGGTGCCTGCTGGGAGTCTCCTCCCCTCGGTAATGAGGACCCACTGGCGTCAGGCCCTAGCTCATGGGCTCCCAAAATTTTCTGATGTGCGGCCTGTCATGCGAGTACACTCCTGCCAGGGTCCCATCCCCATGGGGATGTGGGCTTTCTGCTGTGAGGTCCCAACGGCTGGGTTGCTCACAGTGTCAGAATGTGGGCCGTCTACTGTGAGTTCACTCCGGCATGGATCCCATAGCCTCGGTGCTCTGGGCCACCTGCTTGGAGCTTCCAACTGCGGGGTTCCTCACCTTTTTTATTCCATGGGCCCTCTGTTTTGAGTCTCCTCCTGCATGCCTCACTCCCAGCCCTTTCGTGATGTGTGTCCCCTTGTTTGAGGCCACATGTGCTGTGTTCCTCACCTTTTGCTGATGTGGCCCCACTGGTGTGAGGGCACTCCTGCCTGGTTTCCATCCCCTTGGTGATGTGGGCCCTCTGGTTAGAGTCTGATCCTGGTTGGGTTCCTCACACTCCTGTGAGGTGAGCCCTCTGCTGTGAGGTAACTCCTGCCTGGCTTGCTCCCATTGCCTTGGTGACGTCGGCCCTCTGGTGGCATTTGGAGCCTGCTGGTAGCCTCCTCTCCTCGGTGATGAGGGCCCTCTGGCGTCAGGCCCTAACTGCTGGGTTCCCCCATTTTCTGATATGTTCTAAGTTGTGCGAGGACACTCCTGTGAGGTTCCCATCCCCATGGGGATGTGGGCCTTCTGCTTTGAGGTCCCACCGGCTGGGTTGCTCACAGTTTCATGATGTGGGCCCTCTGCTGTGAGTTCACTGTGACCTGGGTCCCATAGACTCCATGATCTGGGCCACCTGCTGGGAGGTTCAAACTGCTGGATTCCTCACATTTTTTATTCTGTGGGCCCTGTGTTGTTAGGCTACTCCTGCCTGCCTCACTCGGAGCCCCTTGGAAATGTGGGTCCTCTGGTTTAGGCCACATGTGCTGGGTTCCTCACCTTTGTATAATGTGGCCCCACTGGTGTGAGGACACTCCTGCCTTTTTCCGATCCCCTTGGTGATGTGGGTTCTCTGGTGAGAGTCTTATGCTGGCTGGGTTCCTCACTCTTCTGTGAGGTAGGCCCTCTGCTGTGAGGTCACTCCTGCCTGACTGGCACACGTCACCTTGGATACATGGGCCCTCAGTTGGGAGTTGGTGCCTGCTGAGGGTCTCCTCCCCTCGGTAATGAGGGACCGCTGGCATCAGGCCCTAACTCCTGAGCTCCCAAAATTTTCTGATGTGCACCCTGTGGTGTGAGTACACTCCTGCCAGGTTCCCAACCCCATGGGAATGTTGGCCTTCTGCTCTGAGGTCCCAACATTGGGTTGCTCAGTTTCATGATGAGGGCCCTCTGGTGTGAGTTCACTCCGGCCTGGATCCCATAGCCTCGCTGCTGCTGGCCGACTGCAGGGAGGTTCCAACTGCGGGATTCCTCACCTTTTTTCTTCTATGGGCCCTCTGTTTTGAGACTCCTCCTGCCTGCTTCACTCCAGGCCCCATGGTGAAGTGTGTGCTCTGGTTTGAGTCTACGTGTGCTGGGTCCCTCACCTTTCAATTATGTGGCCCCACTGGTGTGAGGACACTCCTGCCTGGTTCCTATCCCCTTGGTGATGTGGGTCCTCTGATGAGAGTGTGATCCTGGCTGGGTTCCTCACCCTTCTGTGAGGTGGGCCCTCTGCTGTGAGGTCACTCCTGCTTGGCTGGCACACCCCGCCTTGGCAACGTCGGCCCTCTTGTGTCAGTTGGAGCCTGCTGGGAGCCTCCTCCCCTCCGTGATGAGGGCCCTCTGGCGTCAGGCCCTAACTGCTGGGTACCCACATTTTCTGATACATGCTAAGTGGTGTGAGGACACTCGTGCCATGTTCCCAACCCCATGGGAATGTGGGCCTTCTCCTCTGAGGTCACAATGGCTGGGTTGCTCACAGTTTCATGATGTGGGCCCTCTGCTGTGAGTTCACTGTGGCCTGGTTCGCATAGACTCGGTGCTCTGGGCCACCTGCTGGGAGGTTCCCACTGCAGGATTCCTCAGCTTTTTTATTCTATTGACCCTGTGTTGTGAGGCTACTCCTGCCTGACTCGATCCGAGATCCATGGTGATGTGGGTCCTCTGGTTTGAGACAACATGTGTTGGGTACCTCAACTTTCGATGATGTGGCCCCATGGGTGTGAAGACACTCCTGCCTGGTTCCCAGCCCCTAGCTGATGTGGGCACTCTGGTGAGAGTCTGATCCTGGCTGGGTACTTTAACCTTCTGTGAGGTGGGCCCTCTGATGTGAGGTCATTCCTGCCTGGTTGGCTCACGTCGCCTTGGCGAGGTGGGCCCTCTGTTGGCCACTGAAGCATGCTGGGAGCCTCCTACCCTCTTTAATGAGGGCCCTGGAAAAACCGGATATGCCCTTTAGACCAAGGGCATCATTGTCGAGGTTCTGCCTCTTTAATATGCTTTCAAAGGACTTCCCGTTTACCTCCTGAAATCGTATTCCTGGAATTCTGCCCCGCTTTCAAGTCCTCTTCGCAGCCTTACTTCAGATATTTTTGGACGATAGCTGTCATTTATAACTCTGCAGATTTGTGAATGGCAGTGGCTCTGAGCTCCTTTCTTCAACTCGCTTTCTTGTGAGCTGGCCACAAAACCGCAGGATTGCTTCAGGCCCTAATCTGGTTCTGGCACGGCATGCTGAGCCTTTGGCTATTTCCTCTTCCTAGTGGGAAATGAGCGTTAAATTTGCCCGTGCAGATACCTACAGCTAGTCTCTCATTGGTTCTCCCTATTCCTGTTCATGTTGCACAGAAATTGCAAACTGTGCCAAACAGGAGGTTAAAGGCACTGACTCTCCAAGTGGGGAGAGTGTTAGTAAAGTGTCTGGAATGGTAAACCCGAGTACCAGGGGACGAAAACTGAGATGCATTTAAAAATGTTTACCGGTCACACGGTGGACGATACTCTGGGTTTCCCATGCATGTTTTAGCTGAAGGAAGAATCCCTTAAACCTGGAGAGTTGGGACCAATGGAATGGGTACCATGCAGTATGACTACAAAGGGTCTGCATTTGCTCACCGAACCTCACCAATGCTATCAGCCTGAAGGGTCCGGCCTTATGTCTCACCAAGCTCTGGGTGTAGATGTGGTAAATCCAGGTTGCATCACAAGCCCTGAATGAATTATTTAAGAATTGCTCTCTATTTCACTGTCATTGTGTTTTGTTTTTGTAATTCATTTTGATAACTGGATTTATCGGATTTTCACTGCTGCATTTATTCCGCTGTACACACGCTTGATTCTCTTACGTAGACATATAAATCCATGGGTTGTAAGATTCTTACTAGTCAGGTGTATTCCTAGGCGTTGAATGTGTGGTGTTGAGTCCATTTCGTTGAGCAAGGAGTAGGCCTTGACTCTAATGTATTTGGCTTATGGAAGGGTATCTGTGGTAATTTCAATCTCTGGTTTTATGCAGCACCCCAACTCACATTTCCGCTTAAGCAAGCATAAGTTGGTTTTCTAAATTTGAGACCCTGTTCTGTTTTGTAATTCAGTTCATGTGTAGCCAAGTTTACATTCCGTCTATTACTGATATCTTATGATGTTTCTTTCTCTGTGTGACTAATTTCACTTAGAATCATCGTAGCTGCATCCACTCATTATGCTGCAACAGGCCTGATGACATAGATTTCATTGCTGAGTGATATTCCATTGTACGTACGTACCACAACTTCTTTATCCATTTTTTGCTTTCTCGGATATTTAACTTGTACCATAGAGGAGGTTCTTATAAACAGAGCCATCCCAAACTTTGGGGTGGCTGTGTGTTTTTGATTTTAATTTCCCTAAGCTATAGGACCATAAGTGGAAGTGCCATAGGCTGTGTTGCTTTGTGTCCTACGTGTTTCAGGAAACACCATACTCTTCTGCAGAGTGGCTGTTGGCAATTTACATCCCGCCCATCAGCATAACAAGGCTCCCTGTTCTCCATGACCTGTCCTGCCTTTCTGGATTTTACACTTTTTTCAGGTGGCCCTTTTGACCAGGGGGCAGTGAGACTTCATTATAGTGAAGATTTCCTTTACACGCTTGCTTGGTTGGCCAAAAAGTGTGTATGCGTTTTTTCCTGAATATATTCAGGAAAAAACAAATACGCCCTTTTTGGCCAAGTGCATCATTGTCGACATTCTGCCTCTTTTCCTATGCTTTAAGTGCAATTCCAGTCCACCCCCTCAAATCGTTTTCCTGAAATTCTGCCCCACTTTCAACTCCTCTTCGAAGACTTACTTCAATACATTTTTGGATGATAGCTGTCATTCATAACTCTGCAGGTTTGTGAATTACAGTGCCCCTGAGCTCCTTTCTTCAACTCGCTTCCTTGTGAGCTGGCCGCAAAACCGCAGGATTGCTTCAGGCCCTAATCTGTTTCCGGCAGGGCACGCTGAGCCTTTGGTTAATTCCTCTTCCTAGTGGGAAATGAGCGTTACACTTGCCCGTGCAGACACCTAGAGCTAGTCTCTCATTGGTTCTCCCTATTCCTGTTCATCTTGTGCAGAAATTGCAAACTGTGCCAAACAGGACGTTAAAGGCACTGACTCTCCAAGTGGGGAGAGTGTTAGCAAAGCTTCTGGAATGGTGAACCCGAGTACCAGGGGACGAAACATGAGAGGCACTTGAAAACGTTTCCCAATCACACGGTGGACCATACTCTGGGTTTCCCATGCATGTTTTACCTGAAGAAAGAATCCCTTAAACCTGGAGAGCTGGGACCCATGGAATGGGTACCATGCAGTGTGACTTCAAAGGGTCTGTGTTTGCTCACCGAACCTCACCAATGCTATCAGCCCGAAGTATCCAGCCTTATGTCTCACCCAGCTCTGGGTCTAGATGTGGTAAATCCAGGTTGCATCACAAGCCCTGAATGAATTATTTAAGAATTGTTCTCTATTTCACTGTCATTGTGTTTTGTTTTTGAAATTTATTTTGATAATGGGATTTATCGGATTTTCACTGCTGCGTTTAGGCCACTGTACACACAGTTGATTTCCTTATGGAGACATATAAATCCATGGGTTTTAAGATTCTTACTTGTCAGGTATATTCCCAGGCGTTGAATATGGGGTTTTGAGTCCATTTCATTGAGCAAGGAGTAGGTCTTGTCTCTTATATATTTGGCTTATGGAACGGTATCTGTGCTAACTTCAATCTCTGGTTTTATGCAGCACCCCAACTCACCTTTCCCCATAAGCAAGCATAAGTTGGTTTTCTAAATTTGAGACCCTGTTCTCTTTTGTAACTCAGTTCATGTGTAGCCAAGTTTACATTCCGTGTATTAGTGATAGCTTATGATGTTTCTTTTTCTGTGTGACTTATTTCTCGTAGAATCATCCTACCTGAATCCACTCATCATGCCGCTACTGGCCTGGTGACGTAGATTTCATTGCTGAGTGATATTCCATTGTACATGCGTACCACAACTTCTTTATCCATTTTTTGCTTTCTCGGATATTTAACTTGTACCGTAGAGGAGGTTCTTGTAAACAGAGCCATCCCAAACTTTGGGGTGGCTGTGTGTTTTTTATTTTAATTTCCGTAAGCTATAGGAACATAAGTGGAAGTGCCATAGGCTGTGTTGCTTTGTTTCCTACGTGTTTCAGGAAACACCATACACTTCTCCAGAGTGGCTGTTGGCAATTTACATCTCGCCCATCAGCATAACAAGGCTCCCTGTTCTCCAAGACCTGTCCTGCCTTTCTGGATTTTACACTGTTTTCAGATGGCCCTTTTGACCGGGGGGCAGTGAGACTTCATTGTAGTGCAGATTTCCATTACACGCTAGCTTGGTTGGCCAAAAAATGGCGTATGCGTTTTTTCCTGAATATATTCAGGAAAAAACGCATACACCCTTTTTGGCCAAGTGCATCATTGTGGACATTCTGCCTCTTTTCCTATGCTTTAAGTGCAATTCCAGTCTACCCCCTGAAATCGTTTTCCTGAAATTCTGCCCCGCTTTCAAGTCCTCTTCGAAGACTTACTTCAATACATTTTTGGACGATAGCTGTCATTCATAACTCTGCAGGTTTGTGAATTACAGTGCCCCTGAGCTCCTTTCTTCAAATCGCTTTCTTGTGAGCTGACCGCAAAACCACAGGATTGCTTCAGGCCCTAATCTGTTTCCGGCAGGGCACGCTGAGCCTTTGGTTAATTCCTCTTCCTGGTGGGAAATGAGCGTTACGTTTGCCCGTGCAGACATCTACAGCTAGTCCCTCATTGGTTCTCCCTATTGCTGTTCATCTTGCGCAGAAATTGCAAACTGTGCCAAACAGGAGGTTAAAGGCACTGACTCTCCAAGTGGGGAGAGTGTTAGTAAAGCGTCTGGAATGGTGAACCCGAGTACCAGGGGACGAAACCTGAGATGCATTTGACAACGTTTCCCAATCACACGGTGGACCATACTCTGGGATTCCCATGCATGTTTTAGCTGAAGGAAGAATCCCTTAAACCTGGAGAGTTGGGACCCATGGAATGGGTACCATGCAGTATGACTTCAAAGGGTCTGCATTTGCTCACCGAACCTCACCAATGCTATCAGCCCGAAGTGTCCAGCCTTATGTCTCACCCAGCTCTGGGTGTAGTTGTGGTAAATCCAGGTTGCATCACAAGCCCTGAATGAATTATTTAAGAATTGCTCTCTATTTCACTGTCATTGTGTTTTGTTTTTGAAATTTATTTTGATAATGGGATTTATCGGATATTCACTGCTGCGTTTAGGCCGCTGTACACACGCTTGATTTCCTTATGGAGACATATAAATCCATGGGTTTTAAGATTCTTACTTGTCAGGTATATTCCGAGGCATTGAATATCGGGTGTTGAGTCCATTTCGTTGAGCAAGGAGTAGGTCTTTTCTATTATATATTTGGCTTATGGAACGGTATCTGTGCTAATTTCTTTTTTTTTTAAACGTCTTTATTGGGGTATAATTGCTTTACAATGGTGTGTTAGTTTCTGCTTTATAACAAAGTGAATCAGTTATACATATACATATGTTCCCATATGTCTTCCCTCTTGCGTCTCCCTCCCTCCCACTCTCCCTATCCCACCCCTCCAGGCTTTCCCAAAGCACCGAGCTAATATCCCTATGCCTTGCGACTGCTTCCCCCTAGCTATCTACCTTACTACATTTGTTAGTGTGTATATGTCCATGACTCTCTCTCGCCCTGTCAAAGCTCACCCTTCCCCCTCCCCATATTCTCAAGTCCGTTCTCCAGTAGGTCTGTGTCTTTATTCCTCTCTTACCCCTAGGTTCTTCATGACTTTTTTTCCCCTTAAATTCCATATATATGTGTTAGCATATGGTATTTGTCTTTTTCTTTCTGACTTACTTCACTCTGTATGACAGACTCTAGGTCTATCCATCTCATTACAAATAGCTCAATTTCATTTCTTTTTAAGGCTGAGTAATATTCCATTGTATATATGTGCCACATCTTCTTTATCCATTCATCCGATGATGGGCGCTTAGGTTGTTTCCATCTCCGGGCTATTGTAAATAGAACTGCAATGAACATTTTGGTACATGACTCTTTTTGAATTTTGGTTTTCTCAGGGTATATGCCCAGTAGTGGGATTGCTGGTTCATATGGTAATTCTATTTGTTGTTTTTTAAGGAACCTCCATACTGTTCTCCATAGTGGCTGAACCAATTCACATTCCCACCAGCAGTGCAAGAGTGTTCCCTTTTCTCCGCACCCTCTCCAGCATTTATTGTTTCTAGATTTTTTGATGATGGCCATTCTGACTGGTGTGAGATGATATCTCATTGTAGTTTTGATTTGCATTTCTCTAATGATTAATGATGTTGAGCATTCTTTCATGTGTTTGTTGGCATTCTGTATATCTTCTTTGGAGAAATGTCTATTTAGGTCTTCTGCCCATTTTTGGATTGGGTTGTTTGTTTTTTTGTTATTGAGCTGCATGAGCTGCTTGTAAATTTTGGAGATTAATCCTTTGTCATTTGCAAATATTTTCTCCCATTCTGAGGATTGTCTTTTGGTCTTGATTATGGTTTCCTTTGCTGTGCAAAAGCTTTGCAGTTTCATTAGGTCCCATTTGTTTATTTTTGTTTTTATTTCCATTACTCTAGGAGGTGGGTCAGAAAGGATCTTGCTGTGATTTATGTCATAGAGTGTTCTGCCTATGTTTTCCTCTAAGAGTTTGATAGTTTCTGGCCTTACATTTAGGTCTTTAATCCATTTTGAGCTTATTTTTGTGTATGGTGTTAGGGAGTGATCTAATCTCATACTTTTACATGTACCTGTCCAGTTTTCCCAGCACCATTTATTGAAGAGGCTGTCCTTTCTCCACTGTACATTCCTGCCACCTTTATCAAAGATAAGGTGTCCATATGTGTGTGGGTTTATCTCTGGGCTTTCTATCCTGTTCCATTGATCTATCTTTCTGTTTTTGTGCCAGTACCATACTGTCTTGATTACTGTAGCTTTGTAGTATAGTCTGAAGTCAGGGAGCCTGATTCCTCCAGCTCCTTTTTTCGTTCTCAAGATTGCTTTGGCTATTCGGGGTCTTTTGTGTTTCCATACAAATTGCAAAATTTTTTGTTCTAGTTCTGTGAAAAATGCCAGTGGTAATTTGATAGGGATTGCATTGAATCTGTAGATTGCTTTGGGTAGTAGAGTCATTTTCACAATGTTGATTCTTCCCATCCAAGAACATGGTATATCTCTCCATCTATTTGTATCATCTTTAATTTCTTTCATCAGTGTCTTATAATTTTCTGCATACAGGTCTTTCGTCTCCTTAGGTAGGTTTATTCCTAGATATTTTATTCTTTTTGTTGCAATGGTAAATGGGAGTGTTTTCTTGATTTCACTTTCAGATTTTTCATCATTAGTATATAGGAATGCCAGAGATTTCTGTGCATTAACTTTGTATCCTGCTACTTTACCAAATTCATTGATTAGCTCTAGTAGTTTTCTGGTAGCATCTTTAGGATTCTCTATGTATAGTATCATGTCATCTGCAAACAGTGACAGCTTTACTTCTTCTTTTCCGATTTAGATTCCTTTTATTTCCTTTTCTTCTCTGATTGCTGTGGCTAAAACTTCCAAAACTATGTTGAATAAGAGTGGTGAGGGTGGGCAACCTTGTCTTGTTCCTGATCTTAGTGGAAATGCTTTCAGTTTTTCACCATTGAGGATGATGTTTGCTGTGGGCTTGTCATATATGGCCTTTATTATGTTGAGGAAAGTTCCCTCTATGCCTACTTTCTGCAGGGTTTTTATCATAAATGGGTGTTGAATTTTGTCGAAAGCTTTCTCTGCATCTATTGAGATGATCATATGGTTTTTCTCCTTCAATTTGTTAATATGGTTTATCACATTGATAGATTTGCGTATATTAAAGAATCCTTGCATTCCTGGAATAAACCCCACTTGATCATGGTGTATGATCCTTTTAATGTGCTGTTGGATTCTGTTTGCTAGTATTTTGTTGAGGATTTTTGCATCTATGTTCATCAGTGATATTGGCCTGTAGTTTTCTTTCTTTGTGACATCCTTGTCTGGTTTTGGTATCAAGGTGATGGTGGCCTCGTAGAAGGAATTTGGGAGTGTTCCTCCCTCTGCTATATTTTGGAAGAGTTTGAGAAGGAGAGGTGTTAGCTCTTCTCTAAACGTTTGATAGAATTCACCTGTGAAGCCATCTGGTCCTGGGCTTTTGTTTGTTGGAAGATTTTTAATCACAGTTTCAATTTCTGTGCTTGTGATTGGTCTGTTCATATTTTCTATTTCTTCCTGATTCAGTCTTGGCAGGTTGTGCATTTCTAAGAATTTGTCCATTTCTTCCAGATTGTCCGTTTTATTGGCATAGAGTTGCTTGTAGTAATCTCTCATGATTTTTTTTATTTCTGCAGTGTCAGTTGTTACTTCTCCTTTTTCATTTCTAATTCTATTGATTTGAGTCTTCTCCCTTTTTCTCTTGATGAGTCTGGCTAGTGGTTTATCTATTTTGTTTATCTTCTCAAAGAACCAGCTTTTAGTTTTATTGATCTTTGCTATCATTTCCTTCATTTCTTTTTCATTTATTTCTGATCTGATTTTTATGATTTCTTTCCTTCTGCTAGCTTTGGGGTTTTTTTGTTCTTCTTTCTCTAATTGCTTGAGGTGCAAGGTTAGGTTGTTTATTCGAGATGTTTCCTGCTTCTTAAGGTGGGCTTGTATTGCTATAAACTTCCCCCTTAGAACTGCTTTTGCTGCATCCCATAGGTTTTGGGTCGTTGTGTCTCCATTGTCATTTGTTTCTAGGTATTTTTTAATTTCCTCTTTGATTTCTTCAGTGATCACTTCATTATTAAGTAGTGTATTGTTTAGCCTCCATGTGTTTGTATTTTTTACAGATCTTTTCCTGTAATTGATATCTAGTCTCATGGCGTTGTGGTCAGAAAAGATACTTGATACAATTTCAATTTTCTTAAATTTACCAAGGCTTGATTTGTGACCCAAGATATGATCTATCCTGGAGAATGTTCCATGAGCACTTGAGAAAAATGTGTATTCTGTTGTTTTTGGATGGAGTGTCCTATAAATATCAATTAAGTCCATCTTGTTTAATGTATCATTTAAAGCTTGTGTTTCCTTATTTATTTTCATTTTGGATGATCTGTCCATGGGTGAAAGTGGGGTGTTAAAGTCCCCTACTATGAATGTGTTACTGTCGATCTCCCATTTTATGGCTGTTAGTATTTGCCTTATGTATTGAGGTGCTCCTATGTTGGGTGCATAAATATTTACAATTGTTATATCTTCTTCTTGGATCGATCCCTTGATCATTACGTAGTGTCCTTCTTTGTCTCTTGTAATAGTCCTTATTTTAAAGTCTATTTTGTCTGATATGAGAATTGCTACTCCAGCTTTCTTTTGGTTTCCATTTGCATGGAATATCTTTTTCCATCCCCTTATTTTCAGTCTGTATGTGTCTCTAGGTCTGAAGTGGGTCTATTGTAGACAGCATATATACGGGTCTTGTTTTTGTATCCATTCAGCCAATCTGTGTCTTTTGGTGGGAGCATTTAGTCCATTTACATTTAAGGTAATTATCGATATGTATGTTCCTATTCCCATTTTCTATATTGTTTTGGGTTCGTTATTATAGGTCTTTTCCTTCTCTTGTGTTCCTTGTCTAGAGAAGTTCCTTTAGCATTTGTTGTAAAGCTGGTTTGGTGGTGCTGAACTCTCTCAGCTTTTGCTTGTCTGTAAAGGTTTTAATTTCTCCATCAAATCTGAATGAGATCCTTGCTGGGTAGAGTAGTCTTGGTTGCAGGTTTTTTTCCTACATCACTTTCAGTATGTCCTGCCACTCCCTTCTGGCTTGTAGGGTTTCTGCTGAGAGATCAGCTGTTAACCTTATGGGGATTCCCTTGTGTGTTATTTGTTGTTTTTCCCTTGCTGCTTTTAATATGCTTTCTTTGTATTTAATTTTTGACAGTTTGATTAATATGTGTCTTGGCGTATTTCTCCTTATATTTATCCTGTATGGGACTCTCTGTACTTCCTGGACTTGATTAACTATTTCCTTTCCCATATTAGGGAAGTTTTCAACTATAATCTCTTCAAATATTTTCTCAGTCCCTTTCTTTTTCTCTTCTTCTTCTGGAACCCCTATAATTCGAATGTTGTTGCGTTTAATGTTGTCCCAGAGGTCTCTGAGACTGTCCTCAGTTCTTTTCATTCTTTTTTCTTTATTCTGCTCTGCAGTAGTTATTTCCACTATTTTATCTTCCAGGTCACTTATCCGTTCTTCTGCCTCAGTTATTCTGTTATTGATCCCATCTAGAGTACTTTTAATTTCATTTATTGCATTGTTCATCATTGCTTGTTTCATCTTTATTTCTTCTAGGTCCTTGTTAACTGTTTCTTGCATTTTGTCCATTCTACTTCCAAGATTTCGGATCATCCTTACTATCATTATTCTGAATTCTTTTTCAGGTAGACTGCCTATTTCTTCTTCATTTGTTAGGTCTGGTGCATTTTTATCTTGCTCCTTCATCTGCTGTGTGTTTTTCTGTCTTCTCATTTTGCTTATCTTACTGTGTTTGGGGTCTCCTTTTTGCAGGCTGCACGTACGTGTTCCCGTTGTTTTTGATGTCTGTCTCCAGTGGATAAGGTTGTTTCAGTGGGTTGTGTAGGCTTCCTGGTGGAGGGGACTAGTGCCTGTGTTCTGGTGGATGAGGCTGGATCTTGTCTCTTTAGTGGGCAGGTTCACTTCTGGTGGTGTGTTTTGGGGTGTCTGTGGCCTTATTATGATTTTCGGCAGCCTCTCTGCTAATGGGTGGGGTTGTGTTCCTGTTTTGCTAGTTGTTTGGCATAGGTTGTCTAGCACTGTGGCTTGCTGGTCGTTGAGTGAAGCTGGGTGCTGGTGTTAAGATGGAGGTCACTGTGAGATTTCCACCATTTAATATTATGTGGAGCTGGGTGGCCTCTTGTTGACCAGTGCCCTGAAGTTGGCTCTCCTACCTCAGAGGCAGAGCCCTGACTCCTGGCTGGAGCACCAAGAGCCTTTCGTCCACACGGCTCAGAATAAAAGGGAGAAAAAGTAGAGAGAATTAGTAGAAGTATGAGGAAAGAAAGAAGGAAAGGAGGAAAGGAAGGAAGGAAGAAAGAAGCAAAGAAGGAAAGAAAGGAGGGAGGGAGGGAGGAAGGAAGGAAGGAAGGAAGGAGGGAAAGAAGGAAAAAAGACAGAAAGAAAGAAGATAAGTAAAAATAAAATAAAGTATAATATAGTTATTGAATTAAAAAATATTTAGAAAAAAAAAGGGGACGGATAGAACCTTAGGACAAATGTTGGAAGCAAAGCTATACAGAGAAAATCTTACACAGAAGCATACACATACACCTTCACAAAAAGAGGTAAAGGGGGAAAAATCATAAATCTTGCTCTCAGAGACCACCTCCTCAATTTGGGGTGATTCGTTGTCTAAAGGAGGGAAGGAAGGAAGGAAAGAAAGAAAGAAAGAACGAAGGTAAAGTATAATAAAGTTATTACAATTAAAATTAATTATTGAGAAAAAAAGTTTTTTAAAAAACCATGGACAGATAGAGCCCTAGGACAAATGGTGGAAGCAAGAGTATACAGGCACGGTCTCACACAGAAGCATACACGTACACATTCACAAAAAGAGGAAAAGGGAAAAAAATCATAGATCTCGCTCCTAAATTCCACCTCTTCAATTTGGGATCATTCCTTGTCTATTCAGGTATTCCACAGATGCAGGGTATATCAAGT
Organism: Delphinapterus leucas; assembly: GCF_059928025.1. Classification (NCBI taxonomy): domain Eukaryota; kingdom Metazoa; phylum Chordata; class Mammalia; order Artiodactyla; family Monodontidae; genus Delphinapterus; species Delphinapterus leucas. The sequence goes on from NW_028322248.1 coordinate 4,087,996, forward strand.
TGATTGTGGAGCTTTAATCCGCTGCTTCTGAGGCTGCTGGGAGAGATTTCCCTTTCTCTTCTTTGTTCTCACAGCTTACAGGAAGGAGCTCAGCTTTAGATTTGGCCCTGCCTCTGCGTGTAGGTCGCTGGAGGGCGTCTGTTTTTTGCTCAGACAGGACAGGGTTAAAGGAGCCGCTGATTCGGGGGCTCTGGCTCACTCAGGCCGGGGGGGGGGGGGGAGGAGGGGCACTGCGTGCGGGGCGGGCCTGCGGCGTCAGAGGCGGCGTGACGTTGCGGCAGAGGCCGGTGTGACATTGCACCAGCCTGAGGCCCGCCGTGCGTTCTCCCGGGGAAGTTGTCCCTGGTTCCCGGGAACCTGGCAGTGGCGGGCTGCACAGGCTCCGCGGAAGAGGGGTGTGGAGAGTGACCTGTGCTCGCACACAGGCCCCTTGGTGGCGGCAGCAGCAGCCTTAGCGTCTCCCGCCCGTTTCTGGGGTCCGCGCTTTTAGCCACGGCTCGCGCCCGTCTCTGGGGTTCGCGCTTTTAGCCGCGGCTCGCGCCCGTCTCTGGGGTTCGCGCTTTTAGCCGCGGCTCGCACCCGTCTCTGGAGTTCCTTTAAGCAGCGCTCTTAAACCTCTCTCCTCGCGCACCAGGAAACAAAGAGGGAAGAAAAAGTCTCTTGCCTCTTCGGCAGGTGCAGGCTTTTCCCCGAACTCCCTCCCAGCTAGTCGTGGTGCACTAACCCCTTTAGGCTATGTTCAAGCCGTGAACCCCAGTCCTCTACCTGAGCTCCGTCCAAAACCGAAACCCGAGCCACAGCTCGCAGCCCCGCCCGCCCCGGCGGGTGAGCAGACAAGCCTCTCGGGCTGGTGAGTGCCGGTGGGCACCGATCCTCTGTGCGGGAATCTCCCCGCTGTGCCCTCCGCACCCCTCGCTGTGCACTACTCCGCGGTCCCGAAGCTCCCCCCTCCGCCTCCCGCGGTCTCCGCCCCCGGAGGGGCTTCCTAGTGTGTGGAAACTTTTCCTCCTTCACAGCTCCCTCCCACTGCTGCAGGTTCCGTCCTTATTCTTTTGTCTCTGTTTTTTCTTTTGCCCTACCCAGGTACGAGGGGAGTTTCTTGCCTTTTGGGAGGTCTGAGGTCTTCTGCCAGCCTTCAGTAGGTGTTCTCTCTGTGCTAATTTCAATCTCCGGTTATATGCAGCACCCCAACTCACCTTTCCCCATAGGCAAGCATAAGTTGGTTTTCTAAATTTGAGACCCTGTTCTGTTTTGTAATTCAGTTCATGTGTAGCCAAGTTTACATTCCGTGTATTAGTGATATCTTATGATGTTTCTTTTTCTGTGTGACTTATTTCTCGTAGAATCATCGTACCTGAATCCACTCATTATGCCGCTACGGGCCTGATGACATAGATTTCATTGCTGAGTGATATTCCATTGTACGTACGTACCACAACTTCTTTATCCATTTTTTGCTTTCTCGGATATTTAACTTGTACCGTAGACGAGGTTCTTGTAAACAGAGCCGTCCCAAATTTTGGGGTGGCTGTGTGTTTTTGATTTTAATTTCCCTAAGCTACAGGACCATAAGTGAAAGTGCCATAGGCTGTGTTGCTTTGTTTCCTACGTGTTTCAGGAAACACCATACACTTCTCCAGAGTGGCTGTTGGCAATTTACATCCCGCCCATCAGCATAACAAGGCTCCCTGTTCTCCATGACCTGTCCTGCCTTTCTGGATTTTACACTTTTTTCAGATAGCCCTTGTGACCTGGGGGCAGTGAGACTTCATTGTAGTGCAGATTTCTTTACAGGCTTGCTTGGTTGGCCAAAAAGGGCATATGCGTTTTTTCCTGAATATATTCAGGAAAAAACGCATACGCACTTTTTGGCCAAGTGCATCATTGTCGACATTCGGCCTCTTTTCCTATGCTTTAAGTGCAATTCCAGTCTACCCCCTGAAATCGTTTTCCTGAAATTCTGCCCCACTTTCAAGTCCTCTTCGAAGACTTATTTCAATACATTTTTGGACGATAGCTGTCATTCATAACTCTGCAGGTTTGTGAATTACAGTGCCCCTGAGCTCCTTTCTTCAACTCGCTTTCTTGTGAGCTGGCCGCAAAACCGCTGGATTGCTTCAGGCCCTAATCTGGCTCGGGCAGGGCATGCTGAGCCTTTGGTTAATTCCTCTTCCTGGTGGGAAATGAGCGTTTCATTTGCCCGTGCAGACACCTACAGCTAGTCTCTCATTGGTTCTCCCTATTCCTGTTCATCTTGCACAGAAATTGCAAACTGTGCCAAACAGGAGGTTAAAGGCACTGACTCTCCAAGTGGGGAGAGTGTTAGTAAAGCGTCTGGAACCGTGAGCCCGAGTACCAGGGGACGAAACCTGAGATGCATTTGAAAACGTTTCCCAATCACACGGTGGACCATACTCTGGGTTTCCCATGCATGTTTTAGCTGAAGGAAGAATCCCTTAAACCTGGAGAGTTGGGACCCATGGAATGGGTACCATGCAGTGTGACTTCAAAGGGTCTGCGTTTGCTCACTGAACCTCACCAATGTTATCAGCCCGAACTGTCCAGCCTTATGTCTCACCCAGCTCTGGGTGTAGATGTGGTAATTCCAGGTTGCATCACAAGCCCTGAATGAATTATTTAAGAATTGCTCTCTATTTCACTGTCATTGTGTTTTGTTTTTGAAATTTATTGTGATAATGGGATTTATCGGATTTTCACTGCTGCGTTTAGGCTGCTGTACACATGCTTGATTTCCTTATGGAGACATATAAATCCATGGGTTTTAAGATTCTTACTTGTCAGGTATATTCCCAGGCGTTGAATATGGGGTGTTGAGCCCATTTCGTTTAGCAAGGAGTAGGTCTTGTCTATTATATATTTGGCTTATGGAAAGGTATCTGTGCTAATTTCAATCTCTGGTTTTATGCAGCACCCCAACTCACCTTTCCCCATAAGCAAGCATAAGTTGGTTTTCTGAATTTGAGACCCTGTTCTGTTTTGTAATTCAGTTCATGTGTAGCCAAGTTTACATTCCGTGTATTAGTGATATCTTATAATGTTTCTATTTCTGTGTGACTTATCTCTGGTAGAATCATCCTACCTGAATCCACTCATTATGCCTCTACGGGCCTGGTGACGTAGATTTAATTGCTGAGTGATATTGCATTGTACGTACGTACCACAACTTCTTTATCCATTTTTTGCTTTCTCGGATATTTAACTTGTACCGTAGACGAGGTTCTTGTAAACAGAGCCGTCCCAAACTTTGGGGTGGCTGTGTGTGTTTTATTTTAATTTCCCTATGCTATAGGACCATATGTGGAAGTGCCATAGGCTGTGTTGCTTTGTTTCCTACGTGTTTCAGGAAACACCATACACTTCTCCAGAGTGGCTGTTGGCAAATTACATCCTGACCATCAGCATAACAAGGCTCCCTGTTCTCCATGACTTGTCCTGCATTTCTGGATTTTACACTTTTTTCAGATGGCCCTTTTGACCAGGGGGCAGTGAGACTTCATTGTAGTGCAGATTTCTTTAACATGCTTGCTTGGTTGGCCAAAAAGGGCATATGCGTTTTTTCCTGAATATATTCAGGAAAAAACGCATACGCCCTTTTTGGCCAAGAGCATCATTGTCGACGTTCTGCCTCTTTTCCTATGCTTTAAATGCAATTCCAGTCTACCCCCTGAAATCGTTTTCCTGCAATTCTGCCCCGCTTTCAAGTCCTCTTCGCAGCCTTCCTTCAATATATTTTTGGACGATAGCTGTCATTTATAACTTTGCAGGTTTGTGAATTACAGTGCCCCTGAGCTCCTTTCTTCAAATTGCTTTCTTTTGAGCTGGCCGAAAAGCCGAAGGATTCCTTCAGGCCCTAATCTGGTTCAGGCACGGCATGCTGAGCCTTTGGTTAATTCCTCTTCCTGGCTGGAAATGAGCGTTAAATTTGCCCGTGCAGACACCTACAGCTAGTCTCTCATTGGTTCTCCCTATTCCTGTTCATCTTGCGCAGAAATTGCAAACTGTGCCAAACAGGAGGTTAAAGGCACTGACTCTCCAAGTGCGGAGAGTGTTAGTAAAGGGTCTGGAATGGTGAACCCGAGTAAAAGAGGACAAAAACTGAGATGCATTTGAAAACGTTTCCCGGTCACACGGTGCACCATACTGTGGGTTTCCCATGCATGCTTTAGCTGAAGGAAGAATCGCTTAAACCTGGAGAGTTGGGACCCAAGGAATGGGTACCATGCAATATGACTTCTAATGGTCTGCATTTGCTCATCGAACCTCACCAATGCTATCAGCCCGAAGTGTCCAACTTTATGTCTCACTCAGCTCTGGGTTTAGATGAGGTAAATCCAGGTTGCTTCACAAGCCCTGAATGAATTATTTAAGAATTGCTCTCTATTTCACTGTCCTTGTGTTTTGTTTGTGTAATTCATTTTGATAATGGGATTTATCGGATTTTCTCTGCTGCATTCATACTACTGTACAAGGGCTTCTTTCTCTTAACAAGACATATAAATCCATGGGTTTGAAGATTCTTACTAGTCATGTGTATTCTTAGGCGTTGAATATGGGGTGTTTAGTCCATTTCGTTGAGCAAGGGGTAGGTCTTGACTATTACATATTTGGCTTATGGAAAGGTATCTGTGCTAATTTCTATCTCTGGTTTTATGCAGCACCCCAACTCACCTTTCCCCTTAAGCAAGCATAAGTTGGTTTTCTACATTTGAGACCCTGTTCTGTTTTGTAATTCAGTTCATGTGTAGCCAAGTTTACATTCCGTGTATTAGTGATATCTTATGATGTTTCATTTTCTGTGTGACTTATTTCACTTAGAATCATCGTACCTGAATCCACTCATTATGCCGCGACGGGCCTGATGACATAGATTTCATTGCTGAGTGATATTCCATTGTACGTACGTACCACAACTTCTTTATCCATTTTTCACATTCTGGGATATTTAACTTGTACCGTAGACGAGGTTCTTGTTAACAGAGCCGTCCGACACTTTGGGGTGGCTGTGTGTTTTTGATTTTAATTTCCCTAAGCTATAGGACCATAAGTGGAAGTGCCGTAGGCTCCGTAGCTTTGTTTTTTCGGTGTTCCGGGAAACACCATACACTTCTCCAGAGTGGCTGTTGGCAATTTACATCCCGCCCATCAGCATAACAAGGCTCCCTGTTCTCCATGGCCTGTGCTGCCTTTCTGGATTTTACACTTTTTTCAGATGGCCCTTTTGACCGGGGGGCAGTGAGACTTCATTGTAGTGCAGATTTCTTTAACATGCTTGCTTGGTTGGCCAAAAAGGGCGTATGCGTTTTTTCCTGAATATATTCAGGAAAAAACGCATACGCCCTTTTTGGCCAAGAGCATCATTGTCGACGTTCTGCCTCTTTTCCTATGCTTTAAATGCAATTCCCGTGTACCCCCTGAAATCGTTTTCCTGCAATTCTGCCCCAATTACAAGTCGTCTTCGCAGCCTTCCTTCAATATATTTTTGGACGATAGCTGTCATTTATAACTCTGCAGGTTTGTGAGTTACAGTGCCCCTGAGCTCATTTCTTCAACTCGCTATCTTGTGAGCTGGCCGCAAACCCACAGGATTGCCTCAGGCCCTAATCTGGTTCCGGCACGGCATGCTGAGCCTTTGGTTAATTCCACTTACTGGTGGGAAATGAGCGTTAAATTTGCCCGTGCAGACACCTAGAGCTAGTCTCTCATTCGTTCTCCCTATTCCTTTTCATCTTGCGCAGAAATTGCAAACTGTGCCCAACAGGAGGTTAAAGGCACTGACTCTCCAAGTGGGGAGAGTGTTCGTAAAGGGTCTGGAATGGTGAACCCGAGTAAAAGGGGACGAAAACTGAGATGCATTTGAAAACGTTTGCCAGTCACACGGTGCACCATACTGTGGGTTTCCCATGCATGTTTTAGCTGAAGGAAGAATCCCTTAAACTTGGAGAGTTGGGACCCATGGAATGGGTACCATGCTGTATGACTTCAAAGGGTCTGCATTTGCTCATCGAACCTCACCAATGCTATCAGCCCGAAGTGCCCAACCTTATGTCTCACTCAGCTCTGGGTGTAGATGTGGTAAATCCAGGTTGCATCACAAGCCCTGAATGAATTATTTAAGAATTGCTCTCTATTTCACTGTCCTTGGGTTTTGTTTGTGTAATTCATTTTGATAATGGGATTTATCGGATTTTCTCTGCTGCATTCATGCCGCTGTACACACGCTTCATTCTCTTACGGAGACATATAAATCCATGGGTTTGAAGATTCTTACTAGTCAGGTGTATTCCTAGGCGTTGAATATGGGGTGTTTAGTCCATTTCGTTGAGCAAGGGGTGGGTCTTGACTATTACATATTTGGCTTATGGAAAGGTATCTGTGCTAATTTCTATCTCTGGTTTTATGCAGCACCCCAACTCACCTTTCCCCTTAAGCAAGCATAAGTTGGTTTTCTAAATTTGAGACCCTGTTCTGTTTTGTAATTCAGTTCATGTGTACCCAAGTTTACATTCCGTGTATTAGTGATATCTTATGATGTTTCATTTTCTGTGTGACTTATTTCACTTAGAATCATCGTACCTGAATCCACTCATTATGCCGCGACGGGCCTGATGACATAGATTTCATTGCTGAGTGATATTCCATTGTACGTACGTACCACAACTTGTTTATCCATTTTTCACATTCTGGGATATTTAACTTGTACTGTAGACGAGGTTCTTGTAAACAGAGCCGCCCGAGACTTTTGGGTGGCTGTGTGTTTTTGATTTTAATTTTCCTAAGCTATAGGACCATAAGGGGAAGTGCAGTAGGCTCCGTTGCTTTGTTTTTTAGATGTTCCGGGAAACACCATACACTTCTCCAGAGTGGCTGTTGGCAATTTACATCCCGCCCATCAGCATAACAAGGCTCCCTGTTCTCCATGGCCTGTGCTGCCTTTCTGGATTTTACACTTTTTTCAGATGGCCCTTTTGACCGGGGGGCAGTGAGACTTCATTGTAGTGCAGATTTCTTTAACATGCTTGCTTGGTTGGCCAAAAAGGGCGTATGCGTTTATTTCTGAATATATTCAGGAAAAAACGCATACGCCCTTTTTGGCCAAGAGCATCATTGTCGACGTTCTGCCTCTTTTCCTATGCTTTAAATGCAATTCCCGTGTACCCCCTGAAATCGTTTTCCTGCAATTCTGCCCCACTTACAAGTCGTCTTCGCAGCCTTCCTTCAATATATTTTTGGACGATAGCTGTCATTTATAACTCTGCAGGTTTGTGAGTTACAGTGCCCCTGAGCTCATTTCTTCAACTCGCTATCTTGTGAGCTGGCCGCAAACCCACAGGATTGCCTCAGGCCCTAATCTGGTTCCGGCACGGCATGCTGAGCCTTTGGTTAATTCCTCTTCCTGGTGGGAAATGAGCGTTAAATTTGCCCGTGCAGACACCTAGAGCTAGTCTCTCATTCGTTCTCCCTATTCCTTTTCATCTTGCGCAGAAATTGCAAACTGTGCCCAACAGGAGGTTAAAGGCACTGACTCTCCAAGTGGGGAGAGTGTTCGTAAAGGGTCTGGAATGGTGAACCCGAGTAAAAGGGGACGAAAACTGAGATGCATTTGAAAACGTTTGCCAGTCACACGGTGCACCATACTGTGGGTTTCCCATGCATGTTTTAGCTGAAGGAAGAATCCCTTAAACTTGGAGAGTTGGGACCCATGGAATGGGTACCATGCTGTATGACTTCAAAGGGTCTGCATTTGCTCATCGAACCTCACCAATGCTATCAGCCCGAAGTGCCCAACCTTATGTCTCACTCAGCTCTGGGTGTAGATGTGGTAAATCCAGGTTGCATCACAAGCCCTGAATGAATTATTTAAGAATTGCTCTCTATTTCACTGTCCTTGGGTTTTGTTTGTGTAATTCATTTTGATAATGGGATTTATCGGATTTTCTCTGCTGCATTCATGCCGCTGTACACACGCTTCATTCTCTTACGGAGACATATAAATCCATGGGTTTGAAGATTCTTACTAGTCAGGTGTATTCCTAGGCGTTGAATATGGGGTGTTTAGTCCATTTCGTTGAGCAAGGGGTAGGTCTTGACTATTACATATTTGGCTTATGGAAAGGTATCTGTGCTAATTTCTATCTCTGGTTTTATGCAGCACCCCAACTCACCTTTCCCCTTAAGCAAGCATAAGTTGGTTTTCTAAATTTGAGACCCTGTTCTGTTTTGTAATTCAGTTCATGTGTAGCCAAGTTTACATTCCGTGTATTAGTGATATCTTATGATGTTTCATTTTCTGTGTGACTTATTTCACTTAGAATCATCGTACCTGAATCCACTCATTATGCCGCGACGGGCCTGATGACATAGATTTCATTGCTGAGTGATATTCCATTGTACGTACGTACCACAACTTCTTTATCCATTTTTCACATTCTGGGATATTTAACTTGTACCGTAGACGAGGTTCTTGTAAACAGAGCCGTCCGACACTTTGGGGTGGCTGTGTGTTTTTGATTTTAATTTCCCTAAGCTATAGGACCATAAGTGGAAGTGCCGTAGGCTCCGTAGCTTTGTTTTTTCGGTGTTCCGGGAAACACCATACACTTCTCCAGAGTGGCTGTTGGCAATTTACATCCCGCCCATCAGCATAACAAGGCTCCCTGTTCTCCATGGCCTGTGCTGCCTTTCTGGATTTTACACTTTTTTCAGATGGCCCTTTTGACCGGGGGGCAGTGAGACTTCATTGTAGTGCAGATTTCTTTAACATGCTTGCTTGGTTGGCCAAAAAGGGCGTATGCGTTTTTTCCTGAATGGAAAAAACGCATACGCCCTTTTTGGCCAAGAGCATCATTGTCGACGTTCTGCCTCTTTTCCTATGCTTTAAATGCAATTCCCGTGTACCCCCTGAAATCGTTTTCCTGCAATTCTGCCCCACTTACAAGTCGTCTTCGCAGCCTTCCTTCAATATATTTTTGGACGATAGCTGTCATTTATAACTCTGCAGGTTTGTGAGTTACAGTGCCCCTGAGCTCATTTCTTCAACTCGCTATCTTGTGAGCTGGCCGCAAACCCACAGGATTGCCTCAGGCCCTAATCTGGTTCCGGCACGGCATGCTGAGCCTTTGGTTAATTCCTCTTCCTGGTGGGAAATGAGCGTTAAATTTGCCCGTGCAGACACCTAGAGCTAGTCTCTCATTCGTTCTCCCTATTCCTTTTCATCTTGCGCAGAAATTGCAAACTGTGCCCAACAGGAGGTTAAAGGCACTGACTCTCCAAGTGGGGAGAGTGTTCGTAAAGGGTCTGGAATGGTGAACCCGAGTAAAAGGGGACGAAAACTGAGATGCATTTGAAAACGTTTGCCAGTCACACGGTGCACCATACTGTGGGTTTCCCATGCATGTTTTAGCTGAAGGAAGAATCCCTTAAACTTGGAGAGTTGGGACCCATGGAATGGGTACCATGCTGTATGACTTCAAAGGGTCTGCATTTGCTCATCGAACCTCACCAATGCTATCAGCCCGAAGTGCCCAACCTTATGTCTCACTCAGCTCTGGGTGTAGATGTGGTAAATCCAGGTTGCATCACAAGCCCTGAATGAATTATTTAAGAATTGCTCTCTATTTCACTGTCCTTGGGTTTTGTTTGTGTAATTCATTTTGATAATGGGATTTATCGGATTTTCTCTGCTGCATTCATGCCGCTGTACACACGCTTCATTCTCTTACGGAGACATATAAATCCATGGGTTTGAAGATTCTTACTAGTCAGGTGTATTCCTAGGCGTTGAATATGGGGTGTTTAGTCCATTTCGTTGAGCAAGGGGTAGGTCTTGACTATTACATATTTGGCTTATGGAAAGGTATCTGTGCTAATTTCTATCTCTGGTTTTATGCAGCACCCCAACTCACCTTTCCCCTTAAGCAAGCATAAGTTGGTTTTCTAAATTTGAGACCCTGTTCTGTTTTGTAATTCAGTTCATGTGTAGCCAAGTTTACATTCCGTGTATTAGTGATATCTTATGATGTTTCATTTTCTGTGTGACTTATTTCACTTAGAATCATCGTACCTGAATCCACTCATTATGCCGCGACGGGCCTGATGACATAGATTTCATTGCTGAGTGATATTCCATTGTACGTACGTACCACAACTTCTTTATCCATTTTTCACATTCTGGGATATTTAACTTGTACCGTAGACGAGGTTCTTGTAAACAGAGCCGCCCGAGACTTTTGGGTGGCTGTGTGTTTTTGATTTTAATTTTTAAGCTATAGGACCATAAGGGGAAGTGCCATAGGCTCCGTTGCTTTGTTTTTTAGATGTTCCGGGAAACACCATACATTTTTCCAGACTGGCTGTTGGCAATTTACATCCCGCCCATCAGCATAACAAGGCTCCCTGTTCTCCATGGCCTGTGCTGCCTTTCTGGATTTTACACTTTTTTCAGATGGCCCTTTTGACCGGGGGGCAGTGAGACTTCATTGTAGTGCAGATTTCTTTAACATGCTTGCTTGGTTGGCCAAAAAGGGCGTATGCGTTTTTTCCTGAATATATTCAGGAAAAAACGCATACGCCCTTTTTGGCCAAGAGCATCATTGTCGACGTTCTGCCTCTTTTCCTATGCTTTAAATGCAATTCCCGTGTCCCCCCTGAAATCGTTTTCCTGCAATTCTGCCCCACTTACAAGTCGTCTTCGCAGCCTTCCTTCAATATATTTTTGGACGATAGCTGTCATTTATAACTCTGCAGGTTTGTGAGTTACAGTGCCCCTGAGCTCATTTCTTCAACTCGCTATCTTGTGAGCTGGCCACAAACCCACAGGATTGCCTCAGGCCCTAATCTGGTTCCGGCACGGCATGCTGAGCCTTTGGTTAATTCCTCTTCCTGGTGGGAAATGAGCGTTAAATTTGCCCGTGCAGACACCTAGAGCTAGTCTCTCATTCGTTCTCCCTATTCCTTTTCATCTTGCGCAGAAATTGCAAACTGTGCCCAACAGGAGGTTAAAGGCACTGACTCTCCAAGTGGGGAGAGTGTTCGTAAAGGGTCTGGAATGGTGAACCCGAGTAAAAGGGGACGAAAACTGAGATGCATTTGAAAACGTTTGCCAGTCACACGGTGCACCATACTGTGGGTTTCCCATGCATGTTTTAGCTGAAGGAAGAATCCCTTAAACTTGGAGAGTTGGGACCCATGGAATGGGTACCATGCTGTATGACTTCAAAGGGTCTGCATTTGCTCATCGAACCTCACCAATGCTATCAGCCCGAAGTGCCCAACCTTATGTCTCACTCAGCTCTGGGTGTAGATGTGGTAAATCCAGGTTGCATCACAAGCCCTGAATGAATTATTTAAGAATTGCTCTCTATTTCACTGTCCTTGGGTTTTGTTTGTGTAATTCATTTTGATAATGGGATTTATCGGATTTTCTCTGCTGCATTCATGCCGCTGTACACACGCTTCATTCTCTTACGGAGACATATAAATCCATGGGTTTGAAGATTCTTACTAGTCAGGTGTATTCCTAGGCGTTGAATATGGGGTGTTTAGTCCATTTCGTTGAGCAAGGGGTAGGTCTTGACTATTACATATTTGGCTTATGGAAAGGTATCTGTGCTAATTTCTATCTCTGGTTTTATGCAGCACCCCAACTCACCTTTCCCCTTAAGCAAGCATAAGTTGGTTTTCTAAATTTGAGACCCTGTTCTGTTTTGTAATTCAGTTCATGTGTACCCAAGTTTACATTCCGTGTATTAGTGATATCTTATGATGTTTCATTTTCTGTGTGACTTATTTCACTTAGAATCATCGTACCTGAATCCACTCATTATGCCGCGACGGGCCTGATGACATAGATTTCATTGCTGAGTGATATTCCATTGTACGTACGTACCACAACTTCTTTATCCATTTTTCACATTCTGGGATATTTAACTTGTACCGTAGACGAGGTTCTTGTAAACAGAGCCGCCCGACACTTTTGGGTGGCTGTGTGTTTTTGATTTTAATTTCCCTAAGCTATAGGACCATAAGGGGAAGTGCCGTAGGCTCCGTTGCTTTGTTTTTTAGATGTTCCGGGAAACACCATACACTTCTCCAGAGTGGCTGTTGGCAATTTACATCCCGCCCATCAGCATAACAAGGCTCCCTGTTCTCCATGGCCTGTGCTGCCTTTCTGGATTTTACACTTTTTTCAGATGGCCCTTTTGACCGGGGGGCAGTGAGACTTCATTGTAGTGCAGATTTCTTTAACATGCTTGCTTGGTTGGCCAAAAAGGGCGTATGCGTTTATTTCTGAATATATTCAGGAAAAAACGCATACGCCCTTTTTGGCCAAGAGCATCATTGTCGACGTTCTGCCTCTTTTCCTATGCTTTAAATGCAATTCCCGTGTACCCCCTGAAATCGTTTTCCTGCAATTCTGCCCCACTTACAAGTCGTCTTCGCAGCCTTCCTTCAATATATTTTTGGACGATAGCTGTCATTTATAACTCTGCAGGTTTGTGAGTTACAGTGCCCCTGAGCTCATTTCTTCAACTCGCTATCTTGTGAGCTGGCCGCAAACCCACAGGATTGCCTCAGGCCCTAATCTGGTTCCGGCACGGCATGCTGAGCCTTTGGTTAATTCCTCTTCCTGGTGGGAAATGAGCGTTAAATTTGCCCGTGCAGACACCTAGAGCTAGTCTCTCATTCGTTCTCCCTATTCCTTTTCATCTTGCGCAGAAATTGCAAACTGTGCCCAACAGGAGGTTAAAGGCACTGACTCTCCAAGTGGGGAGAGTGTTCGTAAAGTGTCTGGAATGGTGAACCCGAGTAAAAGGGGACGAAAACTGAGATGCATTTGAAAACGTTTGCCAGTCACACGGTGCACCATACTGTGGGTTTCCCATGCATGTTTTAGCTGAAGGAAGAATCCCTTAAACTTGGAGAGTTGGGACCCATGGAATGGGTACCATGCTGTATGACTTCAAAGGGTCTGCATTTGCTCATCGAACCTCACCAATGCTATCAGCCCGAAGAGCCCAACCTTATGTCTCACTCAGCTCTGGGTGTAGATGTGGTAAATCCAGGTTGCATCACAAGCCCTGAATGAATTATTTAAGAATTGCTCTCTATTTCACTGTCCTTGGGTTTTGTTTGTGTAATTCATTTTGATAATGGGATTTATCGGATTTTCTCTGCTGCATTCATGCCGCTGTACACACGCTTCATTCTCTTACGGAGACATATAAATCCATGGGTTTGAAGATTCTTACTAGTCAGGTGTATTCCTAGGCGTTGAATATGGGGTGTTTAGTCCATTTCGTTGAGCAAGGGGTAGGTCTTGACTATTACATATTTGGCTTATGGAAAGGTATCTGTGCTAATTTCTATCTCTGGTTTTATGCAGCACCCCAACTCACCTTTCCCCTTAAGCAAGCATAAGTTGGTTTTCTAAATTTGAGACCCTGTTCTGTTTTGTAATTCAGTTCATGTGTAGCCAAGTTTACATTCCGTGTATTAGTGATATCTTATGATGTTTCATTTTCTGTGTGACTTATTTCACTTAGAATCATCGTACCTGAATCCACTCATTATGCCGCGACGGGCCTGATGACATAGATTTCATTGCTGAGTGATATTCCATTGTACGTACGTACCACAACTTCTTTATTCATTTTTCACATTCTGGGATATTTAACTTGTACCGTAGACGAGGTTCCTGTAAACAGAGCCGTCCGACACTTTTGTGTGGCTGTGTGTTTTTGATTTTAATTTCCCTAAGCTATAGGACCATAAGTGGAAGTGCCGTAGGCTCCGTAGCTTTGTTTTTTCGGTGTTCCGGGAAACACCATACACTTCTCCAGAGTGGCTGTTGGCAATTTACATCCCGCCCATCAGCATAACAAGGCTCCCTGTTCTCCATGGCCTGTGCTGCCTTTCTGGATTTTACACTTTTTTCAGATGGCCCTTTTGACCGGGGGGCAGTGAGACTTCATTGTAGTGCAGATTTCTTTAACATGCTTGCTTGGTTGGCCAAAAAGGGCGTATGCGTTTTTTCCTGAATGGAAAAAACGCATACGCCCTTTTTGGCCAAGAGCATCATTGTCGACGTTCTGCCTCTTTTCCTATGCTTTAAATGCAATTCCCGTGTACCCCCTGAAATCGTTTTCCTGCAATTCTGCCCCACTTACAAGTCGTCTTCGCAGCCTTCCTTCAATATATTTTTGGACGATAGCTGTCATTTATAACTCTGCAGGCTTGTGAGTTACAGTGACCCTGAGCTCATTTCTTCAACTCGCTATCTTGTGAGCTGGCCGCAAACCCACAGGATTGCCTCAGGCCCTAATCTGGTTCCGGCTCGGCATGCTGAGCCTTTGGTTAATTCCTCTTCCTGGTGGGAAATGAGCGTTAAATTTGCCCGTGCAGACACCTAGAGCTAGTCTCTCATTCGTTCTCCCTATTCCTTTTCATCTTGCGCAGAAATTGCAAACTGTGCCCAACAGGAGGTTAAAGGCACTGACTCTCCAAGTGGGGAGAGTGTTCGTAAAGTGTCTGGAATGGTGAACCGGAGTAAAAGGGGACGAAAACTGAGATGCATTTGAAAACGTTTGCCAGTCACACGGTGCACCATACTGTGGGTTTCCCATGCATGTTTTAGCTGAAGGAAGAATCCCTTAAACTTGGAGAGTTGGAACCCATGGAATGGGTACCATGCTGTATGACTGCAAAGGGTCTGCATTTGCTCATCGAACCTCACCAATGCTATCAGCCCGACGTGCCCAACCTTATGTCTCAATCAGCTCTGGGTGTAGATGTGGTAAATCCAGGTTGCATCACAAGCCCTGAATGAATTATTTAAGAATTGCTCTCTATTTCACTGTCCTTGGGTTTTGTTTGTGTAATTCATTTTGATAATGGGATTTATCGGATTTTCTCTGCTGCATTCATGCCGCTGTACACACACTTCATTCTCTTATGGAGACATATAAATCCATGGGTTTGAAGATTCTTACTAGTCAGGTGTATTCCTAGGCGTTGAATATGGGGTGTTTAGTCCATTTCGTTGAGCAAGGGGTAGGTCTTGACTATTACATATTTGGCTTATGGAAAGGTATCTGTGCTAATTTCTATCTCTGGTTTTATGCAGCACCCCAACTCACCTTTCCCCTTAAGCAAGCATAAGTTGGTTTTCTAAATTTGAGACCCTGTTCTGTTTTGTAATTCAGTTCATGTGTAGCCAAGTTTACATTCCGTGTATTAGTGATATCTTATGATGTTTCATTTTCTGTGTGACTTATTTCACTTAGAATCATCGTACCTGAATCCACTCATTATGCCGCGACGGGCCTGATGACATAGATTTCATTGCTGTGTGATATTCCATTGTACGTACGTACCACAACTTCTTTATCCATTTTTCACATTCTGGGATATTTAACTTGTACCGTAGACGAGGTTCTTGTAAACAGAGCCGCCCGAGACTTTTGGGTGGCTGTGTGTTTTTGATTTTAATTTTTAAAGCTATAGGACCATAAGGGGAAGTGCCATAGGCTCCGTTGCTTTGTTTTTTAGATGTTCCGGGAAACACCATACATTTTTCCAGACTGGCTGTTGGCAATTTACATCCCGCCCATCAGCATAACAAGGCTCCCTGTTCTCCATGGCCTGTGCTGCCTTTCTGGATTTTACACTTTTTTCAGATGGCCCTTTTGACCGGGAGGCAGTGAGACTTCATTGCAGTGCAGATTTCTTTAACATGCTTGCTTGGTTGGCCAAAAAGGGCGTATGCGTTTTTTCCTGAATATATTCAGGAAAAAACGCATACGCACTTTTTGGCCAAGAGCATCATTGTCGACGTTCTGCCTCTTTTCCTATGCTTTAAATGCAATTCCCGTGTCCCCCCTGAAATCGTTTTCCTGCAATTCTGCCCCACTTACAAGTCGTCTTCGCAGCCTTCCTTCAATATATTTTTGGACGATAGCTGTCATTTATAACTCTGCAGGTTTGTGAGTTACAGTGCCCCTGAGCTCATTTCCTCAACTCGCTATCTTGTGAGCTGGCCACAAACCCACAGGATTGCCTCAGGCCCTAATCTGGTTCCGGCACGGCATGCTGAGCCTTTGGTTAATTCCTCTTTCTGGTGGGAAATGAGCGTTAAATTTGCCCCTGCAGACACCTACAGCTAGTCTCTCATTGGTTCTCCCTATTCCTGTTCATCTTGCGCAGAAATTGCAAACTGTGCCAAACAGGAGGTTAAAGGCACTGACTCTCCAAGTGGGGAGAGTGTTCGTAAAGGGTCTGGAATGGTGAACCCGAGTAAAAGGGGACGAAAACTGAGATGCATTTGAAAACGTTTGCCAGTCACACGGTGCACCATACTGTGGGTTTCCCATGCATGTTTTAGCTGAAGGAAGAATCCCTTAAACTTGGAGAGTTGGGACCCATGGAATGGGTACCATGCTGTATGACTTAAAAGGGTCTGCATTTGCTCATCGAACCTCACCAATGCTATCAGCCCGAAGTGCCCAACCTTATGTCTCATTCAGCTCTGGGTGTAGATGTGGTAAATCCAGGTTTCATCACAAGCCCTGAATGAATTATTTAAGAATTGCTCTCTATTTCACTGTCCTTGGGTTTTGTTTGTGTAATTCATTTTGATAATGGGATTTATCGGATTTTCTCTGCTGCATTCATGCCACTGTACACACGCTTCATTCTCTTACGGAGACATATAAATCCATGGGTTTGAAGATTCTTACTAGTCAGGTGTATTCCTAGGCGTTGAATATGGGGTGTTTAGTCCATTTCGTTGAGCAAGGGGTAGGTCTTGACTATTACATATTTGGCTTATGGAAAGGTATCTGTGCTAATTTCTATCTCTGGTTTTATGCAGCACCCCAACTCACCTTTCCCCTTAAGCAAGCATAAGTTGGTTTTCTAAATTTGAGACCCTGTTCTGTTTTGTAATTCAGTTCATGTGTAGCCAAGTTTACATTCCGTGTATTAGTGATATCTTATGATGTTTCATTTTCTGTGTGACTTATTTCACTTAGAATCATCGTACCTGAATCCACTCATTATGCCGCGACGGGCCTGATGACATAGATTTCATTGCTGTGTGATATTCCATTGTACGTACGTACCACAACTTCTTTATTCATTTTTCACATTCTGGGATATTTAACTTGTACCGTAGACGAGGTTCTTGTAAACAGAGCCGCCCGAGACTTTTGGGTGGCTGTGTGTTTTTGATTTTAATTTTCCTAAGCTATAGGACCATAAGGGGAAGTGCAATAGGCTCCGTTGCTTTGTTTTTTAGATGTTCCGGGAAACACCATACATTTTTCCAGACTGGCTGTTGGCAATTTACATCACGCCCATCAGCATAACAAGGCTCCCAGTTCTCCATGGCCTGTGCTGCCTTTCTGGATTTTACACTTTTTTCAGATGGCCCTTTTGACCGGGGGGCAGTGAGACTTCATTGTAGTGCAGATTTCTTTAACATGCTTGCTTGGTTGGCCAAAAAGGGCGTATGCGTTTTTTCCTGAATATATTCAGGAAAAAACGCATACGCCCTTTTTGGCCAAGAGCATCATTGTCGACGTTCTGCCTCTTTTCCTATGCTTTAAATGCAATTCCCGTGTCCCCCCTGAAATCGTTTTCCTGCAATTCTGCCCCACTTACAAGTCGTCTTCGCAGCCTTCCTTCAATATATTTTTGGACGATAGCTGTCATTTATAACTCTGCAGGTTTGTGAGTTACAGTGTCCCTGAGCTCATTTCTTCAACTCGCTATCTTGTGAGCTGGCCGCAAACCCACAGGATTGCCTCAGGCCCTAATCTGGTTCCGGCACGGCATGCTGAGCCTTTGGTTAATTCCTCTTCCTGGTGGGAAATGAGCGTTAAATTTGCCCGTGCAGACACCTAGAGCTAGTCTCTCATTCGTTCTCCCTATTCGTTTTCAACTTGCGCAGAAATTGCAAACTGTGCCCAACAGGAGGTTAAAGGCACTGACTCTCCAAGTGGGGAGAGTGTTCGTAAAGGGTCTGGAATGGTGAACCCGAGTAAAAGGGGACGAAAACTGAGATGCATTTGAAAACGTTTGCCAGTCACACGGTGCACCATACTGTGGGTTTCCCATGCATGTTTTAGCTGAAGGAAGAATCCCTTAAACTTGGAGAGTTGGGACCCATGGAATGGGTACCATGCTGTATGACTTCATAGGGTCTGCATTTGCTCATCGAACCTCACCAATGCTATCAGCCCGAAGTGCCCAACCTTATGTCTCACTCAGCTCTGGGTGTAGATGTGGTAAATCCAGGTTGCATCACAAGCCCTGAATGAATTATTTAAGAATTGCTCTCTATTTCACTGTCCTTGGGTTTTGTTTGTGTAATTCATTTTGATAATGGGATTTATCGGATTTTCTCTGCTGCATTCATGCCGCTGTACACACGCTTCATTCTCTTACGGAGACATATAAATCCATGGGTTTGAAGATTCTTACTAGTCAGGTGTATTCCTAGGCGTTGAATATGGGGTGTTTAGTCCATTTCGTTGAGCAAGGGGTAGGTCTTGACTATTACATATTTGGCTTATGGAAAGGTATCTGTGCTAATTTCTATCTCTGGTTTTATGCAGCACCCCAACTCACCTTTCCCCTTAAGCAAGCATAAGTTGGTTTTATAATTTGAGACCTTGTTCTGTTTTGTAATTCAGTTCATGTGTAGCCAAGTTTACATTCCGTGTATTAGTGATATCTTATGATGTTTCATTTTCTGTGTGACTTATTTCACTTAGAATCATCGTACCTGAATCCACTCATTATGCCGCGACGGGCCTGATGACATAGATTTCATTGCTGAGTGATATTCCATTGTACGTACGTACCACAACTTCCTTATCCATTTTTCACATTCTGGGATATTTAACTTGTACCGTAGACGAGGTTCTTGTAAACAGAGCCGTCCGACACTTTGGGGTGGCTGTGTGTTTTCGATTTTAATTTCCCTAAGCTATAGGACCATAAGTGGAAGTGCCGTAGGCTCCGTAGCTTTGTTTTTTCGGTGTTCCGGGAAACACCATACACTTCTCCAGAGTGGCTGTTGGCAATTTACATCCCGCCCATCAGCATAACAAGGCTCCCTGTTCTCCATGGCCTGTGCTGCCTTTCTGGATTTTACACTTTTTTCAGATGGCCCTTTTGACCGGGGGGCAGTGAGACTTCATTGTAGTGCAGATATCTTTAACATGCTTGCTTGGTTGGCCAAAAAGGGCGTATGCGTTTATTCCTGAATATATTCAGGAAAAAACGCATACGCCCTTTTTGGCCAAGAGCATCATTGTCGACGTTCTGCCTCTTTTCCTATGCTTTAAATGCAATTCCCGTGTACCCCCTGAATTCGTTTTCCTGCAATTCTGCCCCACTTACAAGTCGTCTTCGCAGCCTTCCTTCAATATATTTTTGCACGATAGCTGTCATTTATAACTCTGCAGGCTTGTGAGTTACAGTGACCCTGAGCTCATTTCTTCAACTCGCTATCTTGTGAGCTGGCCGCAAACCCACAGGATTGCCTCAGGCCCTAATCTGGTTCTGGCACGGCATGCTGAGCCTTTGGTTAATTCCTCTTCCTGGTGGGAAATGAGCGTTAAATTTGCCCGTGCAGACACCTAGAGCTAGTCTCTCATTGGTTCTCCCTATTCCTTTTCATCTTGCGCAGAAATTGCAAACTGTGCCCAACAGGAGGTTAAAGGCACTGACTCTCCAAGTGGGGAGAGTGTTCGTAAAGGGTCTGGAATGGTGAACCCGAGTAAAAGGGGACGAAAACTGAGATGCATTTGAAAACGTTTGCCAGTCACACGGTGCACCATACTGTGGGTTTCCCATGTATGTTTTAGCTGAAGGAAGGATCGCTTTAACCTGCAGAGTTGGGACACATGGAATTTTTTACCATGCAGTATGACTTCAAATGGTCTGCATTTGCTCATCGAACCTCACCAATGCTATCAGCCCGAAGTGTCCAACCTTATGTCTCACTCAGTTCTGGGTGTAGATGAGGTAAATCCAGGTTGCATCACAAGCCCTGAATGAATTATTTAAGAATTGCTCTCTATTTCACTGTCAATGTGTTTTGTTTTTGTAATTCATTTTGATAATGGGATTTATCGGATTTTCTCTGCTGCCTTCATGCAGCTGTACACACGCTTGATTCTCTTATGGAGACATATAAATCCATGGGTTTGAAGATTCTTACTAGACAGGTGTATTCCTAGGCGTTGAATATAGGGTGTTTAGCCCATTTCGTTGCGCAAAGGGTAGGTCTTCACTATTATATATTTGACTTATGGAATGGTATCTGTGCTAATTTCTATCTCTGGTTATATGCAGCACCCCAACTCACTTTCCCCTTAAGCAAACATAAGTTGGTTTTCTAAATTTGAGACCCTGTTCTGTTTTGTAATTCAGTTCATGTGTAGCCAAGATTACATTCCGTGTATTAGTGATATCTTATGATGTTTCATTTTCTGTGTGACTTTTTCACTTAGAATCATCGTACCTGAATCGATTCATTATGCCACGATGGGCCTGATGACATAGATTTCATTGGTGAGTGATATTCCATTGTACGTACGTACCACAATTTCTTTATCCATTTTTCGCATTCTGGGATATTTAACTTGTACAGTAGAAGAGGTTCTTGTAAACAGAGCCGTCTGAAACTTTGGGGTGGCTGTGTGTTTTGGATTTTAATTTCCCTAACCTATAGGGCCATAAGTGGAAGTGCCGTAGGCTCCGTTGCTTTGTTTTTTAGGTGTTTCGGGAAACACCATACACTTCTCCAGAGTGGCTGTTGGCAATTTACATCCCGCCCATCAACATAACAGGGCTCCCTGTTCTCCATGGCCTGTGCTGCCTTTCTGGATTTTACACTTTTTTCAGATGACCCTTTTGACCGGGGGGCAGTGAGACGTCATTGTAGTGCAGATTTCTTTAAAATGCTTGCTTGGTTGGCCAAAAAGTGCGTATGCGATTTTTCCTGAATATATTCAGGAAAAAACGCATACGCCCTTTTTGGCCAAGTGCATCTCTGTCGACGTTCTGCCTCTTTTCCTATGCTTTAAGTGAAATTCCAGTCTACCCCCTGAAATCGTATTCCTGCAATTCTGCCCCGCTTTCAAGTCCTCTTCGCAGCCTTCCTTCAATATATTTTTGGACGATAGCTGTCATTTATAACTCTGCAGGTTTGTGAATTACAGTGCCCCTGAGCTCCTTTCTTAAAATCACTTTCTTTTGACCTGGCAGCAAACCTGCAGGATTGCTTCAGGCCCAATCATGTTCTGGCATGACATGCTGAGCCTTTGGTTAATTCCTCTTCCTGGTGGGAAATGAGCGTTAAATTTGCCCCTGCAGACACCTACAGCTAGTCTCTCATTGGTTCTCCCTATTCCTGTTCATCTTGCGCAGAAATTGCAAACTGTGCCAAACAGGAGGTTAAAGGCACTGACTCTCCAAGTGGAGAGAGTGTTAGTAAAGGGTCTGGAATTGTGAATCCGAGTAAAAGGGGACCAAAACTGAGATGCATTTGAAAACGTTTCCAGTCACACGGTACACCATACTGTGGGTTTCCCATGCATGCTTTAACTGAAGGAAGAATCCCTTAAACCTGGAGAGTTGGGACCCATGGAATGGGTACCATGCAGTATGACTTCAAATGGTCTGCATTTGCTCATCGAACCTCACCAATGCTATCAGCGCCAAGTGTCCAACCTTATGTCTCACTCAGCTCTGCGTGTAGGTGAGGTAAATCCAGGTTGCATCACAAGCCCTGAATGAATTATTTAAGAATTGCTCTCTATTTCACTGTCATTGTGTTTTGTTTTTGTAATTCATTTTGATAATGGGATTTATCGGATTTTCTCTCCTGCTTTCATGCAGCTGTACACATGCTTGATTCTCTTATGGAGACATATAAATCCATGGGTTTGAACATTCTTTCTAGTCAGGTGTATACTTAGGCGTTGAATATAGGGTGTTTAGCCCATTTCGTTGAGCAAGGGGTAGGTCTTGACTATTACATATTTGACGTATGGAATGGTATGTGTGCTAATTTCTATCTCTGGTTTTATGCAGCACCCCAACTCACCTTTCCCCTTAAGCAAACATAAGTTGGTTTTCTAAATTTGAGACCCTGTTCTGTTTTGTAATTCAGTTCATGTGTAGCCAAGATTACATTCCGTGTATTAGTGATATCTTATGATGTTTCATTTTCTGTGTGACTTATTTCACTTAGAATCATCGTACCTGAATCCACTCATTATGCCACGACGGGCCAGATGACATAGATTTCATTGGTGAGTGATATTCCATTGTACGTACGTACCGCAACTTCTTTATCCATTTTTCGCTTTCTGGGATATTTAACTTGTACCATAGATGAGGTTCTTGTAAACAGAGCCGTCTGAAACTTTGGGGTGGCTGTGTGTTGTGGATTTTAATTTCCCTAATCTATAGGACCAAAAGTGGAAGTGCCGTAGGCTCCGTAGCTTTGTTTTTTCGGTGTTCCGGGAAACACCATACACTTCTCCAGAGTGGCTGTTGGCAATTTACATCCCGCCCATCAGCATAACAAAGCTCCCTGTTCTCCATGGCCTGTGCTGCCTTTCTGGATTTTACACTTTTTTCAGATGGCCCTTTTGACCAGGGGGCAGTGAGACTTCATTGTAGTGCAGATTTCTTTAACGTGCTTGCTTGGTTGGCCAAAAAGGGCGTATGCGTTTTTTCCTGAATATATTCAGGAAAAAACGCATACGCCCTTTTTGGCCAAGAGCATCATTGTCGACATTCTGCCTCTTTTCCTATTCTTTAAATGCAATTCCCGCCTACCCCCTGAAATCGTTTTCCTGCAATTCTGCCCCACTTACAAGTCGTCTTCGCAGCCTTCCTTCAATATATTTTTGGACGATAGCTGTCATTTATAACTCTGCAAGTTTGTGAGTTACAGTGCCCCTGAGCTCATTTCTTCAACTCGCTATCTTGTGAGCTGGCGGCAAACCCACAGGATTGCTTCAGGCCCTAATCTGGTTACGGCACGGCATGCTGAGCCTTTGGTTAATTCCTCTTCCTGATGAAATGAGCGTTAAATTTGCCCATGCAGACACCTAGAGCTAGTCTCTCATTCGTTCTCCCTATTCCTTTTCATCTTGCGCAGAAATTGCAAACTGTGCCCAACAGGAGGTTAAAGGCACTGACTCTCCAAGTGGGGAGAGTGTTCGTAAAGGGTCTGGAATGGTGAACCCGAGTAAATGGGGACGAAAACTGAGATGCATTTGAAAACGTTTGCCAGTCACACGGTGCACCATACTGTGGGTTTCCCATGCATGTTTTAGCTGAAGGAAGAATCCCTTAAACTTGGAGAGTTGGGACCCATGGAATGGGTACCATGCTGTATGACTTCAAAGGGTCTGCATTTGCTCATCGAACCTCACCAATGCTATCAGCCCGAAGTGCCCAACCTTATGTCTCACTCAGCTCTGGGTGTAGATGTGGTAAATCCAGGTTGCATTACAAGCCCTGAATGAATTATTTAAGAATTGCTCTCTATTTCACTGTCCTTGGGTTTTGTTTGTGTAATTCATTTTGATAATGGGATTTATCGGATTTTCTCTGCTGCATTCATGCCGCTGTACACACGCTTCATTCTCTTACGGAGACATATAAATCCATGGGTTTGAAGATTCTTACTAGTCAGGTGTATTCCTAGGCGTTGAATATGGGGTGTTTAGTCCATTTCGTTGAGCAAGGGGTAGGTCTTGACTATTACATATTTGGCTTATGGAAAGGTATCTGTGCTAATTTCTATCTCTGGTTTTATGCAGCACCCCAACTCACCTTTCCCCTTAAGCAAGCATAAGTTGGTTTTCTAAATTTGGGACCCTGTTCTGTTTTGTAATTCAGTTCATGTGTAGCCAAGTTTACATTCCATGTATTAGTGATATCTTATGATGTTTCATTTTCTGTGTGACTTATTTCACTTAGAATCATCGTACCTGAATCCACTCATTATGCCTCGACGGGCCTGATGACATAGATTTCATTGCTGAGTGATATTCCATTGTACGTACGTACCACAACTTCTTTATCCATTTTTCACATTCTGGGATATTTAACTTGTACCGTAGACGAGGTTCTTGTAAACAGAGCCGTCCGACACTTTGGGGTGGCTGTGTGTTTTTGATTTTAATTTCCCTAAGCTATAGGACCATAAGTGGAAGTGCCGTAGGCTCCGTAGCTTTGTTTTTTCGGTGTTCCGGGAAACACCATACACTTCTCCAGAGTGGCTGTTGGCAATTTACATCCCGCCCATCAGCATAACAAGGCTCCCGGTTCTCCATGGCCTGTGCTGCCTTTCTGGATTTTACACTTTTTTCAGATGGCCCTTTTGACCGGGGGGCAGTGAGACTTCATTGTAGTGCAGATTTCTTTAACATGCTTGCTTGGTTGGCCAAAAACGGCGTATGCGTTTTTTCCTGAATATATTCAGGAAAAAACGCATACGCCGTTTTTGGCCAAGAGCATCATTGTCGACGTTCTGCCTCTTTTCCTATGCTTTAAATTCAATTCCCGTCTACCCCCTGAAATCGTTTTCCTGCAAATCTGTCCCGCTTACAAGTCGTCTTCGCAGCCTTCCTTCAATATATTTTTGGCCGATAGCTGTCATTTATAACTCTGAAGGTTTGTGAGTTACAGTGCCCCTGAGCTCCTTTCTTCAACTCGCTATCTTGTGAGCTGGCCGCAAACCCACAAGATTGCCTGAGGTCCTAATCTGGTTCCGGCACGGCATGCTGAGCCTTTGGTTAATTCCTCTTCCTGGTGGGAAATGAGCGTTAAATTTGCCCGTGCAGACACCTAGAGCTAGTCTCTCATTCGTTCTCCCTATTCCTTTTCATCTTGCACAGAAATTGCAAACTGTGCCCAACAGGAGGTTAAAGGCACTGACTCTCCAAGTGGGGAGAGTGTTCGTAAAGGGTCTGGAATGGTGAACCCGAGTAAAAGGGGACGAAAACTGAGATGCATTTGAAAACGTTTGCCAGTCACACGGTGCACCATACTGTGGGTTTCCCATGCATGTTTTAGCTGAAGGAAGAATCCCTTAAACTTGGAGAGTTGGGACCCATGGAATGGGTACCATGCTGTATGACTTCAAAGGGTCTGCATTTGCTCATCGAACCTCACCAATGCTATCAGCCTGAAGTGCCCAACCTTATGTCTCACTCAGCTCTGGGTGTAGATGTGGTAAATCCAGGTTGCATCACAAGCCCTGAATGAATTATTTAAGAATTGCTCTCTATTTCACTGTCCTTGGGTTTTGTTTGTGTAATTCATTTGGTAATGGGATTTATCGGATTTTCTCTGCTGCATTCATGCCGCTGTACACACGCTTCATTCTCTTACGGAGACATATAAATCCATGGGTTTGAAGATTCTTACTAGTCAGGTGTATTCCTAGGCGTTGAATATGGGGTGTTTAGTCCATTTCGTTGAGCAAGGGGTAGGTCTTGACTATTACATATTTGGCTTATGGAAAGGTATCTGTGCTAATTTCTATCTCTGGTTTTATGCAGCACCCCAACTCACCTTTCCCCATAAGCAAGCATATGTTGGTTTTCTAAATTTGAGACCCTGTTCTGTTTTGTAATTCAGTTCATGTGTAGCCAAGTTTACATTCCGTGTATTAGTGATATCTTATGATGTTTCATTTTCTGTGTGACTTATTTCACTTAGAATCATCGTACCTGAATCCACTCATTATGCCGCGACGGGCCTGATGACATAGATTTCATTGCTGTGTGATATTCCATTGTACGTACGTACCACAAATTCTTTATCCATTTTTCACATTCTGGGATATTTAACTTGTACCGTAGACGAGGTTCTTGTAAACAGAGCCGCCCGAGACTTTTGGGTGGCTGTGTGTATTTGATTTTAATTTTCCTAAGGTATACGACCGTAAGGGGAAATGCCGTAGGCTCCGTTGCTTTGTTTTTTAGATGTTCCGGGAAACACCATACATTTTTCCAGACTGGCTGTTGGCAATTTACATCCCGCCCATCAGCATAACAAGGCTCGCTGTTCTCCATGGCCTGTGCTGCCTTTCTGGATTTTACACTTTTTTCAGATGGCCCTTTTGACCGGGGGGCAGTGAGACTTAATTGTAGTGCAGGTTTCCTTAACATGTGTGCTTGGTTGGCCAAAAAGGGCGTATGCGTTTTTTCCAGGAAAAAACGCATACGCCCTTTTTGGCCAAGAGCATCATTGTCGACGTTCTGCCTCTTTTCCTATGCTTTAAATGCAATTCCCGTCTACCCCCTGAAATCGTTTTCCTGCAAATCTGTCCCGCTTACAAGTCGTCTTCGCAGCCTTCCTTCAATATATTTTTGGACGATAGCTGTCATTTATAACTCTGCAGGTTTGTGAGTTACAGTGCCCCTGAGCTCCTTTCTTCAACTCGCTATCTTGTGAGCTGGCCGCAAACACACTGGATTGCTTCAGGCCCTAATCTGGTTCTGGCACGGCATGCTGAGCCTTTGGTTAATTCCTCTTCCTGGTGGGAAATGAGCGTTAAATTTGCCCGTGCAGACACCTAGAGCTACTCTCTCATTCGTTCTCCCTATTCCTTTTCATCTTGCGCAGAAATTGCAAACTGTGCCCAACAGGAGGTTAAAGGCACTGACTCTCCAAATGGGGAGAGTGTTCGTAAAGGGTCTGGAATGGTGAACCCGAGTAAAAGGGGACGAAAACTGAGATGCATTTGAAAACGTTTGCCAGTCACACGGTGCACCATACTGTGGGTTTCCCATGCATGTTTTAGCTGAAGGAAGAATCCCTTAAACTTGGAGAGTTGGGACCCATGGAATGGGTACCATGCTGTATGACTTCAAAGGGTCTGCATTTGCTCATCGAACCTCACCAATGCTATCAGCCCGAAGTGCCCAACCATATGTCTCACTCAGCTGTGGGTGTAGAGGTGGTAAATCCAGGTTGCATCACAAGCCCTGAATGAATTATTTAAGAATTGCTCTCTATTTCACTGTCCTTGGGTTTTGTTTGTGTAATTCATTTTGATAATGGGATTTATCGGATTTTCTCTGCTGCATTCATGCCGCTGTACACACGCTTCATTCTCTTACGGAGACATATAAATCCATGGGTTTGAAGATTCTTACTAGTCAGGTGTATTCCTAGGCGTTGAATATGGGGTGTTTAGTCCATTTCGTTGAGCAAGGGGTAGGTCTTGACTATTACATATTTGGCTTAAGGAAAGGTATCTGTGCTAATTTCTATCTCTGGTTTTATGCAGCACCCCAACTCACCTTTCCCATTAAGCAAGCATAAGTTGGTTTTCTAAATTTGAGACCCTGTTCTGTTTTGTAATTCAGTTCATGTGTAGCCAAGGTTACATTCCGTGTAGTAGTGATATCTTATGATGTTTCATTTTCTGTGTGACTTATTTCACTTAGAATCATCGTACCTGAATCCACTCATTATGCCGCGACGGGCCTGATGACATAGATTTCATTGATGAGTGATATTCCATTGTACGTACGTACCACAACTTCTTTATCCATTTTTCACATTCTGGGATATTTAACTTGTACCGTAGACGAGGTTCTTGTAAACAGAGCCGTCCGACACTTTGGGGTGGCTGTGTGTTTTTGATTTTAATTTCCCTAAGCTATAGGACCATAAGTGGAAGTGCCGTAGGCTCCGTAGCTTTGATTTTTCGGTGTTCCGGGAAACACCATACACTTCTCCAGAGTGGCTGTTGGCAAGTGACATCCCGCCCATCAGCATAACAAGGCTCCCTGTTCTCCATGGCCTGTGCTGCCTTTCTGGATTTTACACTTTTTTCAGATGGCCCTTTTGACCGGGGGGCAGTGAGACTTCATTGTAGTGCAGATTTCTTTAACATGCTTGCTTGGTTGGCCAAAAAGGGCGTATGTGTTTTTCCTGAATATATTCAGGTAAAAACGCATACGCCCTTTTTGGCCAAGAGCATCATTGTCGACGTTCTGCCTCTTTTCCTATGCTTTAAATGCAATTCCCGTCTACCCCCTGAAATCGTTTTCCTGCAATTCTGCCATGCATAGAAGTTCTCTTCGCAGCCTTCCTTCAATATATTTTTGGACGATAGCTGTCATTTATAACTCTGCATGTTTGTGAATTACAGTGCCCCTGAGTCCTTTCTTCAAAACACTTTTTTGTGAGCTGGCCGAGAACACGCAAGATTGCTTCAGGCCCTAATCTGGTTCCGGCACGGCATGCTGAGCGTTGGGTTAATTCCTCTTCCTGGTAGGAAATGAGCGTTAAATTTGCCCGTGCAGACACCTACAGCTAGTCTCTCATTGGTTCTCCCTATTCCTGTTCATCTTGCGCAAAAATTGCAAACTGTGCCAAACAGGAGTTTAAAGGCACTGACTCTCCAAGTGGGGAGAGTGTTAGTAAAGGGTCTGGAATTGTGAACCCGAGTAA
This sequence comes from Delphinapterus leucas, assembly GCF_059928025.1. Classification (NCBI taxonomy): domain Eukaryota; kingdom Metazoa; phylum Chordata; class Mammalia; order Artiodactyla; family Monodontidae; genus Delphinapterus; species Delphinapterus leucas. The sequence goes on from NW_028322248.1 coordinate 4,116,520, forward strand.
AAGGGGACAAAAACTGAGATGCATTTGAAAACGTTTCCCGGTCACACGGTGCAGCATACTGTGGGTTTCCCATGCATGTTTTAGCTGAAGGAAGAATCCCTTAAACCTGGAGTGTTGGGACCCGTGGAATGGGTACCATGCAGTATGACTTCAAATGGTCTGCATTTGCTCATCGAACCTCACCAATGCTATCACCCCGAAGTGTCCAACCTTATGTCTCACTCAGCTCTGGGTGTAGATGAGGTAAATCCAGGTTGCATCACAAGCCCTGAATGAATTATTTAAGAATTGCTCTCTATTTAACTGTCATTGTGTTTTGTTTTTGTAATTCATTTTGATAATGGGATTTATCGGATTTTCTCTGCTGCCTTCATGCAGCTGTACACACGCTTGATTCCCTTATGGAGATATATGAATCCATGGGTTTGAAAATTCTTTCTAGTCAGGTGTAATCCTAGGCGTTGAATATAGGGTGTTTAGCCCATTTCGTTGAGCAAGGGGTAGGTCTTGACTATTACATATTTGACGTATGGAGTGGTATCTGTGTTAATTTCTATCTCTGGTTTTATGGAGCAGCCCAACTCACCTTTCCCCTTAAGCAAACATAAGGGTTTTCTAAATTTGAGACCCTGTTCTGTTTTGTAATTCAGTTCATGTGTAGCCAAGATTACATTCCGTGTATTAGTGATATCTTATGATGTTTCATTTTCTGTGTGACTTATTTCACTTAGAATCATCGTACCTGAATCCACTCATTATGGCACGACGGGCCAGATGACATAGATTTCATTGGTGAGTGATATTCCATTGTACGTACGTACCACAACATCTTTATCCATGTTTCGCTTTCTGGGATATTTAACTTGTACCGTAGACGAGGTTCTTGTAAACAGAGCCGTCTGAAACTTTTGGGTGGCTGTGTTTTTTTGATTTTAAGTTCCCTAAGCTATAGGGCCATAAGTGGAAGTGCCGTAGGCTCCGTTGCTTTGTTTTTTAGTTGTTTCACGAAACACCATACACTTCTCCAAAGTGGCTGTTGGCAATTTACATCCCAACCATCAGCATAACAAGGCTCCCTGTTCTCCATGGCCTGTGCTGCATTTCTGGATTTTACACTTTTTTCAGATGGCCCTTTTGACCGTGGGGCATGGAGACTTCATTGTAGTGCAGATTTCTTTAACATGCTTGCTTGGTTGACCAAAAAGTGCGTATGCGTTTTTTCCTGAATATATTCAGGAAAAAACGCATACGCCCTTTTTGGCCAAGTGCATCATTGTCGACGTTCTGCCTCTTTTCCTATGCTTTAAATGCAATTCCAGTCTACCCCCTGAAATCGTATTCCTGCAATTCTGCCCCGCTCTCAAGTCCTCTTCGCAGCCTTCCTTCAATATATTTTTGGACGATAGCTGTCATTTATAACTCTGCAGGTTTGTGAATTACAGTGCCCCTGAGCTCCTTTCTTCAAATCGCTTTCTTTTGAGCTGGCCACAAACCCGCAAGATTGCTTCAGGCCCTAATCTGGTTCCGGCACGGCATGCTGAGCCTTTGGTTAATTCCTCTTCCTGGTGGGAAATGAGCGTTAAATTTACCCCTGCAGACACCTACAGCTAGTCTCTCATTGGTTCTCCGTATTCCTGTTCATCTTGCGCAGAAATTGCAAACTGTGCCAATCAGGAGTTTAAAGGCACTGACTCTCCAAGTGGGGAGAGTGTTAGTAAAGGGTCTGGAAATGTGAACCCAAGTAAAAGGGGACAAAAACTGAGATGCATTTGAAAACATTTCCCGGTCACACGGTGCACCATAATGTGGGTTTCCCATGCATGCTTTAGCTGAAGGAAGAATCGCTTAAACCTGGAGAGTTGGGACCCATGGAATGGGTACCATGCAGTGTGACTTTAAATGGTCTGCATTTGCTCATCGAACCTCACAAATGCTATCAGCCCGAAGTGTCCAACATTATGTCTCACTCAGCTCTGGGTTTAGATGAGGTAAATCCAGGTTGCATCACAAGCCCTGAATGAATTATTTAAGAATTGCTCTCTATTTCACTGTCATTGTGTTTTGTTTTTGTAATTCATTTTGATAATAGGATTTATCGGATTTTCTCTGCTGTCTTCATGCAGCTGTACACACGCTTGATTCTCTTATGGAGACATATAAATCCATGGGTTTGAAGATTCTTACTAGTCAGGTGTATTCCTAGGTGTTGAATATAGGGTGTTTAGCCCATTTCGTTGAGCAAGGGGTAGGTCTTGACTATTACATATTTGACGTATGGAATGGTATCTGTGCTAATTTCTATCTCTGGTTTTATGCAGAACCCCAACTCACCTTTCCCCTTAAGCAAACATAAGTTGGTTTTCTAAATTTGAGAACCTGTTCTGTTTTGTTATTCAGTTCATGTGTAGCCAAGATTACATTCGGTGTATTAGTGATATCTTATGATGTTCCATTTTCTGTGTGACTTATTTCACTTAGAATCATCGTACCTGAATCCACTCATTATGCCACGACAGGCCAGATGACATAGATTTCATTGGTGAGTGATATTCCATTGTACGTACGTACCACAACTTCTTTATCCATTTTTCACTTTCTTGTATATTTAACTTGTACCGTAGACGAGGTTCTTGTAAACAGAGCCGTCTGAAACTTTGGGGTTGCTGTGTGTTTTTGATTTTAATTTCCCTAAGCTATAGGACCATAAGTGGACGTGCCGTAGGCTCCGTTGCTTTGTTTTTTAGGTGTTTCAGGAAACACCATACACTTCTCCAGAGTGGCTCTTGGCAATTTACATCCCACCCATCAGCATAACAAGGCTCCCTGTTCTCCATGGCCTGTGCTGCATTTCTGGATTTTATACTTTTTTCAGATGGCCCTTTTGACCGGGGGGCAGTGAGACTTCATTGTAGTGCAGATTTCTTTACCTTGCTTGCTTGGTTGACCAAAAAGTGCGTATGCGTTTTTTCCTGAATATATTCAGGAAAAATCGCATACGCCCTTTTTGGCCAAGTGCATCATTGTCGACGTTCTGCTTCTTTTCCTATGCTTTAAATGCAATTCCAGTCTACCCCCTGAAATCGTTTTCCTGCAATTCTGCCCCGCTTTCAAGTCCTCTTCGCAGCCTTCCTTCAATATATTTTTGGACGATAGCTGTCATTTATAACTCTGCAGGTTTGTGAATTACAGTGCCCCTGATCTCCTTTCTTCAAATCGCTTTCTTTTGAGCTGGCCGCAAACCCGCAAGATTGCTTCAGGCCCTAATCTGGTTCCGGCACGGCATGCTGAGCCTTTGGTTAAATCCTCTTCCTGGTGGGAAATCAGCGTTAAATTTGCCCCTGCAGACACCTACAGCTAGTCTCTCATTGGTTCTCCCTATTCCTGTTCATCTTGCGCAGAAATTGCAAACTCTGCCAATCAGCAGGTTAAAGGCACTGACTCTCCAAGTGGGGAGAGTGTTAGTAAATGGTCTGGAATTGTGAACCCGAGTAAAAGGGGACAAAAACTGAGATGCATTTGAAAACGTTACCCGGTCACACGGTGCACCATACTGTGGGTTTCCCATGCATGTTTTAGCTGAAGGAAGAGTCACTTAAACCTGGAGAGTTGGGACCCATGGAATGGGTACCATGCAGTATGACTTCAAATGGTCTGCATTTGCTCATCGAACCTCACCAATGCTATCAGCGCGAAGTGTCCAACATTATGTCTCACTCAGCTCTGGGTGTAGATGAGGTAAATCCAGGTTGCATCAAGAGCCCTGAATGAATTCTTTAAGAATTGCTCTCTATTTCACTGTCATTGTGTTTTGTTTTTGTAATTAATTTTGATAATGGGATTTATCGGATTTTCTCTGCTGCCTTCCTGCATCTGTACACACACTTGATTCTCTTATGGACACATATAAATCCATGGGTTTGAAGATTCTTACTAGTCAGGTGTATTCCTAGGCTTTGAATATAGGGTGTTTAGCCCATTTCGTTGAGCAAGGGGTAGGTCTTGACTATTACATATTTGACTTATGGAATGGTATCTGTGCTAATTTCTATCTCTGGTTTTATGCAGCACCCCAACTCACCTTTCCCTTTAAGCAAACATAAGTTGGTTTTCTAAATTTGAGACCCTGTTCTGTTTTGTAATTCAGTTCACGTGTAGCCAAGATTACATTCCGTGTATTAGTGATATCTTATGATGTTTCATTTTCTGTGTGACTTATTTCACTTAGAATCATCGTACCTGAATCCACTCATTATGCCACGACGGGCCAGATGACAGAGACTTCATTGGTGAGTGATATTCCATTGTACATACGTACCACAACTTCTTTCTCCATTTTTCGCTTTCTGGGATATTTAACTTGTACCGTAGACGTGGTTCTTGTAAACAGAGCCATCTGAAACCTTGGGGTGGCTGTGTGTTTTTGATTTTAATTTCCCTAAACTATAGGACCATAAATGTAAGTTCCGTAGGCTCCGTTGCTTTGTTTTTTAGGTGTTTCAGGAAACACCATACACTTCTCCAGAGTGGCTCTTGGCAATTTACATCCCACCCATCAGCATAACAAGGCTCCCTGTTCTCCATGGCCTGTGCTGCCTTTCTGGATTTTACATTTTTTCAGATGGCCCTTTTGACCGGGGGGCAGTGAGACTTCATTGTAGTGCAGATTTCCTTAACATGCTTGCTTGGTTGGCCAAAAAGTGCGTATTCGTTTTTTCCTGAATATATTCAGGAAAAAACGCATACGCCCTTTTTGGCCAAGTGCATCATTGTCGACGTTCTGCCTCTTTTCCTATGCTTTAAATGCAATTCCAGTCTACCCCCTGAAATCATTTTCCTGCAATTCTGCCCCGCTTTCAAGTCCTCTTCGCAGCCTTCCTTCAATATATGTTTGGACGATAGCTGTCATTTATAACTCTGCAGGTTTGTGAATTACAGTGCCCCTGAGCTCCTTTCTACAAATCGGTTTCTTTTGAGCTGGCCGCAAACCCGGAGGATTACTTCAGGCCCTAATCTGGTTCCGGCACGGCATGCTGAGCGTTTGGTTAATTCCTCTTCCTGGTTGGAAATGAGCATTAAATTTGCCCGTGCAGACACCTACAGCTAGTCTCTCATTGGTTCTCCCTATTCCTGTTCATCTTGCGCAGAAATTGCAAACTGTGCCAAACAGCAGGTTACAGGCACTGACTCTCCAAGTGGGGAGAGTGTTAGTAAAGGGTCTGGAATTGTGAACCCGAGTAAAACGGGACGAAATTTGAGATGCCTTTGAAAACGTTTCCCAGTCACACCGTGCAACATATTGTGGGTTTCCCATGCATGCTATAGCTGAAGGAAGAATCGCTTAAACCTGGAGAGTTGGGACCCAATGAATGGGTACCATGCAGTATGACTTCAAATGGTCTGCATTTGCTCATCGAACCTCAACAATGCTATCAGCCTGAAGTGTCCAACCTTATGTCTCACTCAGCTCTGGGTGTAGATGAGGTAAATCCAGGTTGCATCAGAAGCCCTGAATGAATTATTTAAGAATTGCTCTCTATTTCACTGTCATTGTGTTTTGTTTTTGTAATTCATTTTGATAACGGGATTTATCGGATTTTCTCTGCTGCCTTCATGCAGCTGTACACACGCTTGATTCTCTTATGGAGACATATAAATCCATGGGTTTGAAGATTCTTACTAGGCAGGTGTATTATTAGGCTTTGAATATAGGGTGTTCAGCGCATTTCGTTGAGCAAGTGGTAGGTCTTGACTATTACATATTTGACGTATGGAATGGTATCTGTGCTCATTTCTATCTCTGGTTTTATGCAGCACCCCAACTCACCTTTCCCCATAAGCAAGCATATGTTGGTTTTCTAAATTTGAGTCCCTGTTCTGTTTTGTACTTCAGTTCATGTGTAGCCAAGATTACATTCGGTGTATTAGTGATATCTTATGATGTTTCATTTTCTGTGTGACTTATTTCACTTAGAATCATCATACCTGAATCCACTCATTATGCCACGATGGGCCAGATGACATAGATTTCATTGGTGAGTGATATTCCATTGTACGTACGTACCACAACTTCTTTATCCATTTTTCGCTTTCTGGGATATTTAACTTGTACCTTAGACGAGGTTCTAGTAAACAGAGCCGTCTGAAACTTTTGGGTGGCTGTGTGTTTTTGATTTTAATTTCCCTAAGCTATAGGATCATAAGTGGAAGTGCCGTAGGCTCCGTTGCTTTGTTTTTTAGGTGTTTCAGGAAACACCATACACTTCTCCAGAGTGGCTCTTGGCAATTTACATCCGACCCATCAGCATAACAAGGCTCCCTGTTCTCCATGGCCTGTGCTGCATTTCTGTATTTTACACTTTTTTCAGATGGCCCTTTTGACCGGGGGGCAGTGAGACTTCATTGTAGTGCAGATTTCTTTAACATGCTTGCTTGGTTGGGCAAAAAGTGCGTATGCGTTTTTTTCTGAATATATTCAGGAAAAAACGCATACGCCCTTTTTGGCCAAGTGCATCATTGTCGACGTTCTGCCTCTTTTCCTATGCTTTAAATGCAATTCCAGTCTACCCCCTGAAATCATTTTCCTGCAATTCTGCCCCGCTTTCAAGTTCTCTTGGCAGCCTTCCTTCAATATATTTTTGGACGATAGCTGTCATTTATAACTCTGCAGGCTTGTGAATTACAGTGCCCCTGAGCTCCTTTCTTCCAATCGCTTTCTTGTGAGCTGGCCGCAAACCCGCAGGATTGCTTCAGGCCCTAATCTGGTTCCGGCATGGCATGCAGAGCCTTTGGTTAGTTCCTCTTCCTGGTGGGAAATGAGCGTTAAATTTGCCCGTGCAGACACCTACAGCTAGTCTCTCATTGGTTCTCCCTATTCCTGTTCATCTTGCGCAGAAATTGCAAACTGTGCCAAACAGGAGGTTAAAGGCACTGACTCTCCAAGTGGGGAGAGTGTTAGTAAAGGTTCTGGAATTGTGAACCCGAGTAAAAGGGGACAAAAACTGAGATGAATTTGAAAACGTTTCCCGGTCACACGGTGCACCATATTGTGGGTTTCCCATGCATGTTTTAGCTGAAGGAAGAATCGCTTAAACCTGGAGAGTTGGGACCCATGGAATGGGTACCATGCAGTATGACTTCAAATGGTCTGCATTTGCTCATCGAACCTCACCAATGCTATCAGCCCGAAGTGTCCAACCTTATGTCTCACTCAGCTCTGGGTGTAGATGAGGTAAATCCAGGTTCCATCAGAAGCCCTGAATGAATTATTTAAGAATTGCTCTCTATTTCACTGTCATTGTGTTTTGTTTTTGTAATTCCTTTTGATAATGGGATTTATCGGATTTTCTCTGCTGCCTTCATGCAGCTGTACACACGCTTGATTCTCTTATGGAGACATATAAATCCATGGGTTTGAAGATTCTTTCTAGTCAGGTGTATTCCTAGGCGTTGAATATAGTGTGTTTAGCCCATTTCGTTGAGCAAGGGGTAGGTCTTGACTATTACATATTTGACGTATGGAATGGTATCTGTGCTAATTTCTATATCTGGTTTTATGCAGCACCCCAACTCACCTTTCCCCTTAAGCAAACATAAGTTGGTTTTCTAAATTTGAGACCCTGTTCTGTTTTGTAATTCAGTTCATGTGTAGCCAAGGTTACATTCCGTGTATTAGTGATATCTTATGATGTTTCATTTTCTGTGTGACTTATTTCACTTAGAATCATCGTACCTGAATCCACTCATTATGCCACGACGGGCCAGATGACATAGATTTCATTGGTGAGTGATATTCCATTGTACGTACGTACCACAACTTCTTTATCCATTTTTCGCTTTCTGGGATATTTAACTTGTACCGTAGACGAGGTTCTTGTAAACAGAGCCGTCTGAAACTTTGGGGTGGCTGTGTGGTTTTGATTTTCATTTCCCTAAGCTATAGGACCATAAGTGGAAGTGCCGTAGGCTCCGTTGCTTTGTTTTTTAGGTGTTTCAGGAAACACCATACACTTCTCCAGAGTGGCTCTTGGCAATTAACATCCCACCCATCAGCATAACAAGGCTCCCTGTTCTCCATGGCCTGTGCTGCCTTTCTGGATTTTACACTTTTTTCAGATGGCCCTTTTGACCGGGGGGCAGTGAGACTTCATTTTAGTGCAGATTTCTTTAACATGCTTGCTTTGTTGACCTAAAAGGACGTATGCGTTTTTTCCTGAATATATTCAGGAAAAAACGCATATGCCCTTTTTGGCCAAGTGCATCATTGTCGATGTTCTGCCTCTTTTCCTATGCTTTAAATGCAATTCCAGTCTACGCCCTGAAATCATTTTCCTGCAATTCTGCCCCGCTTTCAAGTCCTCTTCGCAGCCTTCCTTCAATATATTTTTGGACGATAGCTGTCATTTATAACTCTGCAGGTTTGTGAATTACAGTGCCCCTGAGCTCCTTTCTTCAAATCGCTTTCTTGTGAGCTGGCTGCAAACCCGCAGGATTGCTTCTTGCCCTAATCTGGTTCCGGCACGGCATGCTGAGCCTTTGGTTAATTCCTCTTCCTGGTTGGAAATGAGTGTTAAATTTGCCCGTGCAGACACCTACAGCTAGTCTCTCATTGCTTCTCCCTAATCCTGTTCATCTTGTGCAGATATTGCAAACTCTGCCAAACAGCAGGTTAAAGGCACTGACTCTCCATGTGGGGAGAGTGTTAGTAAAGGGTGTGGAATTTTGAACCCGAGTAAAAGGGGACGAAAACTGAGATGCATTTGAAAACGTTTCCCGGTCACACGGTGCACCATACTGTGGTTTCCCATGCATGTTTTAGCTGAAGGAAGAATCCCTTAAACCTGGAGAGTTGGGACCCATGGAATGGGTACCATGCAGTATGACTTCAAATGGTTTGCATTTGCTCATCGAACCTCACCAATGCTATCAGCCCGAAGTGTCCAACCTTATGTCTCACTCTGGTCTGGGTGTAGATGAGGTAAATCCAGGTTGCATCACAAGCCCTGAATGAATTATTTAAGAATTGCTCTCTATTTCACTGTCCTTGTGTTTTGTTTTTGTAATTCATTTTGATAATGGGATTTATCGGATTTTCTCTGCTGCATTCATGCAGCTGTACACACGCTTGATTCTCTTATGGAGACATATAAATCCATGGGTTTGAAAATTCTTTCTAGTCAGGTGTATTCCTAGGCGTTGAATATAGGGTGTTTAGCCAATTTCGTTGAGAAAGGGGTAGGTCTTGACTATTAAATATTTGACGTATGGAGTGGTATCTGTGCTAATTTCTATCTCTGGTTTTATGCAGCACCCCACTCACCTTTCCCCTTAAGCAAACATAAGTTGGTTTTCTAAATTTGAGACCCTGTTCTGTTTTGTAATTCAGTTCATGTGTAGCCAAGATTACATTCGGTGTATTAGTGATATCTTATGATGTTTCATTTTCTGTGTGACTTATTTCACTTAGAATCATTGTAACTGAATCCACTCATTATGCCAGGATGGGCCAGATGACATAGATTTCATTGGTGAGTGATATTCCATTGTACGTATGTACCACAACTTCTTTATCCATTTTTCGCTTTCTGGGATATTTAACGTGTACCGTAGATGAGGTTCTTGTAAACAGAGCCGTCTAAAACCTTGGGGTGGCTGTGTGTTTTTGATCTTAATTTCCCTAAGCTATAGGACCATAAGTGGAAGTGCCGTAGGCTCCGTTGCTTTGTTTTTTAGGTGTTTCAGGAAACACCATACACTTCTCCAGAGTGGCTCTTGGCAATTTACATCCCACCCACCAGCATAACAAGGCTCCCTCTTCTTCATGGCCTGTGCTGCATTTCTGGATTTTACACTTTTTTCGGATGGCCCTTTTGACCGGGGGGCAGTGAGACTTCATTGTAGTGCAGATTTCTTTAACATGCTTGTTTGGTTGGCCAAAAAGGGCGTATACGTTTTTTCCTGAATATATTCAGGAAAAAACGCATACGCCCTTTTTGGCCAAGTGCATCATTGTCGACGTTCTGCCTCTTTTCCTATGCTTTAAATGCAATTCCAGTCTACCCCCTGAAATCGTTTTCCTGCAATTCTGCCATGCATAGAAGTTCTCTTCGCAGCCTTCCTTCAATATATTTTTGGACGATAGCTGTCATTTATAACTCTGCATGTTTGTGAGTTTCAGTGCCCCTGAGCTCCTTTCTTCAAATCGCTTTCTTGTGAGCTGGCCGCAAACCCGCAGGATTGCTTCAGGCCCTAATCTGGTTCCGGCATGGCATGCTGAGCCTTAGGTTAATTCCTCTTCCTGGTGGGAAAAGAGCGTTAAATTTGCCTGTGCAGACAGCTACAGCTAGTCTCTCATTTGTTCTCCCTATTCTTGTTCATCTTGCGCTGAAATTGTAAACTGTGCCAAACAGGAGGTTAAAGGCACTGACTCTCCAAGTGAGGAGAATGTTAGTTAAGCCTCTGGAATGGTGAACCCGAGTATAAAGGGAGGAAAACTGAGATGCATTTGAAAACGTTTCCTAATCACATGGTGGACCATACTCTGGGTTTCCCATACATGATGTAGCGGAAGGAAGAATCCCTTAAACCTGGAGATTTGGGACCCATGGAATGGGTACCATGCAGTATGACCTCAAAGGGTCTGCATTTGCTCACCGAACCTCACCAATGCTATCAGAACGAAGTGTCCGGCCTTATGTCTCCCCATCTCTGGGTGTAGATGTGGTAAATCCAGGTTGCATCAGAAGCCCTGAGTGAATTATTTAAGAATTTCTCTCTATTTCACTGTCATTGTGTTGTGTTTTTGAAATTTATTTTGATAATGGGATTTATCAGATTTTCACTGCTGCGTTCAGGCCACTGAACACACGCTTGATTCTCTTACGGAGACATATAAATCCATGGGTTTTAAGATTCTTACTAGGCGGGTATATTCCTAGGCATTGAATATGGGGTGTTGAGTCCATTTCGTTGAGCAAGGAGTAGGTCATGTCTATTACATATTTGGCTTATGGAATGGTTTCTGTGCGAATTTATATCTGTTTTTATGCAGCACCCAAACTCACCTTTCCCAAAAAGCAAGCATAAGGTGGTTTTCTAAATTGGAGACCCTGTTCTGTTTTGTAATTCAGTACATGTGTAGCCAAGTTTACATTCCGTGTATTAGTGATATCTTATGATGTTTGTTTTTCTGTGTGACCTATTTCACTTAGGATCATCGTACCTGAATCCACGCATTATGCCGCTATGGTCCTGATGACATAGATTTCATTGCTGAGTGATATTCCATTGTACGTACGTACCACAACTTCTTTATCCATTTTTCGCTCTCTGCGATATTTAACTTGTACCGTAGACGAGGTTCTTGTAAACAGAGCCGTTCCAAACGTTGGGGTGGCTGTGTGGTTTTTATTTTAATTTCCCTAACTATAGGACCATAAGCGAAAGTGCCATAGGCTGTGTTGCTTTGTTATTTATGTGTTTCAGGAAACACCATACACTTCTCCAGAGTGACTGTTGGCAATTCACATCCCGCCCATCAGCATAACAATGCTCCCTGTTCTCCATGGCCTGTCCTGCCCCTCTGGATTTTATACTTTTTTCAGATGGCCCTTTTGAGTGGGGGGCAGTGAGACTTCATTGTAGTGCAGATTTCTTTAACATGCTTGCTTGGTTGGCCAAAAAGGGCGTATGCGTATTTTCTTGAATATATTCAGAAAAATACGCATACGCCGTTTTAGGCCAAGTGCATCATTCTCGCCGTTCTGCCTCTTTCCTATGCTTTAAGTGCAATTCCAGTCTACCCCCTGAAATCGTTTTCCTGAATTTCTGCCCAACTTCCAAGTCCTCTTCGCAGCCTTCCTTCAATATATTTTTGGACGATAGCTGTCATTTATAACTCTGCAGGTTTGTGAATTACAGTGCCCTTGAGCCGCTTTCTTCAACTCGCTTTCCTGTGAGCTGGGCGCAAAACCGCAGGATTGCTTCAGGCCCTAATCTGGTTCCGGCACAGCATGCTGAACCTTTGGTTAATTCCTCTTCCTGGTGGGAAATGTGTGTTACATTTGCCCGTGCAGACACCTACAGCTGGTATCTCATTGGTTCTCACTTTTCCTATTCATCTTGCACAGAATTTGCAAATTGTGCCAAACAGGAGGTTAAAGGCACTGACTCTCCAAGTGGGGAGAGTGTTAGTAAACCGTGTGGAATGGTGAACCCGAGTACCAGGGGACGAAAACTGTGATGCATTTGAAAACGATTCCCACTCACAGGGAGGACGTTACTCTGGGTTTCCCATGCATGTTTTAACGGAAGGAAGAATCCCTTAATCCTGGAGAGTTGGGACCCATGGAATGGTACCATGCAGTATGACTTCATACGGTCTGCATTTGCTCACGGAACCTCACCAATGCTATCAGCCCGAAGTGTGCAGCGTTATGTTTCACCCAGCTCTGGGTGTAGATGTGGTAAATCCAGGTTGCATCACAAGCCCTGAATTAGTTATTTAATAATTGCTCCCTATTTCACTCTCATTGTGTTCTGTATTTGAAATTTATTTTGATAATGGGATTTATCGGATTTTCACTGCTGCGTTTATGCCGCTGTACACACGTTGATTCTCTTACGGAGACATATAAATCCATGGGTTTTAAGATTCTTACTAGTCAGGTATATTCCTAGGCGTTGAATATGGAGTGTTGAGTCCATTTCGTTGAGCAGCGAGTAGCTCTTGACTATTACACATTTGGCTTATGGAACGGTATCTGTACTAATTTCAATCTCTGGTTTTATGCAGCATCCCAACTCACCTTTCCCCATTAGCAAGCATAAGTTGGGTTCCTAATTTCAGACCCTGTTCTGTTTTGTATTTCAGTTCATGTGTAGCCAAGTTTACATTCCGTGTATTAGTGATATCTTATGTTGCTTTAAATGATATCCTATGTTGTGTGTCTTTTTCTTTTGAATTATGTGACTTCGAACGATCATACTTAACTCCTCTGGAGTTGTTACAACTGGCCGTATTTCTTTGATTTCCAGGCTGAGTAAAATTCCGGTCTACATAAGTACCACATCTCTATCCATTTTTTCCCTCCAGAGACATTTAAGTTATATCCTAGTCGAGGATCTTTTAAACTGAGAGGCGGTAAATATTGGGGTGCCTGAGTCCTCTCGATTTTTGTTTTTCCCAAGATATACGTCCATGAGTGCTAGTGCCCTGTGCCCTGTAGCTCATTTTTTAGATGCTTTAGTAAACACAATACACTTCTCCAGAGTGACCGTTGGCAATATACGTTTCCACTATAAGCCTCACAGGGCTCCCTTTTCTCCTTGCCCTGTCCTGCATTTCTGGTGTTTACACTTTATGAGGAAGGCTCTTCTGACTGATGCGAAGTGATATCTTTTGTAGTATTGATTTCCAGTGCCCACCTGTTTGGTTGGCTAAAAAGTGTATGCCCTTTTCTTGAATATATACAGAAAAAAACGCATATACACTTTTTGGCCAACTGCAGTGTTGGCAATGTTCAACCCCTTTTCTTGTGCTTAATGGCGAGTCCTTTCTACCTCTTCCAATCCCTTTCCTGCCATTCTCCATTGCTTACAAGTCCTTTTCTCTGACTTTCCTCAAGACATTTTTCAGTGATAGATATTTTCAACTCTGCAGTTTCGTGAATTTTAGTGCCCCTGAGTTCCATTTTTCAAATTGTGTTTATGGGAACTGGCCACAAAGCAGTGGAATTTCCTCAAGCCCTATTCTGTTACCATGGGCAACCCTAACCTTTGGTCAATTCGTCTTCCTGATTGGAAATGAGAGTGACATGTGCCTGTCCGAACACCTAGGACTTGCCAGTCATTGTTCCTCCTCCTTCCGCTTCATCCTCTGGACAAATTCCAAACTGTATGCAACAGGATTTTGACAATGCTGACATCTCCAAGTGGGGAGACTGTTATTAAAGACGCTGGAGGGGTGAACCCTAGTACCAGGAGATGAGGAGATGAGATGCCTTTTCCAAACTCATCCTGGTCAGACGGTATACCATCCTCTGGGTGTGACAGGCAAGTTTTAGTTGTAGGAAGGGTCCCATTCATGTGAGGAGAACACCAGGGCTTTTTCAAAATCAGTGTCTCTCCACAACCCAAACTGGGGAATTTTTTAAGCTACGGCTACACATATGTTCATTAAGGGCCTTGGGAAGTAGGCAGAGTCCAAGCTTTAGATGATTGAAGTCTTCAGGGTCAGAAGCACTCACCACCGGCTTCCCTTAGGTTCCATTTTAACTGTCATTGATAGATGATGTCAATAAAAAATCTATTCTTTTTCAGATTATTTCCCCTTATAGGTTATTGCAAAATATTGAGTGTAGTTCCCTGTGCTATACAGTAGTTCCTTGTTGATGATCGATTTTATACATAGCAGTGTGTATGTGTTAATCCCAAACTGTTAATTTATCCCTCCTCCCAACTTTCCCCTTTGGTAATAATAAATTATAAGATTTTATACTTCTCAGAAATGGGGGAGCTGAAAGAGAGGTATCATTTTCAATGGAAAAGCATTTAAAAGAAGATTGAAGCTTTAACCATGATTATTAGATGTACATCCTTCGAAAGAAATCACTTCATTTCTCTAATATTGACCTGACAAATAAGACAAACCTTTTCACTGAACTTGCTTATAATAAAGTGATGGAAATATCAAATGGAAGTGTTAGAAACATCTTATTTTACCCGAGCCTTATACACTGTTCTATGTTAATTACAGTTTGGCTCAAACATCGGTTCATTGAAGTTACAATGTTCTCAATTTCTGTTACTGATCCTCCAGAGTGGACCCCAACAAGTGTCCCCCTGCCTGGTGTCATTGGAGCCAACAGATCGAGACTGAGTTTGGTTCAGAAGCAAAGGAAACTTTATATTTTGATCAGAGAATGGAGAGGTGAGAGCATGTGCTACCCTGTGGGCTGTGGGCTGGGCTGCTGTGTAGAGATCCTGTCAGAGTCAGTGGGAGGGAGTGGCGGAGCTCTCGAAGGCTCGGTTGGCTGCAGTTCAGGCTCTATATCACGGAGTCTGCACTGGGCCCCAGGAGCTGATGTGTCGACCCAGCCATTCTGCACTAGGAATTTTGGTCTGAAGTGCCGGGTGTGGAACCTCTGTATGCAGGACCCTAGGAGCACGTGAAATTAGACAAAGCACAAAGGATAAAAAAGGTTAGACTTTGTTTTATTGCACAGATTCTATTTTTATCTCCCAGGGATTTTTAAGGGGCTTTGCCTGGGACAATCCCCTCTTCTGCCTTTTGTCCCCTTCCTCATCCTTGGAGTGCTGAGGGTGCAGACCCTTCTTCTGTAGCTGCTGAGTGCTGAGTTAGGAGCCCTCATACCCGTGGGTGAGGGTCAGAACTTCTCCCCAGCAGCCTCCAGGTAACGTTGATTGTCCCCAGGCCTCCTGCCTCCCTGCTCGTCCGCCTGAGCACCAGTATTGGAAGTGTTATAGATTCTAATGACCTTTAAGGGTCCAGGAAGGAGATGTGCAGTGACGCTGTGAGGCCCAGTTTCACCCCGCCCCGCACTTGTTCGGCCACTTTAGGCTGACCGTTTCTGCCAGCCTAGATGCTCTGACCAGTAGTCTGCGCTTTCTTCAATTAGGCCCCTGAATTAACGTAAAAACAGCACCAGGTGTCAGGACCCTGTCCGCTCAACTCCCAGACAGTCCAGGGTCACTGGTGATGAAGGACCATGATGGCCACTGAGTCAACAGCCTTTTGAAGTAAACAGGAGTCCAGCCGGTCTTATTGGCCACCATTATCGCAGTGTCCGTAGGCTTTTCTATGGTGACAGCGTGATATACGGTTCCCCTGCCAAGATTATTAGGTCCGCTCTGGGTGCAGTAAGTCCTGCAAGCAGTAGTCTACTCTTTTGGGACACACTCTTGTTGTTTTATGAGAGAAACTCCAGGTCAAGTGATGGTCACATGAGTCGTCATGGTGCCCCGTTGCCCCCGGTTATCTCTCTGGAGGTTGGAGCTGGAGGGCCTCCTCACTCGAGGTCAGTGTGCCCACGGAGCAAACCCTGCAACTTCAGGGCATGGTTGGGGGTTAGGATCACCACGTGGGGTCCTTTTCCCTTAGGAGGGAGGTGGCCTTTAGGGCTGCTGATTTCCAGGTTTTTAGATACCGCCAGTATCTTGGCCAGATGTGGCAGTGGGCCAAGCCCCTTGGTGACTGTAGTTTATCCTACCTGGATGGCATTCTTGCATTGTTCCATTTCAAGTGGTCCCAGTTTTTGCACTAATACTCCAATGGCGATTCACTTTTCACCAGGAATGTAAAGATCAAAGGGTTTAGCTAAATTAGGGAGTTCCAGGGCAAGGGTCTGAATTGACTGCTCTTTCCATTCTTGAAAGGCCACTTCTGGATTCTATTCAAAAGGATCATCATCTTTTCCTTTCAGTGTTTCATATAGAGGCCCAGCTAGTAGCCTGTAGTTAGGGATCCAGAAGCAGCAAACCCTGGCCTCCCCGGGAACCCCTAAGCTGTCTTCTAGTTTTAGATATGGGTAAGGCTGTAAATTGTTTCTTCCCTTTCCTGGGATGGGCTTCTCTGACCTTCTGTGAGAATGAAGCCCAGGCAGGTTGCCGTAGTCTGTGATATTTGAGCTTTTTCTTGGACAACTTGTATCCTTTATTGGCTTGGTAGTTCAGAGGTCTCCTTAGTAGGGCTGGTGATCAGAATGTCGTCTGCATATTGAAGGAGTGTTTCCTTTTCCAGTGGTAGAACTTTTAGGTCTTTAGCTGAGCTTTCCCCAAAGATGGTGTGGGAATTTTTGAACCCTTGGGGCAAGACGGCCCAGAAGTATTGTTTTAGTTGTATGTTGAGTCCTGCCACTCACAAGCCAAAATTTCTTGTGACTCTGACACTAATGGAATACAAAAGAAGGCATCATTGAAGACTAATACAGAATACCATGTCCTGGTGGTTGGTAGAATGACCAGCAGGGTGTAGGATTTAGGAACTACTGGAGGTATATCCTCAGTGGCTTCACTGACTGTCCTGACATCCTTTACCAGGACTCCAGCAGCCCATGGGACTCTCGAGATCAGGCCAGTCCCAGGATATGGAGATCACCTGCGCAGGTACCCTACCCCCACCCCAGACCACGGGGCTCTCGTGGTCAGGCCCCTGCCAGGATACAGAGCTACCCTTGCAGTTACCGTGGCAGGGCTGGGCACAGAGGAACCGTGCACATCGCCCTCATTGCAGAGCACTCCCAGCTCACCTGTCACTCAGATCTGACACAGAGCACCTCAGAGCAGGACTTGAACTAACAAACAGCAGCTCCGACAGGTCTGTGACCCTGGGCATCACTCTGTGTGGCCTCCCTCCACCTGGTCTTCCAGAGACTTCCACTGCACCCGGGGCACCAGGTCTCTGTCTCCACCCACCACACACCCCTCCTCTCCCTGACTCCTGGGTTCCTCTCATTAGGAGAGGGTTTTCTTGAAGTTGTCTCCCACTCATGGGCCAGATAATATAATTAGAAAACAAGCCAGAGCTGCAGCCCCTTGTCTATCCTGACTCTCAGGAGCCCACACCTGTTCCTTGGACCTGGCCGATTCAGAAATTTCCATTTTCGGCAACTGTGAGCCCCTGAGGGGTGATTATTGGCTGGCCTGGGAAGCCTGACCATGCCGGCCAGCCCTCCCCAGGTGTGCCTGTGTTGAGATCAATATAAACACCGCTCCAGGCAGCAAGAGCCCCTGCAGCTGTGCCTGACGCCATTTTCTCTGCCCAGTCAGCAGTCTCGGGGCTGGGCTGGTGGGACGGAGTGAGAGGCCACGGCTTTGTGGTTGGCCCAGTGTGAGTGGGGCTCTGCTGGACTTTCTGCAGCATTTGCCAAGATGCCACCTGCTAAAGAAGAGGACGTGTCACCCATACCTGCCGCTGGAATTTCTCCCTGGGCAGAGGTGAGGAAGGAAGAAAGCAGTGGGGGCCGGGACAGCAGGGGTATCTCAGGCAGGGAAATGGAAAGCTTCCAGAAGAGTACCCAGGGCCAGGACCATCCTGGCTGGCCTGCAGGCACCAAGTCGGCTGGCATGCTGTCGCTCATGTGGCTCCATGGCCCTTCCTCTAGGCTTTCAAGTCCTTGTACATATTCAGGTGTTTTACCTGGGAAGGGTGGGAACATTTCAGCAGCAGCTGGCCTGGGTCTCGGCCCACGTTTACTCACAGATGCCTTGGCACGGTCCACCAGCTTTGCAATGAGGACGCTTGTTGCGTGGGGCCTGCTGGCTGAATGGGAGATGATTCCCCACCACTGACCAACTACAGAATTGTTTACAACTGGAGCAATGGCCTGATACGGTTTTCCTCTGTGTAACTTGTGGGTTCTGTTTTTTTTTCTTTTTTTCATTTTTGGTTCAAGGTAGATTTTATTCCTCTTTTTTGTATTTACAGATATAAACATGGAAATAATTTATTCATATAAATACATGTATGTGAAGGGAAGAATATTTTTTCTGTTTTAATTTTTTTAATTTTATTTTTTTAACTTTGAATTTTATTTTATTTTTTTATAAAGCAGGTTCTTTTTGGTTATCTCTTTTCTACATATAAATGTATACATGCCAATCCCAATATCTCAACTCCTCCCACCACCAACCCCAACAGCTTTCCCCCCTTGGTGTCCATACGTTTGTTGTCTACATCTGTTGCTGTATTTTTGCCTTGCAAAACGGTTCATCTGTACAATTTTTCTAGGTTCCACATATATGCATTAATATACAAGATTTGTTTTTCTCTTTCTGACTTACTTCACTCTGTATGACAGTCTCTAGATCCATCAACATCTCTACAAATGACCCAATTTCATTCCTTTATATGGCTTAGTAATATTCCATTTTATACTTGTACCACATCTTTATGCATTCGTCTGTCTGTGGGCAATTAGGTTGCTTGCATTACCTGGATATTGTAAATAGTGATGCAATGAACATTGCGGTGAATGTCTCTTTTTGATTTATGGTTTTGTCTGGGTATATGCCTAGTACTGGGATTGCTGTATCATATGGTAATTCTATTCTTAGTTTTGTAAGAAACTCCATAATGTTCTCCACAGTGACTGTATCAATTTACATTCCCAACAATAGTGGAAGAGGGTTCCTTATCTCCACACCCATTCCAACATTTGTTGTTTGTAGATATTCTGATGATACCCGTTCTAACAGGTGTGAGGTGATACACCATGGAGGAGTCTATTTCGTTGAGCAAAGAGTAGGTCTTGTCTATTACATATTTAGCTTATGGAACGGTATGTGTGCTAATTTCAATCTCTGGTTTTATACAGCACCCTAACTCAACTTTCCCCTTAAGGAAGCATAAGTTTTTTATCTAAATGTGAGACTCTGTTCGGTTTTGTAATTTAGTTTATGTGTAGCCAAGTTTACACTCCCTCTATTAGTGATATCTTATGATAATTATCTTTCTGTGTGTGACATATTTCTCTTAGAATCATCATACCTAAATCCACTCAATTTGCTGCTACAGGCCTGAAGACATTGATTTCATTGCTGAGTGATATTCTGTTGTACGTAGGTAGCACAACTTCTTTATCCATTTTTTTCTTTCTGGGATATTTAATTTGTACTGGACTCGAGGTTCTTGTAAACACAGCAGGCCTAAATTTTGTGTTGGCTGTGTCTTGTTGATTTTAATTTTCCTAAGCTATAGGGCCAAAAGTGGAAGTGCCCTAGGCTCTGTAGCTTTGTTTTTCAGATGTTTCAGGATACACCATAAACATCTCCAGAGTGTCTGTTGGCAGTTTACATCCCACCCATCAGCATAACAAGGCTCCCTGTTCTCCATGGCCTGTCCTGTGTTTCTGGTTTTTACACTTTTTTCAGATGGCCCTTTTGACGAATGGGAAATGAGACTTCATTGTAGTGCGGATTTCCATTGCTGGAGTGCTTGGTTGGCAAAAAAGGGCATATGCGTTTTTTCTGAATATATTCAGGAAAAAAATGTATACGCGCTTTTTGTCCAAGTGCATCACTGTCAAAGATCTGCCGCTTTTCACATGCTTTAAATGCAATTCCAATCTACCTCCTGATATATGATTCCTGCAATTCTGCCTCGTTTTCAAGTCCTCTTTGCAGACTTACTTCAATATATTTTTGCCAATAGCTGTCATTTATAACTCTGCAGGTTTGTGAATTACAGCGCCCATGATTTGCTTTCTTAACTCGCTTCCTTGAAAGCTGGCCACAAAACCGCAGGTTTGCTTCAGGCCGTAATCAGGGTGTGGCACGGCACTCTGAGCCTTTGGTTAATTCCTCTTCCTGGTGGGAAATTAGAGTTAAATGTGCCTCTCCAGACACCTGCCTCACTCCCAGCCCCTTGGTGATGTGTGTCCTCTGGTTTGAGACCACATGTGATGGGTTCCTCATCTTTTGATGATGTGGCCCCACTGGTGTGAGGACACTCCTGCCTGCTTCCCATCCCCTTGGTGATGTGGTCCCTCCGGCGAGAGTCTGATCCTGGTTGGGTTCCTCACACTTCTGTGAGGTGGACCCTCTTCTCTGAGGTCATTTTTGCCTGGGTGGCACACCCCGCCTTGGTGACGTCGGCCCTCTGGTGGCAGTTGGAGCCTGCTGGGAGCCTCCTTCCCTCGGTGATGAGGCCCTCTGGCATCAGGCCTTAACTGCTGGGTTCACACATTTTCTGATACGTGCTAAGTGGTGCGAGGGCACTCCTGCCAGGTTCCCATCCCCATGGGCATGTGGGCCTTTTGCTCTAAGTCCCAACACCTGTGTTGTTCACCGTTTCATGATGTTGGCTCTCTGGTGTTAGTTCACTCAGGCCTAGATCCCATAGACTCTGTGCTCTGAGCCGCCTGCTGGGAGGTTCCAGCTGCTGGATTCCTTACCTTTTCTATTCTTTGGGTCCTGTGTTTTCATGCTCCTCCTTCCTAACTCACTCCCAGCCCCTTTTTGATGTAGGTCCTCTGGTTTGAGGCCACCTGTGCTGGTTTCCTCACCTTTATTGATGTGGTCCCACTGGTGTGAGGACACTCCTGCCTGGTTCCCACCCCCTTGGTGATGGGGGCCCTCTGGTGAGAGTCTGATCCTGACTGTATTCCTCACACTTCTGGGAGGTGGGCCCTCTGCTGTGAGGTCACTCCTTCCTGGCTGTCACACGTCACCTTGGAGATGTGCGCCCTCACTTGGGAGTTGGTGACTGCTGGGAGTCTCCTCCCCTCGGTAATGAGGACCCTCTGGCATCAGGCCCTAAATCATGGGCTCCCAAAATTTTCTGATGTGCGGCCTGTCGTGCGAGTACACTCCTGCCAGCGTCCCATCCCCATGGGGATGTGGGCTTTCTGCTCTGAGGTCCCAACAGCTGGGTTGCTCACAGTGTCAGAATGTGGGCCGTCTACTGTGAGCTCACTCCGGCATGGATCCCATAGCCTCGGTGCTCTGGGCCACCTGCTTGGAGCTTCCAACTGCGGGGTTCCTCACCTTTTTTATTCTATGGGCCCTCTGTTGTGAGTCTCCTCCTGCATGCCTCACTCCCAGCCCTTTCATGATGTGTGTCCCCTTGTTTGAGGCCACATATGCTGTGTTCCTCACCTTTCGCTGATGTGGCCCCACTGGTGTGAGGACACTCCTGCCTGGTTTCCATCCCCTTGGTGATGTGGGCCCTCTGGTTAGAGTCTGATCCTGGTTGGGTTCCTCACACTTCTGTGAGGTGGGCCCTCTGCTGTGAGGTAACTCCTGCCTGGCTTTCTCCCGTTGCCTTGGTGACGTCGGCCCTCTGGTGGCATTTGGAGCCTGCTGGTAGCCTCCTCTCCTCGGTGATGAGGGCCCTCTGGCGTCAGGCCCTAACTGCTGGGTTCCCACATTTTCTGATATGTTCTAAGTTGTGCGAGGACACTCCTGCGAGGTTCCCATCCCCATGGGGATGTGGGCCTTCTGCTTTGAGGTCCCACCGGCTGGGTTGCTCACAATTTCATGATGTGGGCACTCTGCTGTGAGTTCACTGTGGCCTGGATCCCATAGACTCCGTGCTCTTGGCCACCTGCTGGGAGGTTCAAACTGCTGGATTCCTCACATTTTTTATTCTGTGGGCCCTGTGTTGTTAGGCTACTCCTGCCTGCCTCACTCGGAGCACCTTGGAAATGTGGGTCCTCTGGTTTAGGCCACATGTGCTGGGTTCGTCACCTTTCTATAATGTGGCCCCACTGGTGTGAGGACACTCCTGCCTGGTTCCTATCCCCTTGGTGATGTGGGTCCTCTGGTGAGAGTGTGATCCTGGCTGGGTTCCTCACCATTCTGTGAGGTGGGCCCTCTGCTGTGAGGTCACTCCTGCCTGGCTGGCACACCCCGCCTTTGCAACGTCGGCCCTCTTGTGTCAGTTGGAGCCTGCTGGGAGCCTCCTCCCCTCCGTGATGAGGGCCCTCTGGCGTCAGGCCCTAACTGCTGGGTTCCCACATTTTCTGATACATGCTAAGTGGTATGAGGACACTCGTGCCATGTTCCCAACCCCATGGGAATGTGGGCCTTCTGTTCTGAGGTCCCAACGGCTGGGTTGCTCACAGTTTCATGATGTGGGCCCACTGCTGTGAGTTCACTGCGGCCTGGATCACATAGACTCGGTGCTCTGTGCCACCTGCTGGGAGGTTCCCACTGCAGGATTCCTCAGCTGTTTTATTCTATTGGCCCTGTGTTGTGAGGCTACTCCTGCCTGACTCGATCCGAGACCCATGGTGATGTGGGTCCTCTGGTTTGAGACAACATGTGTTGGGTACCTCAACTTTCGATGATGTGGCGCCACGGGTGTGAGGACACTCCTGCCTGGTTCCCAGACCCTAGCTGATGTGGGCACTCTGGTGAGAGTCTGCTCCTGGCTGGGTACCTTACCCTTCTGTGAGGTGGGCCCTCTGATGTGAGGTAACTCCTGCCTGGTTGGCTCACATCGCCTTGGCGACGTGGAGCCTCTGTTGGCCACTGAAGCATGCTGGGCCTCCTACCCTGTTGAATGACGGCCCTGGAAAAATCACATATGCCATTTTGACCAAGGGAATCATTGTCGAGGTTCTGCCTCTTTTACTATGCTTTCAAAGGACTTCCCGTTTACCTCCTGAAATCGTATTCCTGGAATTCTACCCCACTTTCAAGTCCTCTTCGCAGCCTTCCTTCAAATATTTTTGGACGACAGCTGTCATTTATAACTCTGCAGATTTGTGAATGGCAGTGGCCCTGAGCTCTTTTCTTCAACTCGCTTTCTTGTGAGCTGGCCGCAAAACCACTGGATTGCTTCAGGCCCTAATCTGGTTCTGGCACGGCATGCTGAGCCTTTGGCTATTTCTTCTTCCTAGTGGTAAAGGAGCGTTAAATTTGCCCATGCAGATACCTACAGCTAGTCTCTCATTGGTTCTCCCTATTCCTGTTCATCTTGCGCAGAAATGGCAAACTGTGCCAAACAGGAGGTTAAAGGCACTGACTCTCCAAGCTGGGAGAGTGTTAGAAAAGGTTCTGGAATGGTGAACCCGAGTACCAGGGGACGAAAACTGAGATGCATTTAAAAATGTTTACCAGTCACACGGTGGGCCATACTCTGGGTTTCCCATGCATGTTTTAGCTGAAGGAAGAATCCCTTAAACCTGGAGAGCTGGGACCCATGGAATGAGTACCATGCAGTACGACTTCAAAGGGTCTGCGTTTGCTCACCGAACCTCACAAATGCTATCAGCCCGAAGTGTCCGGCCTTATGTCTCACCAAGCTCTTGGTGTAGATGTGGTAAATCCAGGTTGCATCACAAGCCCTGAATGAATTATTTAAGAATTGCTCTCTATTTCACTGTCATTGTGTTTTGTTTTTGTCATTTATTTTGATAACTGGATTTATCGGATTTTCACTACTGCATTAATGCCGCTGTACACACACTTGATTCTCTTACGTAGACATATAAATCCATGGGTTTTAAGATTCTTACTAGTCAGGTATATTCCTAGGCGTGGAATATGTGGTGTTGTGTCCATTTCGTTGAGCAAGGAGTAGGCCTTGACTCTAATATATTTGGTTTATGGAAGGGTATCTGTGGTAATTTCAATCTCTGGTTTTATGCAGCACCCCAACTCACATTTCCCCTTAAGCAAGCATAAGTTGGTTTTCTAAATTTGAGACCCTGTTCTGTTTTGTAATTCAGTGCATGTGTAGCCAAGTTTACATTCCGTCTATTAGTGATATCTTATGATGTTTCTTTCTCTGTGTGACTAATTTCACTTAGAATCATCGTAGCTGCATGCACTCATTATGCTGCAACAGGCCTGATGACATAGATTTCATTGCTGAGTGATATTCCATTGTACGTATGTATCACAACTTCTTTATCCATTTTTCACATTGTGGGACATTTAACTTGTACCGTAGACGAGGTTCTTGTAAACACAGCCACCCGAATCTTTGGGGTGGCTGTGTGTTTTTGATTTTAATTTCCCTAAACTCTAGGACAATAAGTGGAAGTGCCGTAGGCAACATCGCTTTGTTTTTTAGGTGTTTCAGGAAACACCATACACTTCTCCAGAGTGGCAGTTGGCAATTTATATCCTGCCCATCAACAAAACAAGGCTCCCTCTTCTCCATGGCCTGTCCTGCCTTTCTGGATTTTACACTTTTTTCAGATGGCCCTTTTGACCGGGGGCAGTGAGACTTCATTGTAGTGCAGATTTCCTTTACACGCTTGCTTGGTTGGCCAAAAAGGGCGTATACGTTTTTTCCTGAATATATTCAGGAAAAAACGCATATGCCATTTTTGGCCAAGTGCATCATTGTCGACACTCTGCCTCTTTTCCTATGCTTTAAGTGCAATTCCAGCCTAACCCTTAAATCCTTTTCCTAAAATTCTGCCCCGCTGTCAAGTCCTCTTCGAAGATTTACTTCAATACATTTTTGGACGAGAGCTGTCATTCATAAGTCTGCAGTTTTGTGAATTACAGTGTCCCTGAGCTCCTTTCTTCAACTCGCTTTCTTGTGAGCTGGCTGCAAACCGCAGGATTGCTTCAGGCCCTAATCTCTTTCCGGCAGGGCACACTGAGCCTTTGTTTAATTCCTCTTCCTGGTGGGAAATGAGCGTTCCATTTGCCCTTGCAGACACCTACAGCTAGTCTCTCATTGATTCTCCCTATTCCTGTTCATCTTGCGCAGAAATTGCAAACTGTGCCAAACAGGAGGTTAAAGGCACTGACTCTCCAAGTGGGAAGAGTGTTAGTAAAGCGTCTGGAATGGTGAACCCGAGTACCAGGGGACGAAAACTGAGATGCATATGAAAACGTTTCCCAACCACACGGTGGACCATAGTCTGGGATTCCCATGCATGTTTTAGCTGAAAGAAGAATCCCTTAAACCTGGAGAGTTGGGACCCATGGAATGGGTACCATGCAGTATGACTTCAAAGGGTCTGCGTTTGCTCAACGAACCTCACCAATGCTATCAGCCCGAAGTGTCCAGCCTTATGTCTCACCCAGCTCTGGGTGTAGATGTGGTAAATCCAGGTTGCATCACAAGCCCTGAATGAATTATTTAAGAATTGCTCTCTATTTCACTGTCATTGTGATTTGTTTTTGAAATTTATTTTGATAATGGGATTTATCGAATTTTCACTGCTGCGTTTAGGCCACTGTACACACGCTTGCTTTCCATATGCAGGCATATAAATCCATGGGTTTTAAGATTCTTACTTGTCTGGTATATTCCCTGGCGTTGAATATGTGGTGTTGGGTCCATTTCGTTGAGCAAGGAGTAGGACTTGTCTATTATATATTTGGCTTATGGAACGGTATCTGTGCTAATTTCAATCTCTGGTTTTATGCAGCACCCCAACTCACCTTTCCCCATAAGCAAGCATAAGTTGGTTTTCTAAATTTGAGACCCTGTTCTGTTTTGTAATTCAGTTCATGTGTAGCCAAGTTTACATTCCGTGTAGTAGTGATATCTTATGATGTTCCTTTTTCTGTGTGACTTATTTCACTTAGAATCATCGTACCTGAATCCACTCATTATGCCGCTATGGGCCTGATGACGTAGATTTCATTGCTGAGTGATATTCCATTGTACGTACGTACCACAACTTCTTTATCCATTTTTTGCTTTCTTGGATATTTAACTTGTACCGTAGACGAGGTTCTTGTAAACAGAGTCGTCCCAAACTTTGGGGTGGCTGTGTGTTTTTGATTTTAATTTCCCTAAGCTATAGAACCATAAGTGGAAGTGCCATAGGCTGTGTTGCATTGTTTCCTACGTGTTTCAGGAAACACTATACACTTCTCCATAGTGGCTGTTGGCAATTTACCTCCCGCCCATCAGCATAACACTTCTCCCTGTTCTCCATGGCCTCTGCTGCCTTTCTGGATTTTACACTTTTTTCAGATGGCCCTTTTGACTGTGGGGCAGTGAGACTTCATTGTAGTGCAGATTTCTTTAACATGCTTGCTTGGTTGGCCAAAAAGGGCGTATGCGTTTTTTCCTGTATATTTTCAGGAAAAAACGCATACGCACTTCTTGGCAAAGTGCACCATTGACGACCTTCTGCCTCTTTTCCTATGCTTTAAATGCAATTCCAGTCTACCCATGAAATCTTTTTCCTGCAATTCTGCCCCACTTTCAAGTCCTCTTCGCTGACTTCCTTCAATATATATTTGGACGATAGCTGTCATTCATAACTCTGAAGCTTTGTGGATTACAGTGCACCTGAGCTCCTTTCTTCAACTCACTTTCTTGTGAGCTGTCGGCAAAATCGCAGGATTTCTTCACGTCCTAATCTGGTTCTGGCACGGCATGCTGAGCCATTGGTTAATTCCTCTTCCTGGTGGGAAATGAGCGTTCCATTTGCCCGTGCAGACACCTACAGCTAGTCTCTCCTTGGTTCTGCCTGTTCCTGTTCATCTTGCGCAGAAATTGCAAACTGTGCCAAACAGGACGTTAAAGGCACTGACTCTCCAAGTGTGGAGAGTGTTAGTAAAGCGTCTGGAAAGGTGAACCCGAGTACCAGGGGACGAAACCTGAGATGCATTTGAAAACGTTTCCCAAACACACGGTGGACCATACTCTGGGTTTACCATGCATGTTTTAGCTGAACGAAGAATCCCTTAAACCTGGAGAGTTGGGACCCAAGGAATGGCTACCATGCAGTATGACTTCAAAGGGTCTGTGTTTGCTCACCGAACCTCACCAATGCTATCAGCCCGAAGTGTCCAGCCTTATGTCTCACCCAGCTCTGGGTGTAGATGTGGTAAATCCAGGTTGCATCACAAGCCCTGAATGAATTATTTAAGAATTGCTCTCTATTTCACTGTCATTGTGTATTGTTTTTGAAATTTATTTTGATAATGGGATTTATCGGATTGTCACTGCTGCGTTTAGGCCGCTGTACACAGGCTTGATTTCCTGATGGAGACATATAAATCCATGGGTCTTAAGATTCTTACTTGTCAGGTATATTCCCAGGCGTTGAATATGGGGTGTTGAGTCCATTTCGTTGAGCAAGGAGTAGGTCGTGTCTATTATATATTTGGCTTATGGAACGGTATCTGTGCTAATTTCAATCTCTGGTTTTATGCAGCACCCCAACTCACCTTTCCCCATAAGCAAGCATAAGTTGGTTTTCTAAATTTGAGATCCTGTTCTGTTTTGTAATTCAGTTCATGTGTAGCCAAGTTTACGTTCCGTGTATTAGTGATATCTTATGATGTTTCTTTTTCTGTGTGACTTATTTTTCGTAGAATCGTTGTAACTGAATCCACTCATTATGCCTCTACGGGCCTGATGACGTAGATTTCATTGCTGAGTGATATTCCATTGTACATACGTACCACAACTTCTTTATCCATTTTTTGCTTTCTCGGATATTTAACTTGTACCGTAGACGAGGTTCTTGTAAACAGAGCCGTCCCAAACTTTGGGGTGGTTGTGTGTTTTTGATTTTAATTTCCCTAAGCTATAGGACCATAAGTGGAAGTGCCATAGGCTGTGTTGCTTTGTTTCCTACGTGTTTCAGGAAACACCATACACTTCTCCAGAGTGGCTGTTGGCAATTTACATCCCGCCCATCAGCATGACAATGCTCCCTGTTCTCCATGACCTGTCCTGCCTTTCTGGATTTTACACTTGTTTCCGATGGCCGTTTGGACGGGGGGCAGTGAGACTTCATTGTAGTGCAGATTTCCTTTACACGCTTGCTTGGTTGGCCAAAAAGGGCGTATGCGTTTTTTCCTGAATATATTCAGGAAAAAACGCATATGCCCTTTTTGGCCATGTGCATCATTGTCGACATTCTGCCTCTTTTCCTATGCTTTAAGTGCAATTCCAGTCTACCCCCTGAAATCGTTTCCCTGAAATTCTGTCCCGCTTTCAAGTCCTCTTCGAAGACTTACATCAATACATTTTTGGACGATAGCTGTCATTCATAACTCTGAAGGTTTGTGAATTACAGTGCCCCTGAGCTCCTTTCTTCAACTCGCTTTCTTGTGAGCTGGCCGCAAAACCTCAGGATTGCTACAGGCCCTAATCTGGTTCCGGCAGGGCACGCTGAGCCTTTGGTTAATCCCTATTCCTGGTGGGAAATGAGCGTTCCATTTGCCCGTGCAGACACCTACAGCTAGTCTCTCATTGGTTCTCCCTATTCCTGTACATCTTGCACAGAAATTGCAAACTGTGCCAAACAGGACGTTAAAGGCACTGACTCTCCAAGTGGGGAGAGTGTTAGTAAAGCCTCTGGAACGGTGAACCCGAGTACCAGGGAACGAAACCTGAGATGCATTTGAAAACGTTTCCCAATCACACGGTGGACCATACTCTGGGTTTCCCATGCATGTTTTAGCTGAAGGAAGAATCCCTTAAACCTGGAGAGTTGGGACCCATGGAATGGGTACCATGCAGTATGACTTCAAAGGGTCTGCGTTTGCTCACCGAACCTCACCAATGCTATAAGCCCGAAGTGTCCAGCCTTATGTCTCACCCAGCTCTGGGTGTAGATGTGGTAAATCCAGGTTGCATCACAAGCCCTGAATGAATTATTTAAGAATTGCTCTCTATTTCACTGTCATTGTGTTTTGTTTGTGAAATATATTTTGATAATGGGATTTATCGTATTTTCACTGCTGCGTATAGGCCGCTGTACACAGGCTTGATTTCCTGATGGAGACATATAAATCCATGGGTCTTAAGATTCTTACTTGTCAGGTATATTCCCAGGCGTTGAATATGGGGTGTTGAGTCCATTTCGTTGAGCAAGGTGTAGGTCGTGTCTATTATATATTTGGCTTATGGAACGCTATCTGTGCTAATTTCAATCTCTGGTTTGATGCAGCACCCCAACTCACCTTTCCCCATAATCAAGCATAACTTGGTTTTCTAAATTTGAGATCCTGTTCTGTTTTGTAATTCAGTTCATGTGTAGCCAAGTTTACGTTCCATGTATTAGTGATATGTTATGATGTTTCTTTTTCTGTGTGACTTATTTCTCGTAGAATCGTCGTACCTGAATCCACTCATTATGCCGCTATGGGCCTGATGACGTAGATCTCATTGCTGAGTGATATTCCATTGTACATACGTACCACAACTTCTTTATTCATTTTTTGCTTTCTTGGATATTTAACTTGTACCGTAGACGAGGTTCTTGTAAACAGAGCCATCCCGAACTTTGGGGTGGCTGTGTGTTTTTGATTTTAATTTCCCTAAGCTATAGGACCCTAAGTGGAAGTCCCATAGGCTGTGTTCCTTTGTTTCCTACGTGTTTCAGGAAACACCATACACTTCTCCAGAGTGGCTGTTGGCAATTTACATCCCGCCCATCAACATAACAAGGCTCCCTGTTCTCCATGACCTGTCCTGCTTTCTGGATTTTACACTTTATTCAGATGGCCCTTTTGACCGGGGGGCAGTGAGACTTCATTTTAGTGCAGATTTCATTTACACGCTTGCTTGGTTGGCCAAAAAGTGCGTATGCGTTTTTTCCTGAATACATTCAGGAAAAAACGCATACGCCCTTTTTGGCCAAGTGCATCATTGTCGACATTCTGCCTCTTTTCCTATGCTTTAAGTGCAATTCCAGTCTACCCCCTGAAATCGTTTTCCTGAAATTCTGCCCCGCTTTCAAGTCCTCTTCGAAGACTTACTTCAATACACTTTTGGACGATAGCTGTCATTCATAACTCTGCAGGTTTGTGAATTACAGTGCCCCTCAGCTCCTTTCTTGAACTCGATTTCTTGTGAGCTGGCCGCAAAACTGCAGGATTGCTTCAGGCCCTATCTGGTTCCGGCAGGGCACGCTGAACCTTTGGTTAATTCCTCTTCCTGGTGGGAAATGAGCTTTCCATTTGCCCGTGCAGACACCTACAGCTAGTCTCTCATTGGTTCTCCCTATTCCTGTTCATCATGCGCAGAAATTGCAAACTGTGCCAAACAGGAGGTTAAAGGCACTGACTCTCCAAGTGGGGAGAGTGTTAGTAAAGCATGGGGAACGGTGAACCCGAGTACCAGGGGACGAAACCTGAGATGCCTTTGAAAACGTTTCCCAATCACATGGTTGACCATACTCTGGGTTTCCCATGCATGTTTACCTGAAGGAAGAATCCCTTAAACCTGGAGAGTTGGGACCCATGGAATGGGTACCATGCAGTATGACTTCAAAGGGTCTGCGTTTGCTCACCGATCCTCACCTATGCTATCAGCCCGAAGTGTCCAGCCTTATGTCTCACCCAGCTCTGGGTGTAGATGTGGTAAATCCAGGTTGCATCAAAAGCCCTGAATGAATTATTTAAGAATTGCTCTCTATTTCACTGTCATTGTGTTTTGTTTTTGAAATTTATTTTGATAATGGGATTTATCGGATTTTCACTGCTGCTTTTAGGCCACTGTACACACGCTTGACTTCCTTATGGAGACATATAAATCCATGGGTCTTAAGATTCTTACTTGTCAGGTATATTCCCAGGCGTTGAATATGGGGTGTTGAGTCCATTTCGTTGAGCAAGGAGTAGGTCTTGTCTATTATATATTTGGCTTATGGAATGGTATCTGTGCTAATTTCAATCTCTGGTTTGATGCAGTACCCCAACTCACCTTTCCCCATAAGAAAGCATAAGTTGGTTTTCTAAATTTGAGACCCTGTTCTGTTTTCTAATTCAGTTCATGTGTAGCCAAGTTTACGTTCCGTGTATTAGTGATATCTTATGATATTTCTTTTTCTGTGTGACTTATTTCTCGTAGAATCGTCGTACCTGAATCCACTCATTATGCCGCTACGTGCCTGATGACGTAGATTTCATTGCTGTTTGATATTCCATTGTATGTACGTACGACAATTTCTTTATCCATTTTTTGCTTTCTTGGATATTTAACTTGTACCGTAGACGAGGTTCTTGTAAACAGAGCCGTCCCAAACGTTGGGGTGGCTGTGTGTTTTTGATTTTAATTTCCCTAATCTATAGGACCAAAAGTGGAAGTGCCGTAGGCTCCGTTGCTTTGTTTTTTAGGTGTTTCAGGAAACACCATACACTTCTCCAGAGTGGCTGTTTGCAATTTACATCCCAACCATCAGCATAACAAGGCTCCCTGTTCTCCATGGCCTGTGCTGCCTTTCTGGATTTTACACTTTTTTCAGATGGCCCTTTTGACCGGGGGGCAGTGAGACTTCATTGTAGTACAGATTTCTTTAACATGCTTGCTTGGTTGTCCAAAAAGCGCGTATGAGTTTTTTCCTGAATATATTCAGGAAAAAACGCATATGCCCTTTTTGGCCAAGTGCATCATTGTCGACGTTCTGCCTCTTTTCCTATGCTTTAAATGCAATTCCAGTCTACCCCCTGAAATCGTTTTCCTGCAATTCTGCCCCGCTTTCAAGTCCTCTTCGCAGCCTTCCTTCAATATATTATTGGACGATAGCTGTCATTTATAACTCTGCAGGTTTGTGAATTACAGTGCCCCTGAGCTCCTTTCTTCAAATCGCTTTCTTGAGAGCTGGCCGCAAACCCGCAGGATTGCTTCAGGCCCTAATCTGTTTCTGGCACGGCATGGTGAGCGTTTGGTTAATTCCTCTTCCTGGTGGGAAATGATCGTTAAATTTGCCCGTGCAGACACCTACAGCTAGTCTCTCATTGGTTCTCCTTATTCCTGTTCATCTTGCGCAGAAATTGCAAACTGTGCCAAACAGCAGGTTAAAGGCACTGACTCTCCAACTGGGAAGAGTGTTAGTAAAGGGTCTGGAATTGTGAACCCGAGTAAAAGGGGACAAAAACTGAGATGCATTTGAAAACGTTTCCCGGTCACATGGTGCACCATACTGTGGGTTTCCCATGCATGTTTTAGCTGAAGGAAGAATCGCTTAAACCTGGAGAGTTCGGACCCATGGAATGGGTACCGTGCAGTATGACTTCAAATGGTCTGCATTTGCTCATCAAACCTCACCAATGCTATCAGCCCGAAGTGTCCAACTTTATGTCTCACTCAGTTCTGGGTGTAGATGAGGTAAATCCAGGTTGCATCACAAGCCCTGAATGAATTATTTAAGAATTGCTCTCTATTTCACTGTCATTGTGTTTCGTTTTGTAATTCATTTTGATAATGGGATTTATCGGATTTTCTCTGCTGCTTTCATGCAGCTGTACACACGCTTCATTCTCTTATTGAGACATATAAATCCATGGGTTTGAAAATTCTTACTAGTCAGGTGTATTCCTAGGCGTTGAATATAATGTGTTTAGCCCATTTCGTTGTGCAAGGCGTAGGTCTTGACTATTACATATTTGACTTATGGAATGGTATCTGTGCTAATTTCTATCTCTGGTTTTATGCAGCACCCCAACTCACCTTTCCCCTTAAGCAAACATAAGATGGTTTTCTAAATTTGAGACCCTGTTCTGTTTTGTAATTCAGTTCATGTGTAGCCAAGATTACATTCCGTGTATAAGTGATATCTTATGATGTTTCATTTTCTGTGTGACTTATTTCACTTAGAATCATCGTACCTGAATCCTCTCATTGTGCCACGACGGGCCTGAAGACATAGATTTC
Source organism: Delphinapterus leucas (assembly GCF_059928025.1). Lineage (NCBI taxonomy): Eukaryota > Metazoa > Chordata > Mammalia > Artiodactyla > Monodontidae > Delphinapterus > Delphinapterus leucas. The sequence goes on from NW_028322248.1 coordinate 4,149,575, forward strand.
ATTGGTGAGTGATATTCCATTGTACGTACGTACCACAAGTTCTTTATCCATTTTTTGCTTCCTGGGATATTTAACTTGTACCGTAGACGAGGTTCTTGTAAACAGAGCCGTCTGAAACTTTGGGGTGGCTGTGTGTTTTTGATTTTAATTTCCCTAAGCCATAGGACCATAAGTGGAAGTGCTATAGGCTCCGTTGCTTTGTTTTTTAGGTGTTTCAGGAAACACCATACATTTCTCCAGAGTGGCTGTTGGCAATTTACATCCCACCCATCAGCATAACAAGGCTCCCTACTCTGCATGGCCTGTGCTGCCTTTCTGGATTTTACACTTTTTTCAGATGGCCCTTTTGACCTGGGGGCAGTGAGACTTCATTTTAGTGCCGATTTCTTTAACATGCTTGCTTGGTTGGCCAAAAAGTGCGTATGCGTTTTTTCCTGAATATATTCAGGAAAAAACGCATACTCCCTTTTTAGCCAAGTGCATCATTGTCGACGTTCTGCCTCTTTTCCTATGCTTTAAATGCAATTCCAGTCTACCCCCTTAAATCGTTTTCCTGCAATTCTGCCCCGCTTTCAAGTCCTCTTCGCAGCCTTCCTTCAATATATTTTTGGACGATAGCTGTCATTTATAACTCTGCAGGTTTGTGAATTACAGTGCCCCTGAGCTCCTTTCTTCAAATCGCTTTCTTGTGAGCTGGCCGCAAACCCGCAGGATTGCTTCAGGCCCTAATCTGCTTCTGGCATGGCATGATGAGCGTTTGGTTAATTCCTCTTCCTGGTTGGAAATGAGCGTTAAATTTGCCCGTGCAGACACCTACAGCTAGTCTCTTATTGGTTCTCCCTATTCCTGTTCATCTTGCGCAGAAATTGCAAACTGTGCCAAACAGCAGGTTAAAGGCACTGACTCTCCAAGTGGGGAGAGTGTTAGTAAAGGCTCTGGAATTGTGAACCCGAGTAAAAGGGGACGAGAACTGAGATGCATTTGAAAACGTTTCCCGGTGACACGGTGCACCATACTCTGGGTTCCCCATGCATGTTTTAGCTGAAGGAAGAATCCCTTAAACCTGGAGATTTGGGACCCATGGAATGGGTCCCATGCAGTATGACTTCAAAGCGTCTGCATTTGCTCATCGAACCTCACCAATGCTATCAGCCTGAAGTGTCCAACCTTATGTCTCACTCAGCTCTGGGTGTAGATGAGGTAAATCCAGGTTGCATCACAAGCCCTGAATGAATTATTTAAGAATTGCTCTCTATTTCACTCTCATTGTGTTTTGTTTTTGTAATTCATTTTGATAAGGGGATTTATCGGATTTATTCTGCTGAATACATGCAGCTGTACACACGCTTGATTCTCTTATGGAGACATATAAATCCATGGGTTTGAAGATTATTACTAGTCAGGTGTATTCCTAGGCGTTGAATATAGGGTGTTTAGTCCATCTCGTTGAGCAAGGGGTTGGTCTTGACTATTACATATTTGACTTATGGAATGGTATCTGTGCTAATTTCTATCTCTGGTTTTATGCAGCACCCCAACTCACCTTTCCCCTTAAGCAAACATAAATTGGTTTTCTAAATTTGAGACCCTGTTCTGTTTTGTAATTCAGTTCATGTGTAGCCAAGATTACATTCCGTGTATTAGTGATATCTCATGATGTTTCATTTTCTGTGTGACTTATTTCCCTTAGAATCATCATACCTGAATCCACTCATTATGCCACGACGGGCCTGATGACATAGATTTCATTGGTGAATGATATTGCTTTGTACGTATGTACCACAACATCTTTATCCATTTTTCGCTTCTGGGATACTTAACTTGTACCGTAGACGAGGTTCTTGTGAAGAGAGCCGTCTGAAATTTTGGGGTGGCTGTGTGTTGTGGATTTTAATTTCCCTAATCTATAGGACCAAAAGTGGAAGTGCCGTAGGCTCCGTTGCTTTGTTTTTTAGGTGTTTCAGGAAACACCATACACTTCTCCAGAGTGGCTGTTTGCAATTTACATCCCAACCATCAGCATAACAAGGCTCCCTGTTCTCCATGGCCTGTGCTGCCTTTCTGGATTTTACACTTTTTTCAGATGGCCCTTTTGACCGGGGGGCAGTGAGACTTCATTGTAGTACAGATTTCTTTAACATGCTTGCTTGGTTGTCCAAAAAGCGCGTATGAGTTTTTTCCTGAATATATTCAGGAAAAAACGCATATGCCCTTTTTGGCCAAGTGCATCATTGTCGACGTTCTGCCTCTTTTCCTATGCTTTAAATGCAATTCCAGTCTACCCCCTGAAATCGTTTTCCTGCAATTCTGCCCCGCTTTCAAGTCCTCTTCGCAGCCTTCCTTCAATATATTATTGGACGATAGCTGTCATTTATAACTCTGCAGGTTTGTGAATTACAGTGCCCCTGAGCTCCTTTCTTCAAATCGCTTTCTTGAGAGCTGGCCGCAAACCCGCAGGATTGCTTCAGGCCCTAATCTGTTTCTGGCACGGCATGGTGAGCGTTTGGTTAATTCCTCTTCCTGGTGGGAAATGATCGTTAAATTTGCCCGTGCAGACACCTACAGCTAGTCTCTCATTGGTTCTCCTTATTCCTGTTCATCTTGCGCAGAAATTGCAAACTGTGCCAAACAGCAGGTTAAAGGCACTGACTCTCCAAGTGGGAAGAGTGTTAGTAAAGGGTCTGGAATTGTGAACCCGAGTAAAAGGGGACAAAAACTGAGATGCATTTGAAAACGTTTCCCGGTCACATGGTGCACCATACTGTGGGTTTCCCATGCATGTTTTAGCTGAAGGAAGAATCGCTTAAACCTGGAGAGTTCGGACCCATGGAATGGGTACCGTGCAGTATGACTTCAAATGGTCTGCATTTGCTCATCAAACCTCACCAATGCTATCAGCCCGAAGTGTCCAACTTTATGTCTCACTCAGTTCTGGGTGTAGATGAGGTAAATCCAGGTTGCATCACAAGCCCTGAATGAATTATTTAAGAATTGCTCTCTATTTCACTGTCATTGTGTTTCGTTTTGTAATTCATTTTGATAATGGGATTTATCGGATTTTCTCTGCTGCTTTCATGCAGCTGTACACACGCTTCATTCTCTTATTGAGACATATAAATCCATGGGTTTGAAAATTCTTACTAGTCAGGTGTATTCCTAGGCGTTGAATATAATGTGTTTAGCCCATTTCGTTGTGCAAGGCGTAGGTCTTGACTATTACATATTTGACTTATGGAATGGTATCTGTGCTAATTTCTATCTCTGGTTTTATGCAGCACCCCAACTCACCTTTCCCCTTAAGCAAACATAAGATGGTTTTCTAAATTTGAGACCCTGTTCTGTTTTGTAATTCAGTTCATGTGTAGCCAAGATTACATTCCGTGTATAAGTGATATCTTATGATGTTTCATTTTCTGTGTGACTTATTTCACTTAGAATCATCGTACCTGAATCCTCTCATTGTGCCACGACGGGCCTGAAGACATAGATTTCATTGGTGAGTGATATTCCATTGTACGTACGTACAACAAGTTCTTTATCCATTTTTTGCTTCCTGGGATATTTAACTTGTACCGTAGACGAGGTTCTTGTAAACAGAGCCGTCTGAAACTTTGGGGTGGCTGTGTGTTTTTGATTTTAATTTCCCTAAGCCATAGGACCATAAGTGGAAGTGCTATAGGCTCCGTTGCTTTGTTTTTTAGGTGTTTCAGGAAACACCATACATTTCTCCAGAGTGGCTGTTGGCAATTTACATCCCACCCATCAGCATAACAAGGCTCCCTACTCTGCATGGCCTGTGCTGCCTTTCTGGATTTTACACTTTTTTCAGATGGCCCTTTTGACCTGGGGGCAGTGAGACTTCATTTTAGTGCCGATTTCTTTAACATGCTTGCTTGGTTGGCCAAAAAGAGCGTATGCGTTTTTTCCTGAATATATTCAGGAAAAAACGCATACTCCCTTTTTAGCCAAGTGCATCATTGTCGACGTTCTGCCTCTTTTCCTATGCTTTAAATGCAATTCCAGTCTACCCCCTTAAATCGTTTTCCTGCAATTCTGCCCCGCTTTCAAGTCCTCTTCGCAGCCTTCCTTCAATATATTTTTGGACGATAGCTGTCATTTATAACTCTGCAGGTTTGTGAATTACAGTGCCCCTGAGCTCCTTTCTTCAAATCGCTTTCTTGTGAGCTGGCCGCAAACCCGCAGGATTGCTTCAGGCCCTAATCTGCTTCTGGCATGGCATGATGAGCGTTTGGTTAATTCCTCTTCCTGGTTGGAAATGAGCGTTAAATTTGCCCGTGCAGACACCTACAGCTAGTCTCTTATTGGTTCTCCCTATTCCTGTTCATCTTGCGCAGAAATTGCAAACTGTGCCAAACAGCAGGTTAAAGGCACTGACTCTCCAAGTGGGGAGAGTGTTAGTAAAGGCTCTGGAATTGTGAACCCGAGTAAAAGGGGACGAGAACTGAGATGCATTTGAAAACGTTTCCCGGTGACACGGTGCACCATACTCTGGGTTCCCCATGCATGTTTTAGCTGAAGGAAGAATCCCTTAAACCTGGAGATTTGGGACCCATGGAATGGGTCCCATGCAGTATGACTTCAAAGCGTCTGCATTTGCTCATCGAACCTCACCAATGCTATCAGCCTGAAGTGTCCAACCTTATGTCTCACTCAGCTCTGGGTGTAGATGAGGTAAATCCAGGTTGCATCACAAGCCCTGAATGAATTATTTAAGAATTGCTCTCTATTTCACTCTCATTGTGTTTTGTTTTTGTAATTCATTTTGATAAGGGGATTTATCGGATTTACTCTGCTGCATACATGCAGCTGTACACACGCTTGATTCTCTTATGGAGACATATAAATCCATGGGTTTGAAGATTCTTACTAGTCAGGTGTATTCCTAGGCGTTGAATATAGGGTGTTTAGTCCATCTCGTTGAGCAAGGGGTTGGTCTTGACTATTACATATTTGACTTATGGAATGGTATCTGTGCTAATTTCTATCTCTGGTTTTATGCAGCACCCCAACTCACCTTTCCCCTTAAGCAAACATAAATTTGTTTTCTAAATTTGAGGCCCTGTTCTGTTTTGTAATTCAGTTCATGTGTAGCCAAGGTTACATTCCGTGTATTAGTGATATCTCATGATGTTTTATTTTCTGTGTGACTTATTTCCCTTAGAATCATCATACCTGAATCCACTCATTATGCCACGACGGGCCTGATGACATAGATTTCATTGGTGAGTGATATTGCTTTGTACGTATGTACCACAACTTCTTTATCCATTTTTCGCTTTCTGGGATATTTAACTTGTACCGTAGACGAGGTTCTTGTAAACAGAGCCATCTGAAATTTTGGGGTGGCTGTGTGTTTTTGATTTTAATTTCCCTAAGCTATAGGACCATAAGTGGAAGTGCCGTAGGCTCCGTTGCTTTGTTTATTAGGTGTTTCAGGAAACACCATACAGTTGTCAAGAGTGGCTGTTGGCAATTTACATCCCACTCATCAGCATAACATGGCTCCGTGTTCTCCATGGCCTGTTCTGCATTTCTGGATTTTACACTTTTTTCAGATGGCCCTTTTGACCGGGTGGCAGTGAGAGTTCATTGTAGTGCAGATTTCTTTAACATGCTTGCTTGGTTGGCCAAAAAGGGCGTATTTGCTTACGCCCTTTTTGGCCAAGTGCATCATTGTCGACGTTCTGCCTCTTTTCCTATGTTTTAAATGCAATTCCAGTCTACCCCCTGAAATCGTTTTCCTGCAATTCTGCTCCGCTTTCAAGTCCTCTTCGCAGCCTAACTTCAATATATTTTTGGAAGATAGCTGTCATTTATAACTCTGCAGGTTTGTGAATTACAGTGCCCCTGAGCTCCTTTCTTCAAATCGCTTTCTTGAGAGCAGGCCGCAAATCCGCAGGACTGCTTCAGGCCCTAATCTGTTTCTGGCACGGCATGGTGAGCGTTTGGTTAATTCCTCTTCCTGGTGGGAAATGAGCGTTAAATTTGCCCGTGCAGACACCTACAGCTAGTCACTCATTGGTTCTCCCTATTCCTGTTCATCTTGCGAAGAAATTGCAAACTGTGCCAAACAGCAGGTTAAAGGCACTGACTCTCCAAGTGGGGAGAGTTTAATAAAGGCTCTGGAATTGTGAACCCGAGTAAAAGGGGACGAAAACTGAGATGCATTTGAAAACGTTTCCCGGTCACATGGTGCACCCTACTGTGGGTTTCCCATGCATGTTTTAGCTGAAGGAAGAATCGCTTAAACCTGCAGAGTTGGGATCCATGGAATGGGTACCATGCAGTATGACTTCAAAGGGTCTGCACCTGCTCATCGAACCTCACCAATGCTATCAGCCCGAAGTGTCCAAGCTTATGTCTCACTCAGCTCTTGGTGTAGATGAGGTAAATCAAGGTTACATCACAAGCCCTGAATGAATTATTTAAGAATTGCTCTCTATTTCACTGTCATTGTGTTTTGTTTTTGTAATTCATTTTGATAATGGGATTTATCGGATTTTCTCTGCTGCCTTCATGCAGCTGTACACACTCTTGATTCTCTTATCCAGACATATAAATCCGTGGGTTTGAAAATTCTTTCTAGTCAGGTTTATTCCTAGGCATTGTATATAGGGTGTTTAGCCCATTTCGTTGAGCAAGGGGTAGGTTTGACTATTACATATTTGACGTATGGAATGCTATCTGTGCTAATTTCTATCTCTGGTTTTATGCAGCACCCCAACTCACCTTTCCCCTTAAGCAAACATAAGTTGGTTTTCTAAATATGAGACCCTGTTCTGTTTTGTAATTCAGTTCATGTGTAGCCAAGATTACATTCCGTGTATTAGTGATATCTTATGTTGTTTCATTTTCTGTGTGAGTTATTTCACTGAGAATCATCGTACCTGAATCCACTCATTATGCCACGACGGGCCTGATGACATGGATTTCATTGGTGAGTGATATTCCATTATACGTACGTACCACATGTTCTTTATCCATTTTTCGCTTTCTGGGATATTTAACTTGTACCGTAGACGAGGTTCTTGTAAACAGAGCCGTCTGACACTTTGGGGTGGATGTGTGTGTTTTTGATTTTAATTTCCCTAAGCTCTAGGACCATAAGTGGAAGTGCCGTAGGCTCCATTGCTTTGTTTTTTAGGTGTTTCAGGAAACACCATACACTTCTCCAGAGTGGCTGTTGGCAATTTACATCCCACCCATCAGCATAACCAGGCTCCCTGTTCTTCATGGCCTGTGCTGCCTTTCTGGATTTTACACTTTTTTCAGATGGCCCTTTTGACCGGGGGGCAGTGAGACTTCATTGTAGTGCAGATTTCTTTAACATGCTTGCTTGGTTGGCCAAAAAGGGCGTATGCGTTTTTTCCTGAATATATTCAGGAAAAAACGCATACGCCCTTTTTGGCCAAGTGCATCATTGTCGACGTTCTGCCTCTTTTCCTATGCTTTAAATGCAATTCCAGTCTACCCCCTGAAATCGTTTTCCTGCAATTTTGCCCCGCTTTCAAGTCCTCTTCGCAGCCTTCCTTCAATATATTTTTGGACGATAGCTGTCATTTATAACTCTGCAGGTTTGTGAATTACAGTGCCCCTGAGCTCCTTTCTTCAAATCGCTTTCTTCTGAGCTGGCCGCAAACCCGCAGGATTGCTTCAGGCCCTAATCTGGTTCCGGCACGGCATGCTGAGCGTTTGGTTAATTCCTCTTCCTGGTTGGAAATGAGCGTTAAATTTGCCCCTGCAGACACCTACAGCTAGTCTCTCATTGGTTCTCCCTATTCCTGTTCATCTTGCGCAGAAATTGCAAACTGTGCCAAACAGCAGGTTAAAGGCACTGACTCTCCAAGTGGGGAGAGTGTTATTAAAGGGTCTGGAATTGTGAACCCGAGTAAAAGGGGACAAAAACTGAGATGCATTTGAAAACGTTTCCCGGTCACATGGTGCACCATACTGTGGGTTTCCCATGCATGTTTTAGCTGAATGAAGAATCTCTTAAACCTGGAGAGTTCGGATCCATGGAATGGGTACCGTGCAGTATGACTTCAAATGGTCTGCATTTGCTCATCAAACCTCACCAATGCTATCAGCCCGAAGTGTCCAACTTTATGTCTCACTCAGTTCTGGGTGTAGATGAGGTAAATCCAGGTTGCATCACAAGCCCTGAATGAATTATTTAAGAATTGCTCTCTATTTCACTGTCATTGTGTTTCGTTTTGTAATTCATTTTGATAATGGGATTTATCGGATTTTCTCTGCTGCTTTCATGCAGCTGTACACACGCTTCATTCTCTTATTGAGACATATAAATCCATGGGTTTGAAAATTCTTACTAGTCAGGTGTATTCCTAGGCGTTGAATATAATGTGTTTAGCCCATTTCGTTGTGCAAGGCGTAGGTCTTGACTATTACATATTTGACTTATGGAATGGTATCTGTGCTAATTTCTATCTCTGGTTTTATGCAGCACCCCAACTCACCTTTCCCCTTAAGCAAACATAAGATGGTTTTCTAAATTTGAGACCCTGTTCTGTTTTGTAATTCAGTTCATGTGTAGCCAAGATTACATTCCGTGTATAAGTGATATCTTATGATGTTTCATTTTCTGTGTGACTTATTTCACTTAGAATCATCGTACCTGAATCCTCTCATTGTGCCACGACGGGCCTGAAGACATAGATTTCATTGGTGAGTGATATTCCATTGTACGTACGTACAACAAGTTCTTTATCCATTTTTTGCTTCCTGGGATATTTAACTTGTACCGTAGACGAGGTTCTTGTAAACAGAGCCGTCTGAAACTTTGGGGTGGCTGTGTGTTTTTGATTTTAATTTCCCTAAGCCATAGGACCATAAGTGGAAGTGCTATAGGCTCCGTTGCTTTGTTTTTTAGGTGTTTCAGGAAACACCATACATTTCTCCAGAGTGGCTGTTGGCAATTTACATCCCACCCATCAGCATAACAAGGCTCCCTACTCTGCATGGCCTGTGCTGCCTTTCTGGATTTTACACTTTTTTCAGATGGCCCTTTTGACCTGGGGGCAGTGAGACTTCATTTTAGTGCCGATTTCTTTAACATGCTTGCTTGGTTGGCCAAAAAGAGCGTATGCGTTTTTTCCTGAATATATTCAGGAAAAAACGCATACTCCCTTTTTAGCCAAGTGCATCATTGTCGACGTTCTGCCTCTTTTCCTATGCTTTAAATGCAATTCCAGTCTACCCCCTTAAATCGTTTTCCTGCAATTCTGCCCCGCTTTCAAGTCCTCTTCGCAGCCTTCCTTCAATATATTTTTGGACGATAGCTGTCATTTATAACTCTGCAGGTTTGTGAATTACAGTGCCCCTGAGCTCCTTTCTTCAAATCGCTTTCTTGTGAGCTGGCCGCAAACCCGCAGGATTGCTTCAGGCCCTAATCTGCTTCTGGCATGGCATGATGAGCGTTTGGTTAATTCCTCTTCCTGGTTGGAAATGAGCGTTAAATTTGCCCGTGCAGACACCTACAGCTAGTCTCTTATTGGTTCTCCCTATTCCTTTTCATCTTGCGCAGAAATTGCAAACTGTGCCAAACAGCAGGTTAAAGGCACTGACTCTCCAAGTGGGGAGAGTGTTAGTAAAGGCTCTGGAATTGTGAACCCGAGTAAAAGGGGACGAGAACTGAGATGCATTTGAAAACGTTTCCCGGTGACACGGTGCACCATACTCTGGGTTCCCCATGCATGTTTTAGCTGAAGGAAGAATCCCTTAAACCTGGAGATTTGGGACCCATGGAATGGGTCCCATGCAGTATGACTTCAAAGCGTCTGCATTTGCTCATCGAACCTCACCAATGCTATCAGCCTGAAGTGTCCAACCTTATGTCTCACTCAGCTCTGGGTGTAGATGAGGTAAATCCAGGTTGCATCACAAGCCCTGAATGAATTATTTAAGAATTGCTCTCTATTTCACTCTCATTGTGTTTTGTTTTTGTAATTCATTTTGATAAGGGGATTTATCGGATTTACTCTGCTGCATACATGCAGCTGTACACACGCTTGATTCTCTTATGGAGACATATAAATCCATGGGTTTGAAGATTCTTACTAGTCAGGTGTATTCCTAGGCGTTGAATATAGGGTGTTTAGTCCATCTCGTTGAGCAAGGGGTTGGTCTTGACTATTACATATTTGACTTATGGAATGGTATCTGTGCTAATTTCTATCTCTGGTTTTATGCAGCACCCCAACTCACCTTTCCCCTTAAGCAAACATAAATTTGTTTTCTAAATTTGAGGCCCTGTTCTGTTTTGTAATTCAGTTCATGTGTAGCCAAGGTTACATTCCGTGTATTAGTGATATCTCATGATGTTTTATTTTCTGTGTGACTTATTTCCCTTAGAATCATCATACCTGAATCCACTCATTATGCCACGACGGGCCTGATGACATAGATTTCATTGGTGAGTGATATTGCTTTGTACGTATGTACCACAACTTCTTTATCCATTTTTCGCTTTCTGGGATATTTAACTTGTACCGTAGACGAGGTTCTTGTAAACAGAGCCATCTGAAATTTTGGGGTGGCTGTGTGTTTTTGATTTTAATTTCCCTAAGCTATAGGACCATAAGTGGAAGTGCCGTAGGCTCCGTTGCTTTGTTTATTAGGTGTTTCAGGAAACACCATACAGTTGTCAAGAGTGGCTGTTGGCAATTTACATCCCACTCATCAGCATAACATGGCTCCGTGTTCTCCATGGCCTGTTCTGCATTTCTGGATTTTACACTTTTTTCAGATGGCCCTTTTGACCGGGTGGCAGTGAGAGTTCATTGTAGTGCAGATTTCTTTAACATGCTTGCTTGGTTGGCCAAAAAGGGCGTATTTGCTTACGCCCTTTTTGGCCAAGTGCATCATTGTCGACGTTCTGCCTCTTTTCCTATGTTTTAAATGCAATTCCAGTCTACCCCCTGAAATCGTTTTCCTGCAATTCTGCTCCGCTTTCAAGTCCTCTTCGCAGCCTAACTTCAATATATTTTTGGAAGATAGCTGTCATTTATAACTCTGCAGGTTTGTGAATTACAGTGCCCCTGAGCTCCTTTCTTCAAATCGCTTTCTTGAGAGCAGGCCGCAAATCCGCAGGACTGCTTCAGGCCCTAATCTGTTTCTGGCACGGCATGGTGAGCGTTTGGTTAATTCCTCTTCCTGGTGGGAAATGAGCGTTAAATTTGCCCGTGCAGACACCTACAGCTAGTCACTCATTGGTTCTCCCTATTCCTGTTCATCTTGCGAAGAAATTGCAAACTGTGCCAAACAGCAGGTTAAAGGCACTGACTCTCCAAGTGGGGAGAGTTTAATAAAGGCTCTGGAATTGTGAACCCGAGTAAAAGGGGACGAAAACTGAGATGCATTTGAAAACGTTTCCCGGTCACATGGTGCACCCTACTGTGGGTTTCCCATGCATGTTTTAGCTGAAGGAAGAATCGCTTAAACCTGCAGAGTTGGGATCCATGGAATGGGTACCATGCAGTATGACTTCAAAGGGTCTGCACCTGCTCATCGAACCTCACCAATGCTATCAGCCCGAAGTGTCCAACTTTATGTCTCACTCAGTTCTGGGTGTAGATGAGGTAAATCCAGGTTGCATCACAAGCCCTGAATGAATTATTTAAGAATTGCTCTCTATTTCACTGTCATTGTGTTTTGTTTTTGTAATTCATTTTGATAAGGGGATTTATCGGATTTTCTCTGCTGCCTTCATGCAGCTGTACACACGCTTGATTCTCTTATGGAGACATATAAATCCGTGGGTTTGAAGATTCTTACTAGTCAGGTGTATTCCTAGGCGTTGAATATAGGGTGTTTAGCCCATTTCGTTGAGCAAGGGGTAGGTCTTGACTATTACATATTTGACGTATGGAATGGTATCTGTGCTAATTTCTATCTCTGGTTTTATGCAGCAGCCCAACTCACCTTTCCCCTTAAGCAAGCATAAGTTGGTTTTCTAAATTTGAGACCCTGTTCTGTTTTGTAATTCAGTTCATGTGTAGCCAAGATTACATTCGGTGTATTAGAGATATCTTATGATGTTTCATTTTCTGTGTGACTTATTTCTCTTAGAATCATCGTACCTGAATCCACTCATTATGCCACGACGGGCCAGATGACATAGATTACATTGGTGAGTGATATTCCATTGTACGTACGTACCACAACTTCTTTATCCATTTTTCGCTTTCTGGGATATTTAACTTGTACCGTAGACGAGTTTCTTGTAAACAGAGCCGTCTGAAACTTTGGGGTGGCTGTGTGTTTTTGAGTTTAATTTCCCTAAGCTATAGGACCATAAGTGGAAGTGCTATAGGCTCCGTTGCTTTGTTTTTTAGGTGTTTCAGGAAACACCATACATTTCTCCAGAGTGGCTGTTGGCAAATTACATCCCACCCATCAGCATAACAAGGCTCCCTACTCTGCATGGCCTGTGCTGCCTTTCTGGATTTTACACTTTTTTCAGATGGCTCTTTTGACCACGGGGCAGTGAGACTTCATTGTAGTGCAGATTTCTTTAACATGCTTGCTTGGTTGGCCAAAAAGGGCGTATGCGTTTTTTCCTGAATATATTCAGGAAAAAACGCATACGCCCTTTTTGGCCAAGTGCATCATTGTCGACGTTCTGCCTCTTTTCCTATGCTTTAAATGCAATTCCAGTCTACCCCCTGAAATCGTTTTCCTGCAATTCTGCCCCGCTTTCAAGTCATCTTCGCAGCCTTCCTTCAATATATTTTTGGACGATAGCTGTCATTTATAACTCTGCAGGTTTGTGAATTACAGTGCCCCTGAGCTCCTTTCTTCAAATCGCTTTCTTGTGAGCTGGCCGCAAACCCGCAGGATTGCTTCAGGCCCTAATCTGGTTCCGGCATGGCATGATGAGCGTTTGGTTAATTCCTCTTCCTGGTTGGAAATGAGCGTTAAATTTGCCCGTGCAGACACCTACAGCTAGTCTCTTATTGGTTCTCCCTATTCCTGTTCATCTTGCGCAGAAATTGCAAACTGTGCCAAACAGCAGGTTAAAGGCACTGACTCTCCAAGTGGGGAGAGTGTTAGTAAAGGCTCTGGAATTGTGAACCCGAGTAAAAGGGTACGAGAACTGAGATGCATTTGAAAACGTTTCCCGGTCACACGGTGCACCATACTCTGGGTTCCCCATGCATGTTTTAGCTGAAGGAAGAATCCCTTAAACCTGGAGAGTTGGGACCCATGGAATGGGTCCCATGCAGTATGACTTCAAAGCGTCTGTATTTGCTCATCGAACCTCACCAATGCTATCAGCCCGAAGTGTCCAACGTTATGTCTCACTCAGCTCTGGGTGTAGATGAGGTAAATCCAGGTTGCATCACAAGCCCTGAATGAATTATTTAAGAATTGCTCTCTATTTCGCTCTCATTGTGTTTTGTTTTTGTAATTCATTTTGATAAGGGGATTTATCGGATTTATTCTGCTGAATACATGCAGCTGTACACACGCTTGATTCTCTTATGGAGACATATAAATCCATGGGTTTGAAGATTCTTACTAGTCAGGTGTATTCCTAGGCGTTGAATATAGGGTGTTTAGTCCATCTCGTTGAGCAAGGGGTTGGTCTTGACTATTACATATTTGACTTATGGAATGGTATCTGTGCTAATTTCTATCTCTGGTTTTATGCAGCACCCCAACTCACCTTTCCCCTTAAGCAAACATAAATTGGTTTTCTAAATTTGAGACCCTGTTCTGTTTTGTAATTCAGTTCATGTGTAGCCAAGATTACATTCCGTGTATTAGTGATATCTCATGATGTTTCATTTTCTGTGTGACTTATTTCCCTTAGAATCATCATACCTGAATCCACTCATTATGCCACGACGGGCCTGATGACATAGATTTCATTGGTGAATGATATTGCTTTGTACGTATGTACCACAACATCTTTATCCATTTTTCGCTTTCTGGGATACTTAACTTGTACCGTAGACGAGGTTCTTGTGAAGAGAGCCGTCTGAAATTTTGGGGTGGCTGTGTGTTTTTGATTTTAATTTCCCTAATCTATAGGACCAAAAGTGGAAGTGCCGTAGGCTCCGTTGCTTTGTTTTTTAGGTGTTTCAGGAAACACCATACACTTCTCCAGAGTGGCTGTTTGCAATTTACATCCCAACCATCAGCATAACAAGGCTCCCTGTTCTCCATGGCCTGTGCTGCCTTTCTGGATTTTACACTTTTTTCAGATGGCCCTTTTGACCGGGGGGCAGTGAGACTTCATTGTAGTACAGATTTCTTTAACATGCTTGCTTGGTTGTCCAAAAAGCGCGTATGAGTTTTTTCCTGAATATATTCAGGAAAAAACGCATATGCCCTTTTTGGCCAAGTGCATCATTGTCGACGTTCTGCCTCTTTTCCTATGCTTTAAATGCAATTCCAGTCTACCCCCTGAAATCGTTTTCCTGCAATTCTGCCCCGCTTTCAAGTCCTCTTCGCAGCCTTCCTTCAATATATTATTGGACGATAGCTGTCATTTATAACTCTGCAGGTTTGTGAATTACAGTGCCCCTGAGCTCCTTTCTTCAAATCGCTTTCTTGAGAGCTGGCCGCAAACCCGCAGGATTGCTTCAGGCCCTAATCTGTTTCTGGCACGGCATGGTGAGCGTTTGGTTAATTCCTCTTCCTGGTGGGAAATGATCGTTAAATTTGCCCGTGCAGACACCTACAGCTAGTCTCTCATTGGTTCTCCTTATTCCTGTTCATCTTGCCCAGAAATTGCAAACTGTGCGAAACAGCAGGTTAAAGGCACTGACTACTCAAGTGGGGAGAGTTTTAGTAAAGTGTCTGGAATTGTGAACCCGAGTAAAAGGGGACGGAAACTGAGATGCATTTGAAAACGTTTCCCAGTCACACGGTGCACCATACTGTGGATTTCCCATGCATGTTTTAGCTGAAGGAAGAATCCCTTAAACCTGGAGAGTTGGGACCCATGGAATGGGTACCATGCAGTATGACTTCAAAGGGTCTGCATTTTCTCATCGAACCTCACCAATGCTATCAGGCCAGAGTGTCCAACCTTATGTGTCATTCAGCTTTGGGTGTAGATGAGGTAAATCCAGGTTGCCTCAGAAGCCCTGAATGAATTCTTTAAGAATTGCTCTCTATTTCACTGTCATTGTGTTTTGTTTTTGTAATTCATTTTGATAATCGGATTTATCGGATTTTCTCTGCTGCCTTCATGCAGCTGTACACACGCTTGATTCTCTTATGGAGACATATAAATCCATGGGTTTGAAGATCCTTACTAGTCAGGTGTATTCCTAGGCGTTGAATATAGGGTGTTTAGCCCATTTCGTTGAGCAAGGGGTAGGTCTTGACTATTACGTATTTGTCTTATGGAATGGTATCTGTGCTAATTTCTAACTCTGGTTTTATGCAGCACCCCAACTCACCTTTCCCCTTATGCAAACATAAGTTGGTTTTCTAAATTTGAGACCCTGTTCTGTTTTGTAATTCAGTTCATGTGTAGCCAAGATTACATTCGGTGTATTAGTGATATCTTATGATGTTTCATTTTCTGTGTGACGTATTTCACTTAGAATCATCGTACCTGAATCCACTCATTATGCCACGACGGGCTAGATGACATAGATTTCATTGGTGACTGATATTCCATTGTACGTACGTACCACAACTTCTTTATCCATTTTTCGCTTTCTGGGATATTTAACTTGTACCGTAGACGAGGTTCTTGTAAAC
This sequence comes from Delphinapterus leucas, assembly GCF_059928025.1. Classification (NCBI taxonomy): domain Eukaryota; kingdom Metazoa; phylum Chordata; class Mammalia; order Artiodactyla; family Monodontidae; genus Delphinapterus; species Delphinapterus leucas. Next base: position 4,165,337 of record NW_028322248.1, read on the forward strand.
AGAGCCGTCTGAAACTTTGGGGTGGATGTGTGTGTTTTTGATTTTAATTTCCCTAAGCTCTAGGACCATAAGTGGAAGTGCCGTAGGCTCCGTTGCTTTGTTTTTTAGGTGTTTCAGGAAACACCATACACTTCTCCAGAGTGGCTGTTGGCAATTTACATCCCACCCATCAGCATAACCAGGCTCCCTGTTCTCCATGGCCTGTGCTGCCTTTCTGGATTTTACACTTTTTTCAGATGGCCCTTTTGACCGGGGGGCAGTGAGACTTCATTGTAGTGCAGATTTCTTTAACATGCTTGCTTGGTTGGCCAAAAAGGGCGTATGCGTTTTTTCCTGAATATATTCAGGAAAAAACGCATACGCCCTTTTTGGCCAAGTGCATCATTGTCGACGTTCTGCCTCTTTTCCTATGCTTTAAATGCAATTCCAGTCTACCCCCTGAAATCGTTTTCCTGCAATTCTGCCCCGCTTTCAAGTCCTCTTCGCAGCCTTCCTTCAATATATTTTTGGACGATAGCTGTCATTTATAACTCTGCAGGTTTGTGAATTACAGTGCCCCTGAGCTCCTTTCTTCAAATCGCTTTCTTCTGAGCTGGCCGCAAACCCGCAGGATTGCTTCAGGCCCTAATCTGGTTCCGGCACGGCATGCTGAGCGTTTGGTTAATTCCTCTTCCTGGTTGGAAATGAGCGTTAAATTTGCCCCTGCAGACACCTACACCAATCTCTCATTGGTTCTCCCTATTCCTGTTCATCTTGCGCAGAAATTGCAAACTGTGCCAAACAGCAGGTTAAAGGCACTGACTCTCCAAGTGGGGAGAGTGTTAATAAATGGTCTGGAGTTGTGAACCCGAGTAAAATGGGACAAACCCTGAGATGCATTTGAAAAGTTTTCCCGGTCACACGGTGCACCATACTGTGGGTTTCCCATGCATGCTTTAGCTGAAGGAAGAATCGCTTCAACCTGGAGAGTTGGGACCCATGGAATGTGTACCATGTATTATGACTTCAAAAGGTTTGCATTTTCTCATCGAACCTCACCAATGGTATCAGCACGAAGTGTCCAACCTTATATCTCACTCAGCTCTGGGTGTAGATGAGATAAATCCAGGTTGCATCACAAGCCCTGAATGAATTATTTAAGAATTGCTCTCTATTTCACTGTCATTGTGTTTTGTTTTTGTAATTCATTTTGATAATAGGATATATCGGATTTTCTCTGCAGCCTTCATGCAGCTGTACACACGCTTGATTCACTTATGGAGACATATAAATCCATGGGTTTGAAGATCCTTACTAGTCAGCTGTATTCCTAGGCGTTGAATATAGTGTGTTTAGCCCATTTCGTTGAGCAAGGGGTAGGTCTTGACTATTATGTATTTGACTTATGGAATGGTATCTGTGCTAATTTCTAACTCTGGTTTTATGCAGCACCCCAACTCACCTTTCCGCTTATGCAAACATAAGTTGGTTTTCTAAATTTGAGACCCTGTTCTGTTTTGTAATTCAGTTCATGTGTAGCCAAGATTACATTCGGTGTATTAGTGATATCTTATGATGTTTCATTTTCTGTGTGACGTATTTCACTTAGAATCATCGTACCTGAATCCACTCATTATGCCACGACGGGCCAGATGACATAGATTTCATTGGTGACTGATATTCCATTGTACGTACGTACCACAACTTCTTTATTCATTTTTCGCTTTCTGGGATATTTAACTTGTACCGTAGACGAGGTTCTTGTAAACAGAGCCGTCTGAAACTTTGGGGTGGCTGTGTATTTTTGATTTTAGTTTCCCTAAGCTATAGGACCATAAGTGGAAGTGCCGTAGGCTCCGTTGCTTTGTTTTTTAGGTGTTTCAGGGAAAACCATACACTTTTCCAGAGTGGCTCTTGGCAATTTACATCCCACCCATCAGCATAACAAGGCTCCCTGTTCTCCATGGCCTGTGCTGCATTTCTGGATTTACACTTTTTTCAGATGGCCCTTTTGACCGGGGGGCAGTGATACTTCATTGTAGTGCAGATATCTTTAACATGCTTGCTTGGTTGGCCAAAAAGGGAGTATGCGTTTTTTCCTGAATATATTCAGGAAAAAACGCATATGCACTTTTTGGCCAAGTGCATCATTGTCGACGTTCTGCCTCTTTTCCTATGCTTTAAATGCAATTCCAGTCTATCCCCTGAAATCGTTTTCCTGCAATTCTGCCCCGCTTTCAAGTCCTCTTCGCAGCCTTCCTTCAATATATTTTTGGACGATAGCTGTTATTTATAACTCTGCAGGCTTGTGAATTACAGTGCCCCTGAGCTCCTTTCTTCAAATCGCTTTCTTATGAGCCAGCCGCAAACCCGCAGGATTGCTTCAGGCCCTAATCTGGTTCCGGCACGGCATGCTGAGCCTTTGGTTAATTCCTCTTCCTGGTGGGAAATGAGCGTTAAATTTGCCCCTGCAGACACCTACACCAATCTCTCATTGGTTCTCCCTATTCCTGTTCATCTTGCACAGAAATTGCAAACTGTGTCAAACAGGAGGTTAAAGGCACTGACTCTCTAAGTGGGGAGAGTGTTAATAAATGGTCTGGAATTGTGAACCCGAGTAAAATGGGACAAACCCTGAGATGCATTTGAAAAGGTTTCCCGGTCACACGGTGCACCATACTGTGGGTTTCCCATGCATGCTTTAGCTGAAGGAAGAATCGCTTAAACCTGGAGAGTTGGTTCCCATGGAATGGGTACCATGTAGTATGACTTCAAATGGTCTGCATTTGCTCATCGAACCTCACCAATGCTATCAGCCCGAAGTGTCCAACCTTATGTCTAACTCAGCTCTGGGTTTAGATGAGGTAAATCCAGGTTGCATCACAAGCCCTGAATGAATTATTTAAGAATTGCTCTCTATTTCACTGGCATTGTGTTTTGTTTTTGTAATTCATTTTGATAATAGGATTTATCGGATTCTCTCTGCTGCCTTCATGCAGCTGTACACACGCTTGATTCTCTTATGGAGACATATAAATCCATGGGTTTGAAGATTCTTACTAGTCAGGTGTATTCCTAGGCGTTGAATATAGGGTGTTTAGTCCATCTCGTTGAGCAAGGTGTTGGTCTTGACTATTACATATTTGACGTATGGAATGGTATCTGTGCTAATTTCTATCTCTGGTTTTATGCAGCACCCCAACTCACCTTTCCCCTTAAGCAAACATAAGTTGGTTTTCTAAATTTGAGACCCTGTTCTGTTTTGTAATTCAGTTCATGTGTAGCCAAGATTACATTCAGTGTATTAGTGATATCTTATGATGTTTCATTTTCTGTGTGACGTATTTCACTTAGAATCATCGTACCTGAATCCACTCATTATGCCACGACGGGCCAGATGACATAGATTTCATTGGTGAGTGATATTCCATTGTACGTACGTACCACAACTTCTTTATCCATTTTTCGCTTTCTGGGATATTTAACTTGTACCGAAGACGAGGTTCTTGTTAACAGAGCCGTCTGAAACATTGGGGTGGCTGTGTGTTTTTGATTTTAATTTCCCTACGCTATAGGACCATAAGTGGAAGTGCCGTAGGCTCCGTTGCTTTGTTTTTTAGGTGTTTCAGGAAACACAATACACTTCTCCAGAGTGGCTCTTGGCAATTTACATCCCAACCATCAGCATAACAAGGCTCCCTGTCCTCCATGGCCTGTGCTGCCTTTCTGGATTTTACACTATTTTCAGATGGCCCTTTTGACCGGGGGGCAGTGAGACTTCATTGTAGCGCAGATTTCTTTAACATGCTTGCTTGGTTGGCCAAAAAGGGCGTATGCGTTTTTTCCTCAATATATTCAGGAAAAAACGCATACGCCCTTTTTGGCCAAGAGCATCATTGTCGACGTTCTGCCTCTTTTCCTATGCTTTAAATGCAATTCCAGTCTACCCCCTGAAATCGTTTTCCTGCAATTCTGCCCCGCTTTCAAGTCCTCTTCGCAGCCTTCCTTCAATATATTTTTGGACGATAGCTGTCATTTATAACTCTGCAGGTTTGTGAATTACAGTGCCCCTGAGCTCCTTTCTTCAAATCGCTTTCTTGTGAGCTGGCCGCAAACCCGCAGGATTGGTTCAGGCCCTAATCTGGTTCCGGCACGGCATGCTGAGCGTTTCGTTAATTCCTCTTCCTGGTTGGAAATGAGCGTTAAATTTGCCCGTGCAGACACCTACAGCTAGTCTCTCATTGGTTCTCACTATTCCTGTCCATCTTGCGCAGAAATTGCAAACTGTGCCAAACAGCAGGTTAAAGGCACTGACTCTCCAAGTGGGGAGAGTGTTAGTAAAGTGTCTGGAATTGTGAACCCGAGTAAAAGGGGACAAAAACTGAGATGCATTTGAAAATGTTTCCCGGTCACACGGTGCACCATACTGTGGGTTTCCCATGCATGCTTTAGCTGAAGGAAGAACCGCTTAAACCTGGAGAGTTGGGACCCATGGAACTGTTACCATGTAGTATGACTTCAAATGGTATGCATTTGCTCATCGAACCTCACCAATGCTATCAGCCCGAAGTGTCCAACCTTATGTCTCACTCAGCTCTGGGTTTAGATGAGGTAAATCCAGGTTGCATCACAAGCCCTGAATGAATTATTTAAGAATTGCTCTCTATTTCACTGTCATTTTGTTTTGTTTTTGTAATTCAATTTGATAAGGGGATTTATCGGATTTTCTCTGCTGCCTTCATGCAGCTGTACACACGCTTGATTCTCTTATGGAGACATATAAATCCATGGGTTTGAAGATTCTTACTAGTCAGGTGTATTCCTAGGCGTTGAATATACGGTGTTTAGCCCATTTCGTTGAGCAAGGGGTAGGTCTTGACTATTACGTATTTGACTTATGGAATGGTATCTGTGCTAATTTCTGTCTCTGGTTTTATGCAGCACCCCAACTCACCTTTCCCCTTAAGCAAACGTAAGTTGGTTTTCTAAATTTGAGACCCTGTTCTGTTTTGTATTTCAGTTCATGTGTAGCCAAGATTACATTCGGTGTATTAGTGATATCTTATGATGTTTCATTTTCTGTGTGACTTATTTCACTTAGAATCATCGTACCTGAATCCACTCATTATGCCACGACGGGCCAGATGACATAGATTTCATTGGTGAGTGATATTCCATTGTACGTACGTACCACAACTTCTTTATCCATTTTTCGCTTTCTGGGATATTTAACTTGTACCGTAGACGAGGTTCTTGTAAACAGAGCCGTCTGAAACTTTGGGGTGGCTGTGTGTTTTTGATTTTAATTTCCCTAAGCTATAGGACCATAAGTGGAAGTGCCGTAGGCTCCGTTGCTTTGTTTTTTAGGTGTTTCAGGAAACACAATACACTTCTCCAGAGTGGCTGTTGGCAATTTACATCCCAACCATCAGCATAACAAGGCTCCCTGTTCTCCATGGCCTGTGCTGCCTTTCTGGATTTTACACTTTTTTCAGATGGCCCTTTTGACCAGGGGGCAGTGAGACTTCATTGTAGTGCAGATTTCTTTAACAGGGGACTGGGACCGTTTAGAGTACAGGTTAGCATACGACAACGTTTTAGGGAGAGCGTACGTGTTAGGATACTGGTTAGTGTTATCGTACGGGTTAGGATTAGGGGACGGGCTAGGGTAAGGCTTCGGGTAAGGGTTAGGGTTAGGGTTGGTGTTAGGATTAGGGTTAGGTAACGGGGACGTTTTAGGCTACAGCTTAGGTTACGACAACTGTTTACGGTGAGCCTACGTGTTAGGGTACGTGTTAGTGTTAGCGTACGGGTTAGGTTTAGGGGACGTGTTAGGGTAATTCTTCGGGTAAGGGTTAGGGTTAGGGTTAGTGTTAGGGGACGTGGATGGTTTAGGGTAAAGTTTAGGGTACGACAACGGTTTAGCGTGAGCATACGTGTTAGGGTACAGGTTAGTTATAGCGTATGTTTTAGGATAAGGGGACGGGTTAGGGTAAGGCTTCGGGTAAATGTTAAGGTTAGGGTTAGTGGTAGGGTTAGGGTTAGGGTACGGGGATGGTTTAGGGTACAGGTTAGGGTACGACAACGGTTTAGCTAGAGCGTACGTGTTATGGTACCTGTTGGTGTTAGCGTACGGGTTAGGATTAGAAGACCGGTTAGGGTAAGGCTTCGGGTAAGGGTTAGGTTTAGGGTTAGGGATAGGGTTAGGGGATGGGAACGGTTTAGGGTACAGGTTAGTGTACGACAATGGTTTAGGGTGAGCGTACATGTTAGGGTACAGGTTAGTGTTAGCATACGGTTTAGGATTAGGGGAAGGGTTAGGGTAAGGCTTCGCGTAAAGTTTAGGGTTAAGGTTAGTGTTAGGGTTAGGGTTAGAGGACGGGGACGGTTTGGGGTGCAGGTTAGGCTATGACAACTGCTTAGGGTGAGCGTACGTGTTAGGGTAGGTGTTAGTGTTTGCGTAAGGGTTAGGATTAAGGTACGGGTTAGTGTAAGGCTTCAGGTAAGGGTTAGGTTTAGGGTTAGGGTTAGGGGACGGGCACGGGGACGGGGACAGTTTAGGGTACTGGTTAGGGTACGACAATTGTTTAGGGTGAGCATACGTGTTAGGGTACGGGTTAGTGGTAGCATACGTGTTAGGATTATAGGATGTATTAGTGTAAGGCTTCGGGTAACGGTTAGGGTTAGGGTTAGGGTTAGGGGACGTGGATGGGGACAGGGATGGTTTAGGGTACAGGTTAGGGTACGACAACGGTTTAGGGTGAGCGTACGTGTTAGGGTACGTGTTAGTGTTAGCGTACGGGTTAGGATTAAGGGACGGGTTAGTGTAAGGCTTCGGGTAAGGGTTAGGGTTTAGGTTAGGGTTAGGGGACGGGGACGGTTTAGGGTACAGATTAGTGTACGACAACGTTTTAGGGTGAGCGTATGTGTTAGGGTACAAGTTAGTGTTAGCGTACGGTTTAGGATTAGGGGACGGATTAGGGTAAGGCTTCGGCTAAGGGTTAGGGTTAGGATTAGGGTTAGGGTTAGGGTTAGGGTTAGTTGACGGCGACGGTTTAGGGTACAGGTTAGGGTACGACAACGGTTTAGGGAGAGCGTACGTGTTAGGGTATGGGTTACTGTTAGCGTACGGGTTAGGATTAGTGGATGGGTTAGGGTAAGGCTTCGGGTAAGGGTTAGGGTTAGGGTTAGGGTTAGGGGACGTTTGAGTGTACAGGTAAGTGTATGACAACGGTTTAGGGTGAGTGTACGTGTTAGAGTACAGGTTAATGTTAGTGTACGGGTTAGGATTAGGGGACAGGTTAGGGTAAGGCTTCGAGTAAGGGTTAGGGTTAGGGTTAGGGTTAGGGGATGGGCACGGGGACGGGGACTGTTTAGGGTACATGTTAGGTACGACAACGGTTTAGGGTGAACGTACGTGTTAGGGTAAGGGTTCGTGTTAGCGTGCAGTTTAGGATTAGGGGAAGGGTTAGGGTAAGGCTTTGGGTAAGGGTTAGGGTTAGGGTTACGGTTAGGGTTAGGGTCAGGGGACGGGTACGGGGATGGTTTAGGGTACAGTTTAGCGTACGACAATGGTTTAGGGTGAGCGTACGTGTTAGGGTACGTGTTAGTGTTAGCGTACGGGTTAGGATTGGGGGACGGGTTAGGGTAAGGCTTCGGGTAAGGGTTAGGGTTAGGGTTAGGTTAAGGGGACGGGGACGGTTTAGGATACAGGTTAGGGTACGACAACGGTTTAGGGTGAGCGTATGTGTTAGGGTACAGGTTAGTGTTAGGGCACGGGTTAGGATTAGGGGACGGGTTACGGTAAGGCTTCAGGTAAGGGTTAGGGTTAGGGTTAGTGTTAGAGTTAGGGTTAGGGGACATGGACGGTTTAGGGTACAGGTTAGGGTACGACAACTGTTTAGGGAGAGCGTACGTGTTAGGGTACGGGTTAGTGTTAGCGTACGGGTTAGGATTGGGGACGGGTGAGGGTAAGGCTTCAGGTAAGGGTTAGGGTTAGGGTTAGGGTTAGGGATAGGGGACGGGGACGGTTTAGGGTACAGATTAGTGTACGACAACGGTTTAGGGTGAGCGTACGTGTTAGGGTACAGGTTAGTGTTTGCGTACGGGTTAGGATTAGGGGAAGGATGAGGGTAAGGCTTCGGGTAAGGGTGAGGGTTAGGGTTAGGCTTAGGGTTAGGGGACGGGCACGGGGACCGTTTATAGTACAGGTTAGTGTACGACAACGGTTTAGGGTGAGCGTACGTGTTAGGGTACGGGTTAGTGTTAGAGTACGGGTTAGGATTAGGGGACGGGTGAGTGTAAGGCTTCGGGTAAGGATTAGGGTTAGTGTTAGTGTTAGGGTTAGGGTTAGCGGACAGGGACGGTTTAGGGTACAGGTTAGGGTATGACAACGGTTTAGGGTGAGCGTACGTGTTAGCTTACGGGTTAGTGTTAGCGTACGGGTTAGGATTAGGTGACGGGTGAGTGTAAGGCTTCGGGTAAGGGTTAGGGTTAGGGTTAGGGTTAGGTTTAGGGGACGGGGACCGTTTAGGGTACAGGTTATGGTACGTCAACGGTTTAGGGTGAGCGTACGTGTTAGGGTACGGGTTAGTGTTAGTGTACGGGTTAGGATAAGGGGACGGGTGAGGGTAAGGCTTCGGGTAAGGATTAGGGTTAGGGTTATGGTTAGGGTTAGGGTTAGCGGACGGGGACGGTTTAGGGTACAGTTTAGGGTACGACAACGGTTTAGGGTGAGCGTACGTGTTACGGTACGGGTTAGTGTTAGCGTACGGGTTAGGATTAGGTGACGGGTGAGGTTAAGGCTTCGGGAAAGGGTTAGGGTTAGGTTTAGGGGACGGGGACGGTTTAGGGTACAGGTTAGGGTACGAAAACTGTTTAGGTTGAGCGTACGTGTTAGGGTACGGGTTAGTGTTAGCTTACGGGTTAGGATTAGGGGACGGGTGAGGGTAAGGGTTAGGGTTAGGGTTAGGTTTAGGGTTAGGGTTAGTGGATGGGGACAGTTTAGGGTACAGGTTATGGTACGACAACGGTTTAGGGTGAGCGTACATGTTAGGGTACGGGTTAGTGTTAGCGTACGCGTGAGGATTATAGGACGGGTGAGTGAAAGGCTTCGGGTAAGGGTTAGGGTTAGGGTTAGGGTTAGGGGACGGGGACGGTTTAGGGTGCAGGTTAGGGTACGACAACGGTTTAGGGTGAGCGTACGTGTTAGGGTACGGGTTAGTGTTAGCGTACGGGCTAGGATTAGGGGACGGGTGAGGGTAAGGCTTCGGGTAAAGATTAGGGTTAGGGTTAGGGGACGGGGACGGGGACGGGGATGGTTTAGGGTACAGATTAGGGTACGACAACGGTTTAGGGTGAGCGTGCGTGTTAGGGTACGTGTTAGTGTTGGCGTACGGGTTAGAATTAGGGGACGGGTGAGGGTAAGGCTTCGGGTAAGGGTTAGGGTTAGGGTTAGGGGACGGGGACGGGGACGGGGACGGTTTAGGGTACAGGTTAGGGTACAACAACGGTTTAGGGTGAGCTTACGTGTTAGGGTACGGGTTAGTGTTAGCGTACAGGTTAGGATTAGGGGACGGGTGAGGGTAAGGGTTAGGGTTAGGGTTAGGGTTAGGGTTAGGGGACGGGGACGGTTTAGGGTACAGGTTAGGGTACGACAACGGTTTAAGGTGAGCGTACGTGTTAGGGTACGGGTTAGTGTTAGCGTAAGGGTTAGGATTAGGGGACGGGTGAGGGTAAGGCTTCGGGTAAGGGTTAGGGTTAGGTTTAGGGGACGGGGAAGGGGACGGGGACGGTTTAGGGTACAGGTTAGTGTACGACAACGGTTTAGGGTGAGCGTACGTGTTAGGGTACGGGTTAGTGTTAGCGTACGGGTTAGGATTAGGGGACGGGTGAGGGTAAGGCTTCTGGTAAGGGTTAGGGTTAGGGTTAGGGTTAGGTTTAGGGGACGGGGACGGGGACGGGGACGGTTTAGGGTACAGGTTAGTGTACGACAATGGTTTAGGGTGAGCGTACGTGTTAGGGTACGGTTTAGTGTTAGCGTACGGGTTAGGATTAGGGGACGTGTGAGGGTAAGGCTTCGGGTAAGGGTTAGGGTTAGGGTTAGGGTTAGGGGACGGGGACGGTTTAGGGTACAGGTTAGGGTACGACAACGGTTTAGGGTGAGCGTACGTGTTAGGGTACGGGTTAGTGTTAGCGTACGGGTTAGGATAAGGGGACGGGGGGGGCTAAGGCTTCGGGTAAGGGTTAGGGTTAGGGTTAGGGTTAGGGTTAGGGGACGGGGACGGTTTAGGGTACAGGTTAGGGTACGACAACGGTTTAGGGTGAGCGTACGTGTTAGGGTTTGGGTTAGTGTTAGCGTACGGGTGAGGATTAGGGGACGGGTGAGTGTAAGGCTTCGGGTAAGGGTTAGGGTTAGGGTTAGTTTAGGGTTAGGGTTAGGGAACGGGGACGGTTTAGGGTACAGGTTAGGGTACGACAACGGTTTAGGGTGAGCGTACGTGTTAGGGTACGGGTTAGTGTTAGCGTACGGGTTAGGTTTAGGGGACGGGTGAGGGTAAGGCTTCGGGTAAGGGTTAGGGTTAGGGTTAGGGTTAGGGTTAGGGGACGGGGACAGGGACGGTTTAGGGTACAGGTTAGGGTACGACAACGGTTTAGCGTGATCGTACATGTTAGGGTATGGGTTAGTGTTAGCGTACGGGTTAGTATTAGGGGACGGGTGAGGGTAAGGCTTCGGGTAAGGGTTAGGGTTAGGGGACGGGGACGGGGACGGGGATGGGGACGGTTTAGGGTACAGGTTAGGGTACGACAACGGTTTTGGGTGAGCGTACGTGTTAGGGTACGGGTTAGTGTTAGCGTACGGCTTAGAATTAGGGGACGGGTGAGGGTAAGGCTTCGGGTAAAGGTTAGGGTTAAGGTTAGGGTTAGGGTTGGGGATGGGGACGTGGACGGTTTAGGGTACTTGTTAGGGTACGACAACAGTTTAGGGTGAGCGTACGTGTTAGGGTACGGGTTAGTGTTAGCTTACGGGTTAGGTTTAGGGGACGGGTGAGTGTAAGGCTTCGGGTAAGGGTTAGGGTTAGGGTTAGGGTTAGGGTTAGGGGACGGGGACGGTTTAGGGTACAGGTTAGTGTACGTCAACGGTTTAGGGTGAGCGTACGTGTTAGGGTACGGGTTAGTGTTAGCGTACGGGTCAGGATTAGGGGACGGGTGAGGGTAAGGCTTCGGGTAACGGTTAGGGTTAGGGTTAGGGTTAGGGGACCGGGACGGTTTAGGGTACAGGTTAGGGTACGACAACTGTTTTGGGTGAGCGTACGTGTTAGGGTACGGGTTAGTGTTAGCGTACGGTTTAGGATTAGGGGACGGGTTAGGGTAAGGCTTCGGGTAAGGGTTAGGGTTAGGGTTAGGGTTAGGGGACGGGGACGGGGACAGTTTAGGGTACAGGTTAGGGTACGACAACAGGTTAGGGTGAGTGTACGTGTTAGGGTACGGGTTAGTGTTAGCGTACGGGTTAGGATTAGTGGACGGGTGAGGGTAAGGCTTCGGGTAAGGGTTAGGGTTAGGGTTAGGGTTAGGGGACGGGCACGGGGACGGTTTAGGGTACAGGTTTGGGTATGACAACGGTTTAGGGTGAGCGTATGTGTTAGGGTACGGGTTAGTGTTAGCGTACGGGTTAGGATTAGGGGACGGGTGAGGGTAAGGCTTCGGGTAAGGGTTAGGGTTAGGGTTAGGTTTAGGGTTAGGGGACGGGGACGGTTTAGGGTACTTGTTAGGGTACGACAACGTTTTAGGGTGAGCGTACGTGTTAGGGTACGGGTTAGTGTTAGCTTACGGGTTAGGTTTAGGGGACGGGTGAGTGTAAGGCTTCGGGTAAGGGTTAGGGTTAGGGTTAGGGTTAGGGTTAGGGGACGGGGACGGTTTAGGGTACAGGTTAGGGTACGACAACTGTTTAGGGTGAGCGTACGTGTTAGGGTACGGGTTAGTGTTATCGTACGGGTGAGGATTAGGGGACGGGTGAGGGTAAGGCTTCGGGTAAGGGTTAGGGTTAGGGTTAGGGTTAGGGTTAGGGGACGGGGACGGTTTAGGGTACAGGTTAGGGTACGACAACGGTTTAGGGTGAGCGTACGTGTTAGGGTACGGGTTAGTGTTAGCGTACGGGTTAGGATTAGGGGACGGGTGAGGGTAAGGCTTCGGGTAAGTGTTAGGGTTAGGGTTAGGGTTAGGGTTAGGGTAAGGGTACGGGGACGGTTTAGGGTACAGGTTAGTGTACGACAACGATTTAGGGTGAGCGTACGTGTTAGGGTACGGGTTAGTGTTAGCGTACGGGTTAGGATTAGGGGACGGGTGAGGGTAAGGCTTCGGGTAAGGGATAGGGTTAGGGTTAGGGTTAGGGGACGGGGACGGTTTAGGGTACAGGTTAGGGTACGACAACGGTTTAGGGTGAGCGTACGTGTTAGGGTACGGGTTAGTGTTAGCGTACGGGTTAGGATTAGGGGACGGGTGAGGGTAAGGCTTCGGGTAAGGGTTAGGGTTAGGGTTAGGGTTAGGGTTAGGGTTACGGGAAGGGGAAAGGGACGGTTTAGGGTACAGGTTAGGGTACGACAATAGTTTAGGGTGAGCGTACGTGTTAGGGTACGGGTTAGTGTTAGCGTACGGGTTACGATTAGGGGACGGGTGAGGGTAAGGCTTCGGGTAAGGGTTAGGGTTAGGGTTAGGGTTAGGGGACGGGGACGGGGACGGCGCCGGTTTAGGGTACAGGTTAGTGTACGACAACGATTTAGGGTGACCGTACGTGTTAGGGTACGGGTTAGTGTTAGCGTACGGGTTAGGATTAGGGGACGGGTGAGGGTAAGGCTTCGGGTAAGCGTTAGGGTTAGGGTTAGGGTTAGGGTTAGGGTTAGGGAACGGGGACGGTTTAGGGTACAGGTTAGGGTACGACAACGGTTTAGGGTGAGCGTAAGTTTTAGGGTACGGGTTAGTTTTAGCGTACGGGTTAGGATTAGGGGACGGGTGAGGGTAAGGCTTCAGGTAAGGGTTAGGTTAGGGTTAGGGTTAGGGGACGGGGACGGTTTAGGGTACAGGTTAGGCTGCGACAACGTTTTAGGGTGAGCGTACGTGTTAGGGTACGGGTTAGTGTTAGCGTACGGTTTAGGATTAGGGGACGGGTGAGGGTAAGGCTTCGGGTAAGGGTTAGGGTTAGGGTTAGGGCTAGGGTTAGGGTTAGGGGACGGGGACAGGGACGGTTTAGGGTACAGGTTAGGGTATGGGTTAGTGTTAGCGTACGGGTTAGGATTAGGGGACGGGTGAGGGTAAGGCTTCGGGTAAGGGTTAGGGTTAGGGTTAGGGGACGGGGACGGGGACGGGGACGGTTTAGGGTACAGGTTAGGGTACGACAACGTTTTAGGGTGAGCGTACGTGTTAGGGTACGGGTTAGTGTTAGCGTACGGGTTAGGATTAGGGGACGGGTGAGGGTAAGGCTTCGGGTAAGGGTTAGGGTTAGGGTTAGGGGACGGGGACGGGGACTGGGACGGTTTAGGGTACAGGTTAGGGTACAACAACGGTTTAGGGTGAGCTTACGTGTTAGGGTACGAGTTAGTGTTAGCGTACAGGTTAGGAATAGGGGATGGGTGAGGGTAAGGGTTAGGGTTGGGGCTAGGGTTAGGGTTAGGGTTAGGGTTAGGGGACGGGGACGGTTTAGGGTACAGGTTAGGGTACGACAACGGTTTAGGGTAAGCGTACGTGTTAGGGTACGGGTTAGTGTTAGCGTACGGGTTAGGATTAGGGGACGGGTGAGGGTAAGGCTTCGGGTAAGGGTTAGGGTTAGGGTTAGGGTTAGGTTTAGGGGACGGGGACGGGGACGGGGACGGTTTAGGGTACAGGTTAGTGTAGGACTACGGTTTAGGGTGAGCGTACGTGTTAGGGTACGGGTTAGTGTTAGCGTACGGGTTAGGATTAGGGGACGGGTGAGGGTAAGGCTTCGGGTAAGGGTTAGGGTTAGGGTTAGGGTTAGGTTTAGGGTTAGGGTTAGGGGACGGGGACGGTTTAGGGTACAGGTTAGTGTACGACAACGGTTTAGGGTGAGCGTACGTGTTAGGGTACGGTTTAGTGTTAGCGTACGGGTGAGGATTATGGGACGGGTGAGTGTAAGTTTTCGGGGAAGGGTTAGGGTTAGGGTTAGGGTTAGGGTTAGCGTTAAGGGACGGGGACGGTTTAGGGTACAGGTTAGGGTACGACAACGGTTTAGGGTGAGCGTACATGTTAGGGTACGGGTTAGTGTTAGCGTACGGGTTAGGATAAGGGGATGGGTGAGGCTAAGGATTCGGGTAAGGGTTAGGGTTAGGGTTAGGGTTAGGGGACGGGGACAGTTTAGGGTACAGGTTAGGGTACGACAAAGGTTTAGGGTGAGCGTACGTGTTAGGGTACGGGTTAGTGTTAGCGTACGGGTTAGGATTAGGGGACGGGTGAGGGTAAGGCTTCGGGTAAGTTTTAGGTTTAGGGTTAGGGTTAGGATTAGGGGATGGGGATGGTTTAGGGTACAGGTTAGAGTACGACAACGGTTTAGGGTGAGCGTACGTGTTAGGGTACGGGTTAGTGTTAGCGTACGGTTTAGGATAAGGGGACGGGTGAGGGTAAGGCTTCGGGTAAGGGTTAGGGTTAGGGTTAGGGTTAGGGTTAGGGGACGGGGACGGTTTAGGGTACCGGTTAGGGTACGTCAACGGTTTAGGCTGAGCGTACGTGTTAGGGTACGGGTTAGTGTTAGTGTACGGGTTAGGATTAAGGGACGGGTGAGGGTAAGGCTTCGGGTAAGGGTTAGGGTTAGGATTAGGGTTAGGGTTAGGGGACGGGGACGGTTTAGGGTACAGGTTAGGGTACGACAACGGTTTAGGGTGAGCGTACGTGTTAGGGTACGGGTTAGTGTTAGCGTACGGGTGAGGATTAGGTGACGGGTGAGTGTAAGGCTTCGGGTAAGGGTTAGGGTTAGGGTTAGGTTAGGGTTAGGGTTAGGGAACGGGGACGGTTTAGGGTACAGCTTAGGGTACGACAACAGTTTAGGGTGAGCGTACGTGTTAGGGTACGGGTTAGTGTTAGCGTACGGGTTAGGATTAGGGGACGGGTGAGGGTAAGGCTTCGGGTAAGTGTTAGGTTTACGGTTAGGGTTAGGATTAGGGGACGGGGACGGTTTAGGGTACAGGTTAGGGTACGACAACGGTTTAGGGTGAGCGTACGTGTTAGGGTACGGGTTAGTGTTAGCGTACGGGTTAGGATAAGAGGACGGGTGAGGGTAAGGCTTCGGGTAAGGGTTAGGGTTAGGGTTAGGGTTAGGGGACGGGGACGGTTTAGGGTACCGGTTAGGGTACGTCAACGGTTTAGGGTGAGCGTACGTGTTAGGGTACGGGTTAATGTTAGCGTACGGGTTAGGATTAGTGGACGGGTGAGGGTAAGGCTTCGGGTAAGTGTTATGGTTAGGGTTAGGGTTAGGGTTAGGGTTAGGGTACAGGGACGGTTTAGGGTACAGGTTAGGGTACGACAATGTTTTAGGGTGAGCGTACGTGTTAGGGTACGGGTTAGTGTTAGCGTACGGGTTAGGATTAGGGGACGGGTGAGGGTAAGGCTTCGGGTAAGGGTTAGGGTTAGGGTTAGGGTTAGGGGACGGGGACGGTTTAGGGTACAGGTTAGGCTACGACAACGGTTTAGGGTGAGCGTACGTGTTAGGGTAGGGGTTAGTGTTAGCGTACGGGTTAGGATTAGGGGACGGGTGAGGGTAAGGCTTCGGGTAAGGTTTAGGGTTAGGGTTAGGGTTAGGGTTAGGGTTAGGGGACGGGGACAGGGACGGTTTAGGGTACAGGTTAGGGTACGACAACGGTTTAGCGTGAGCGTACATGTTAGGGTATGGGTTAGTGTTAGCGTACGGGTTAGGATTAGGGGACGGGTGAGGGTAAGGCTTCGGGTAAGGGTTAGGGTTAGGGTTAGGGGACGGGGACGGGGACGGGGATGGTTTAGGGTACAGGTTAGGGTACGACAACGGTTTAGGGTGAGCGTACGTGATAGGGTACGGTTTAGTGTTAGCGTACGGGTTAGGATTAGGGGACGGGTGAGGGTAAGGCTTTGGGTAAAGGATAGGGTTAGGGTTAGGGTTAGGGTTGGGGACGGGGACGGGGACGGTTTAGGGTACAGGTTAGGGTACGACATCAGTTTAGGGTGAGCGTACGTGTTAGGGTACGGGTTAGTGTTAGCGTACGGGTTAGGATTAGGGGACGGGAGAGGGTAAGGCTTCGGGTAAAGGTTAGGGTTAGGGTTACGGTTAGGGGACGGGGACGGGGACGGTTTAGGGTACAGTTTAGGGTACGACAACGGTTTAGGGTGAGCGTACGTGTTAGGGTACGGGTTAGTGTTAGCGTACGGGTTAGGATTAGGGGACGGGTGAGGGTAAGGCTTCGGGTAAGGGTTAGGGTTAGGGTTAGGGTTAGGGTTAGGGGACAGGGACGGTTTAGGGTACAGGTTAGGGTACGACAACGGTTTAGGGTGAGCGTACGTGTTAGGGTACGGGTTAGTGTTAGCGTACGAGTTAGGTTTAGGCGACGGGTGAGGGTAAGGCTTCGGGAAAGGGTTAGGGTTAGGGTTAGGGTTAGGGGTCGGGCACGGGGACGGTTTAGGGTACAGGTTAGGGTACGGCAACCGTTTAGGGTGAGCATACGTGTTAGGGTACGGGTTAGTGTTAGCGTACGTGTTAGGATTAAGGGACGGGTGAGGGTAAGGCTTCGGGTAAGGGTTAGGGTTAGGGTTAGGGTTAGGGTTAGGGGACGGGGACGGGGACGGTTTAGGGTACAGGTTAGGGTACGACAACGGTTTAGGGTGAGCGTACGTGTTAGGGTACGGGTTAGTGTTAGCATACGGGTTAGAATTAGGGGACGGGTGAGGGTAAGGCTTCGGGTAAGGGTTAGGATTAGGGTTAGGGTTAGGGGACGGGGACGGTTTAGGGTACAGGTTAGGTTACGACAACGGTTTAGGGTGAGCGTACGTGTTTGGGTACGGGTTAGTGTTATTGTACGGGTTAGGATTAGGGGACGGGTGAGGGTAAGGCTTCGGGTAAGGGTTAGGGTTAGGGTTAGGGTTAGGGGACGGGGACGGGGACGGTTTAGGGTACAGGTTAGGGTACGACAACGGTTTAGGGTGAGCGTACGTGTTAGGGTACGGTTTAGTGTTAGCGTACGGTTTAGGATTAGGGGACGGGTGAGGGTAAGGCTTCGGGTAAGGGTTAGGGTTAGGGTTAGGGTTAGGGGACGGGGACGGGGACAGTTTAGGGTACAGGTTAGGGTACAACAACAGTTTAGGTTGAGCGTACGTGTTAGGGTATGGGTTAGTGTTAGCGTACGGGTTAGGATTAGTGGACGGGTGAGGGTAAGGCTTCGGGTAAGGGTTAGGGTTAGGGTTAGGGTTAGGGGACGGGGAAGGTTTAGGGTACAGGTTAAGGTACGACAATGGTTTAGGGTGAGCGTACGTGTTAGGGTACGGGCCAGTGTTAGCGTACGGGTTAGGATTAGGGGAAGGGTGAGGGTAAGGCTTCGGGTAAGTGTTAGGGTTAGGGTTAGGGTTAGGGGACGGGCACGGGGACGGTTTAGGGTACACGTTAGGGTATGACAACGGTTTAGGGTGAGCGTATGTGTTAGGGTACGGGTTAGTGTTAGCGTACGGTTTAGGATTAGGGGACGGGTGAGAGTAAGGCTTCGGGTAAGGGTTAGGGTTAGGGTTAGGTTTAGGGTTAGGGTTAGGGGACGGGGACGGTTTAGGGTACAGGTTAGGGTACGACAACGGTTTAGGGTGAGCGTACGTGTTAGGGTACGGGTTAGTGTTAGCGTACGGGTGAGGATTATGGGACGGGTGAGTGTAAGTTTTCGGGGAAGGGTTAGGGTTAGGGTTAGGGTTAGGGTGAGCGTTAAGGGACGGGGACGGTTTAGGGTACAGGTTAGGGTTCGACAACGGTTTAGGGTGAGCGTACGTGTTAGGGTACGGGTTAGTGTTAGCGTACGGGTTAGGATTAGGGGACGGGTGAGGGTAAGGCTTCGGGTAAGTTTTAGGTTTAGGGTTAGGGTTAGGATTAGGGGATGGGGATGGTTTAGGGTACAGGTTAGAGTACGACAACGGTTTAGGGTGAGAATACGTGTTAGGGTACGGGTTAGTGTTAGCGTACGGGTTAGGATAAGGGGACGGGTGAGGGTAAGGCTTCGGGTAAGGGTTAGGGTTAGGGTTAGGGTTAGGGTTAGGGGACGGGGACGGTTTAGGGTACCGGTTAGGGTACGTCAACGGTTTAGGCTGAGCGTACGTGTTAGGGTACGGGTTAGTGTTAGTGTACGGGTTAGGATTAAGGGACGGGTGAGGGTAAGGCTTCGGGTAAGGGTTAGGGTTAGGGTTAGGGTTAGGGTTAGGGGACGGGGACGGTTTAGGGTACAGGTTAGGGTACGACAACGGTTTAGGGTGAGCGTACGTGTTAGGGTACGGGTTAGTGTTAGCGTACGGGTGAGGATTAGGGGACGGGTGAGTGTAAGGCTTCGGGTAAGGGTTAGGGTTAGGGTTAGGTTAGGGTTAGGGTTAGGGAACGGGGACGGTTTAGGGTACAGCTTAGGGTACGACAACGGTTTAGGGTGAGCGTACGTGTTAGGGTACGGGTTAGTGTTAGCGTACGGGTTAGGATTAGGGGACGGGTGAGGGTAAGGCTTCGGGTAAGTGTTAGGTTTACGGTTAGGGTTAGGATTAGGGGACGGGGACGGTTTAGGGTACAGGTTAGGGTACGACAACGGTTTAGGGTGAGCGTACGTGTTAGGGTACGGGTTAGTGTTAGCGTACGGGTTAGGATAAGGGGACGGGTGAGGGTAAGGCTTCGGGTAAGGGTTAGGGTTAGGGTTAGGGTTAGGGGACGGGGACGGTTTAGGGTACCGGTTAGGGTACGTCAACGGTTTAGGGTGAGCGTACGTGTTAGGGTACGGGTTAATGTTAGCGTACGGGTTAGGATTAGGGGACGGGTGAGGGTAAGGCTTCAGGTAAGTGTTATGGTTAGGGTTAGGGTTAGGGTTAGGGTTAGGGTACAGGGACGGTTTAGGGTACAGGTTAGGGTACGACAATGTTTTAGGGTGAGCGTACGTGTTAGGGTACGGGTTAGTGTTAGCGTACGGGTTAGGATTAGGGGACGGGTGAGGGTAAGGCTTCGGGTAAGGGTTAGGGTTAGGGTTAGGGTTAGGGTTAGGGGACGGGGACGGTTTAGGGTACAGGTTAGGCTACGACAACGGTTTAGGGTGAGCGTACGTGTTAGGGTAGGGGTTAGTGTTAGCGTACGGGTTAGGATTAGGGGACGGGTGAGGGTAAGGCTTCGGGTAAGGGTTAGGGTTAGGGTTAGGGTTAGGGTTAGGGTTAGGGGACGGGGACAGGGACGGTTTAGGGTACAGGTTAGGGTACGACAACGGTTTAGCGTGAGCGTACATGTTAGGGTATGGGTTAGTGTTAGCGTACGGGTTAGAATTAGGGGACGGGTGAGGGTAAGGCTTCGGGTAAGGGTTAGGGTTAGGGTTAGGGGACGGGGACGGGGACGGGGATGGTTTAGGGTACAGGTTAGGGTACGACAACGGTTTAGGGTGAGCGTACGTGATAGGGTACGGTTTAGTGTTAGCGTACGGGTTAGGATTAGGGGACGGGTGAGGGTAAGGCTTCGGGTAAAGGATAGGGTTAGGGTTAGGGTTAGGGTTGGGGACGGGGACGGGGACGGTTTAGGGTACAGGTTAGGGTACGACATCAGTTTAGGGTGAGCGTACGTGTTAGGGTACGGGTTAGTGTTAGCGTACGGGTTAGGATTAGGGGACGGGAGAGGGTAAGGCTTCGGGTAAAGGTTAGGGTTAGGGTTACGGTTAGGGGACGGGGACGGTTTAGGGTACAGTTTAGGGTACGACAACGGTTTAGGGTGAGCGTACGTGTTAGGGTACGGGTTAGTGTTAGCGTACGGGTTAGGATTAGGGGACGGGTGAGGGTAAGGCTTCGGGTAAGGGTTAGGGTTAGGGTTAGGGTTAGGGTTAGGGGACAGGGACGGTTTAGGGTACAGGTTAGGGTACGACAACGATTTAGGGTGAGCGTACGTGTTAGGGTACGGGTTAGTGTTAGCGTACGAGTTAGGTTTAGGCGACGGGTGAGGGTAAGGCTTCGGGAAAGGGTTAGGGTTAGGGTTAGGGTTAGGGTTAGGGGACGGTTTAGGGTACAGGTTAGGGTACGACAACGGTTTAGGGTGAGCGTACGTGTTTGGGTACGGGTTAGTGTTATTGTACGGGTTAGGATTAGGGGACGGGTGAGGGTAAGGCTTCGGGTAAGGGTTAGGGTTAGGGTTAGGGTTAAGGTTAGGGTTAGGGGACGGGGACGGTTTAGGGTACAGGTTAGGGTACGACAAAGGTTTAGGGTGAGCGTACGTGTTAGGGTACGGGTTAGTGTTTGCGTACGGGTGAGGATTAGAGGACGGATGAGTGTAAGGCTTCGGGTAAGGGTTAGGGTTAGGGGACGGGGACGGTTTAGGGTACAGGTTAGGGTACGACAACGGTTTAGGGTGAGCGTCCGTGTTAGGGTACGGGTTAGTGTTAGCGTACGGGTTAGGATAAGGGGACGGGTGAGGGTAAGGCTTC
Source organism: Delphinapterus leucas (assembly GCF_059928025.1). Taxonomy (NCBI): domain Eukaryota; kingdom Metazoa; phylum Chordata; class Mammalia; order Artiodactyla; family Monodontidae; genus Delphinapterus; species Delphinapterus leucas. Next base: position 4,185,967 of record NW_028322248.1, read on the forward strand.
GGGTAAGGGTTAGGGTTAGGGTTAGGGTTAAGGTTAGGGGACGGGGACGGTTTAGGGTACAGGTTAGGGTACGACAACGGTTTAGGGTGAGCGTATGTGTTAGGGTACGGGTTAGTGTTAGCGTACGGGTTAGGATAAGGGGACGGGTGAGGGTAAGGCTTCGGGTAAGGGTTAGGGTTAGGGTTAGGGTTAGGGTTAGGGTACGGGGATGGTTTAGGGTACAGGTTAGGTTAGGACAACGGTTTAGGGTGAGCGTACATGTTAGGGTACGGGTTAGTGTTATAGTACGGGTGAGGATTAGGGGACGGGTGAGGGTAAGGCTTCAGGTAAGGGTTAGGGTTAGGGTTAGGGGACGGGGACGGTTTAGGGTACAGGTTAGGGTACGACAACGGTTTAAGGTGAGCGTACGTGTTAGGGTACGGGTTAGTGTTAGCGTACGGGTTAGGATTAGGGGACGGGTGAGGGTAAGGCTTCGGGTAAGTGTTAGGGTTAGGGTTAGGGTTAGGGTACGGGGACGGCTTAGGGTACAGGTTAGGGTACGACAATGATTTAGGGTGAGCGTACGTGTTAGGGTACGGGTTAGTGATAGCGAACGGGTTAGGATTAGGGGACGGGTGAGGGTAAGGCTTCGGGTAAGGGTTAGGGTTAGGGTTAGTTGACGGGACGGTTTAGGGTACAGGTTAGGCTACGACAACGGTTTAGGGTGAGCGTACGTGTTAGGTTACGGGTTAGTGTTAGCGTACAGGTTAGGATTAGGGGACGGGTGAGGGTAAGGCTTCGGGTAAGTGTTAGGGTTTGGGTTAGGGTTAGGGTTAGGGTTAGGGTTCAGGGACGGTTTAGGGTACAGGTTAGGGTACGACAAAAATTTAGGGTGAGCGTACGTGTTAGGGTACGGGTTAGTGTTAGCGTACGAGTTAGGATTAGGGGACGGGTGAGGGTAAGGCTTCGTGTAAGGGTTAGGGTTAGGGTTAGGGTTATGGGACGGGGATGGTTTAGGGTACAGGTTAGGCTGCGTCAACGGTTTAGGGTGTGCGTACGTGTTAGGGTACGGGTTAGTGTTAGCGTACGGGTTAGGATTAGGGGACGGGTGAGGGTAAGGCTTCGGGTAAGGGTTAGGGTTAGGGTTAGGGTTAGGGTTAGGTTTAGGGGACGGGGACAGGGACGGTTTAGGGTACATTTTAGGGTATGACAACGGTTTAGGGTGAGCGTACATGTTAGGGTATGTGTTAGTGTTAGCGTACGGGTTAGGATTAGGGGACGGGTGAGGGTAAGGCTTCGGGTAAGGGTTAGGGTTAGGGTTAGGGTTAGGGATAGGGTTAGGGGAAGGGGACGGTTTAGGGTACAGGTTAGGGTACGACAACGGTTTAGGGTGAGCGTACGTGTTAGGGTACGGGTTAGTGTTATCGTACGGGTGAGGATTAGGGGACGGGTGAGGGTAAGGCTTCGGGTAAGGGTTACGGTTAGGGTTAGGTGACGGGGACGGTTTAGGGTACAGGTTAGGATACGACAACGGTTTAGGGTGAGCGTACGTGTTAGGGTACGGGTTAGTGTTAGCGCACGGGTTAGGATAAGGGGACGGGTGAGGTTAAGGCTTCGGGTAAGGGTTAGTGTTAGGGTTAGGGTTAGGGGACGGGGACGGTTTAGGGTACAGGTTAGGGTACGACAACGGTTTAGGGTGAGCGTACGTGTTAGGGTACGTGTTAGTGTTAGCGTACGGATTAGGATTAGGGGACGGGTGAGGGTAAGGCTTCGGGTAAGTGTTAGGGTTAGGGTTAGGGTTAGGGTTAGGGTACGGGGACGGTTTAGGGTACAGGTTAGGGTACGACAACGATTTAGGGTGAGCGTACGTGTTAGGGTAGGGGTTAGTGTTAGCGTACGGGTTAGGATTAGGGGACGGGTGAGGGTAAGGCTTCGGGTAAGGGATAGGGTTAGGGTTAGGGTTAGGGGACGGGGACGGTTTAGGGTACAGGTTAGGATATGACAACGGTTTAGGGTGAGCGTACGTGTTAGGGTACGGGTTAGTGTTAGCGTACGGGTTAGGATTAGGGGACGGGTGAGGGTAAGGCTTCGGGTAAGGGTTAGGGTTAGGGTTAGGGTTAGGGTTGGGGGACGGGGACGGGGACGGTTTAGGGTACAGGTTAGGGTACGACCACGGTTTAGGGTGAGCGTACATGTTAGGGTACGGGTTAGTGTTCGCGTACGGGTTAGGATTAGGGGACGGGTAAGGGTAAGGCTACGGGTAAGGGTTAGGGTTAGGGTTAGGGTTAGGGTTAGGGTTAGGGGACGGTTTAGGGTACAGGTTAGGGTACGACAACGGTTTAGGGTGAGCGTACGTGTTAGGGTACGGGTTAGTGTTAGCGTACGGGTTAGGATAAGGGGACGGGTGAGCGTAAGGCTTCGGGTAAGGGTTAGGGTTAGGATTAGGGTTAGGGGACGGGGACGGTTTAGGGTACAGGTTAGGGTACGACAACGGTTTAAGGTGAGCGTACGTGTTAGGGTACGGGTTAGTGTTAGCGTACGGTTTACGATTAGGGGACGGGTGAGGGTAAGGCTTCGGGTAAGTTTTAGTGTTAGGGTTAGGGTTAGGGTTAGGGTTAGGGTACGGGGACGGTTTAGGGTAGAGGTTAGGGTACGACAACGATTTAGGGTGAGCGTACGTGTTAGGGTACGGGTTAGTGTTAGCGTACGGGTTAGGATTAGGGTAAGGGTGAGGGTAAGACTTCGGGTAAGGGTTAGGGTTAGGGTTAGGGTTGGGGGACTGGACGGTTTAGGGTACAGGTTAGGCTACGACAACGGTTTAGGGTGAGCGTACGTGTTAGGGTACGGGTTAGTGTTAGCGTACGGGTTAGGATTAGGGGACGGGTGAGGGTAAGGCTTCGGGTAAGGGTTAGGGTTAGGGTTAGGGTTAGGGTTAGGGGACGGGGATGGTTTAGGGTACAGGTTAGGGTACGACAACGGTTTAGGGTGAGCGTACGTGTTAGGGTACGGGTTAGTGTTAGCGTACGGGTTAGGATTAGGGGACGGGTGAGGGCAAGGCTTCGGGTAAGTGTTAGGGTTAGGGTTAGGGTTAGGGTAAGGGTTAGTGTTCGGGGACGGTTGAGGGTACAGGTTAGGGTACGACAACGATTTAGGGTGAGCGTACGTGTTAGGGTACGGGTTAGTGTTAGCGTACGAGTTAGGATTAGGGGACGGGTGAGGGTAAGGCTTCGGGTAAGGGTTAGGGTTAGGGTTAGGGTTAGGGTTAGGGTTAGGGGACGGGGACGGTTTAGGGTACAGGTTAGGCTGCGACAACGGTTTAGGGTGAGCGTCCGTGTTAGGGTACGGGTTAGTGTTAGCGTACGTGTTAGGATTAGTGGAAGGGTGAGGGTAAGGCTTCGGGTAAGGGATAGGGTTAGGGTTAGCGTTAGGGGACGGGGACGGGGACGGTTTAGGGTACAGGTTATGGTATGACAACGGTTTAGGGTGAGCGTACGTGTTAGGGTACGGGTTAGTGTTAGCGTACGGGTTAGGATTAGGGGACGGGTGAGGGTAAGGCTTCGGGTAAGTGTTAGGGTTAGGGTTAGGGTTAGGGTTAGGGGACGGGGACGGGGACGGTTTAGGGTACAGGTTAGGGTACGACAACGGTTTAGGGTGAGCGTACGTGTTAGGGTACGGGTTAGTGTTGGCGTACGGGTTAGGATTAGGGGACGGGTGAGGGTAAGGCTTCGGGTAAGGGTTAGGGTTAGGGTTAGGGTTAGGGGACGGGGACGGGGACGGTTTAGGGTACAGGTTAGGGTACGAAAACCGTTTAGGGTGAGCTTACGTGTTAGGGTACGGGTTAGTGTTAGCGTAAGGGTTAGGATTAGGGGACGGGTGAGGGTAAGTCTTCGGGTAAGGGTTAGGGTTAGGGTTAGTGTTAGGGTTAGGGTTAGGGGACGGGGACGGTTTAGGGTACAGGTTAGGGTACGACAAGGGTTTAGGGTGAGCGTACGTGTTAGGGTACGGGTTAGTGTTAGCGTACGGGTTAGGATTAGGGGACGGGTGAGTGTAAGGCTTCGGGTAAGGGTTAGGGTTAGGGTTAGGGTTAGGTTTAGGGTTAGGGTTAGGGGACCGTTTAGGGTACAGGTTAGTGTATGACAACGGTTTAGGGTGAGCGTATGTGTTAGGGTACGGGTTAGTGTTAGCGTACGGGTGAGGATTAGGTGACGGATGAGTGTTAGGCTTCGGGTAAGGGTTAGGGTTAGGGTTAGGGTTAGGGTTAGGGGACGCAGACGGTTTAGGGTACAGGTTAGGGTACGACAAAGGTTTAGGGTGAGCGTACGTGTTAGGGTACGGGTTAGTGTTAGCGTACGGGTTAGGATTGGGGACGGGTGAGGGTAAGGCTTCGGGTAAGTGTTAGGGTTAGGGTTAGGATTAGGGATAGGGGACGGGGACGGTTTAGGGTACAGGTTCGGCTGCGACAACGGTTTAGGGTGAGCGTACGTGTTAGGGTACGGGTTAGTGTTAGCGTACGGGTTAGGATTAGGGGACGGGTGAGGGTAAGGCTTCGGGTAAGGGTTAGGGTTAGGGTTAGGGCTAGTGTTAGGGTTAGGGGACGGGGACAGGGACGGTTTAGTGTACAGGTTAGGGTACGACAACGGTTTAGGGTGAGCGTACATGTTAGGGTATGGGTTAGTGTTAGCGTACGGGTTAGGAATAGGGGACGGGTGAGGGTAATTCTTCGGGTAAGGGTTAGGGTTAGGGTTAGGGTACGGGGACGGGGACGGGGACGGTTTAGGGTACAGGTTAGGGTACGACAACGATTTAGGGTGAGCGTACGTGTTAGGGTACGGGTTAGGGTTAGAGTACGGGTTAGGATTAGAGGACGGCTGAAGGTAAGGCTTCGGGTAAAGGTTAGGGTTAGGGTTAGGGTTAGGGGACGGGGACGGGGACGGGGACGGTTTAGGGTACAGGTTAGGGTACGACAACGGTTTAGGGTGAGCGTACGTGTTAGGGTACGGGTTAGTGTTAGCGTACGGGTTAGGATGAGGGGACGGGTGAATGTAAGGCTTCGGGTAAGGGTTAGGGATAGGGTTAGGGTTAGGTTTAGGGTTAGGGGACGGGAACGGTTTAGGGTACAGGTTAGGGTACGTCAACCGTTTAGGGTGAGCGTACGTGTTAGGGTGCGGGTTAGTGTTAGTGTACGGGTTGGGCTTAGGGGACGGGTGAGGGTAAGGCTTCTGGTAAGGTTTAGGGTTAGGGTTAGGGTTAGGGTTAGGTTTAGGGGACGGGGACGGTTTAGGGTACAAGTTAGGGTACGACAACGGTTTAGGGTGAGCGTACGTGTTAGGGTATGGGTTAGTGTTAGCGTACGGGTTAGGATTAGGGGACGGGTAAGGGTAAGGCTTCGGGTAAGGGTTAGGGTTAGGGTTAGGGTTAGGGGATGGGGACGGTTTAGGGTACAGGTTAGTGTACGACAACGGTTTAGGGTGAGCGTACGTGTTAGGGTACGGGTTAGTGTTGGCGTACGGGTTAGGATTAGGGGACGGGTGAGCGTAAGGCTTCGGGTAAGGGTTAGGGTTAGGGTTAGGGTTAGGGGACGGGGACGGGGACGGTTTAGGGTACAGGTTAGGGTACGAAAACCGTTTAGGGTGAGCTTACGTGTTAGGGTACGGGTTAGTGTTGGCGTAAGGGTTAGGATTAGGGGACGGGTGAGGGTAAGTCTTCGGGTAAGGGTTAGGGTTAGGGTTAGTGTTAGGGTTAGGGTTAGGGGACGGGGACGGTTTAGGGTACAGGTTAGGGTACGACAAGGGTTTAGGGTGAGCGTACGTGTTAGGGTACGGGTTAGTGTTAGCGTACGGGTTAGGATTAGGGGACGGGTGAGTGTAAGGCTTCGGGTAAGGGTTAGGGTTAGGGTTAGGGTTAGGTTTAGGGTTAGGGTTAGGGGACGGTTTAGGGTACAGGTTAGTGTATGACAACGGTTTAGGGTGAGCGTATGTGTTAGGGTACGGGTTAGTGTTAGCGTACGGTTGAGGATTAGGTGACGGATGAGTGTTAGGCTTCGGGTAAGGGTTAGGGTTAGGGTTAGGGTTAGGGTTAGGGGACGCAGACGGTTTAGGGTACAGGTTAGGGTACGACAAAGGTTTAGGGTGAGCGTACGTGTTAGGGTACGGGTTAGTGTTAGCGTACGGGTTAGGATTGGGGACGGGTGAGGGTAAGGCTTCGGGTAAGTGTTAGGGTTAGGGTTAGGGTTAGGGATAGGGGACGGGGACGGTTTAGGGTACAGGTTCGGCTGCGACAACGGTTTAGGGTGAGCGTACGTGTTAGGGTACGGGTTAGTGTTAGCGTACGGGTTAGGATTAGGGGACGGGTGAGGGTAAGGCTTCGGGTAAGGGTTAGGGTTAGGGTTAGGGCTAGTGTTAGGGTTAGGGGACGGGGACAGGGACGGTTTAGTGTACAGGTTAGGGTACGACAACGGTTTAGGGTGAGCGTACATGTTAGGGTATGGGTTAGTGTTAGCGTACGGGTTAGGAATAGGGGACGGGTGAGGGTAATTCTTCGGGTAAGGGTTAGGGTTAGGGTTAGGGTACGGGGACGGGGACGGGGACGGTTTAGGGTACAGGTTAGGGTACGACAACGATTTAGGGTGAGCGTACGTGTTAGGGTACGGGTTAGGGTTAGAGTACGGGTTAGGATTAGAGGACGGCTGAAGGTAAGGCTTCGGGTAAAGGTTAGGGTTAGGGTTAGGGTTAGGGTTAGGGGACGGGGACGGGGACGGTTTAGGGTACAGGTTAGTGTACGACAACGGTTTAGGGTGAGCGTACGTGTTAGGGTACGGGTTAGTGTTAGCGTACGGGTTAGGATGAGGGGACGGGTGAATGTAAGGCTTCGGGTAAGGGTTAGGGATAGGGTTAGGGTTAGGTTTAGGGTTAGGGGACGGGAATGGTTTAGGGTACAGGTTAGGGTACGTCAACCGTTTAGGGTGAGCGTACGTGTTAGGGTGCGGGTTAGTGTTAGTGTACGGGTTGGGCTTAGGGGACGGGTGAGGGTAAGGCTTCTGGTAAGGTTTAGGGTTAGGGTTAGGGTTAGGGTTAGGTTTAGGGGACGGGGACGGTTTAGGGTACAAGTTAGGGTACGACAACGGTTTAGGGTGAGCGTACGTGTTAGGGTATGGGTTAGTGTTAGCGTACGGGTTAGGATTAGGGGACGGGTGAGGGTAAGGCTTCGGGTAAGGGTTAGGGTTAGGGTTAGGGTTAGGGTTAGGGTTAGGGGACGGGGACGGTTTAGGGTACAGGTTAGTGTACGACAAAGTTTTAGGGTGAGCGTACGTGTTAGGGTATGGGTTAGTGTTAGCGTACGGGTTAGGATTAGGGGACGGGTGAGGGTAAGGCTTCGGGAAAGTGTTAGGGTTAGGGTTAGGGTTAGGGTTAGGGGACGGGCACAGGGACGGTTTAGGGTACAAGTTAGGGTACGACAACGGTTTAGGGTGAGGGTACGTGTTAGGGTACGGGTTAGTGTCAACGTACGTGTTAGGATTAGGGGACGGGTTAGGGTAAGGCTTCGGGTAAGGGTTAGGGTTAGGGTTAGGGTTAGGGTTAGGGGACGTGGACGGTTTAGGGTACAGGTTAGGGTACGACAACCGTTTAGGGTGAGCGTACGTGTTAGGGTACGGGTTAGTGTTAGCGTACGGGTTAGGATTTGGGGACGGGTGAGGGTAAGGCTTCGGGTAAGGGTTAGGGTTAGTGTTAGTGTTAGGGTTAGGGTTACGGGACGGGAACAGGGACGGTTTAGGGTACAGGTTAGGGTACGACAACAGTTTAGGGTGAGCGTACGTGTTAGGGTACGGGTTAGTGTTAGCGTACGGGTTAGGATTAGGGGACGGGTGAGGGTAAGGCTTCGGGTAAGGGTTAGGGTTAGGGTTAGGGGACGGGGACGGGGACGGGGACGGCGCCGGTTTAGGGTACAGGTTAGTGTACGACAACGGTTTAGGGTGAGCGTACGTGTTAGGGTACGGTTTAGTGTTAGCGTACGGGTTAGGATTAGGGGACGGGTGAGGGTAAGGCTTCGGGTAAGCGTTAGGGTTAGGGTTAGGGTTAGGGGACGGGGACGGTTTAGGGTACAGGTTAGTGTACGACAACGGTTTAGGTTTAGCGTACGTTTTAGGGTACGGGTTAGTGTTAGCGTACGGGTTAGGATTAGGGGACGGGTGAGGGTAAGGCTTCGGGTAAGGGTTAGGGTTAGGGTTAGGGTTAGGGGACGGGGATGGTTTAGGGTACAAGTTATGGTACGACAACGGTTTAGGGTGAGCGTACGTGTTTGGGTACGGGTTAGTGTTAGCGTACGGGTTAGGATTAGGGAACGGGTGAGGGTAAGGCTTCGGGTAAGGGTTAGGGTTAGGGTTAGGGGACGGGGACGGTTTAGGGTACAGGTTAGGGTACGACAACGGTTTAGGGTGAGCGTACGTGTTAGGGTACGAGTTAGTGTTAGCGTACGTGTTAGGATTAGTGGAAGGGTGAGGGTAAGGCTTCGGGTAAGGGATAGGGTTAGGGTTAGCGTTAGGGGACGGGGACGGGGACGGTTTAGGGTACAGGTTATGGTATGACAACGGTTTAGGGTGAGCGTACGTGTTAGGGTACGGGTTAGTGTTAGCGTACGGGTTAGGATTAGGGGACGGGTGAGGGTAAGGCTTCGGGTAAGTGTTAGGGTTAGGGTTAGGGTTAGGGTTAGGGGACGGGGACGGGGACGGTTTAGGGTACAGGTTAGGGTACGACAACGGTTTAGGGTGAGCGTACGTGTTAGGGTCCGGGTTAGTGTTAGCGTACGGTTTAGGATTAGGGGACGGGTAAGGGTAAGGCTTCGGGTAAGGGTTAGGGTTAGGGTTAGGGTTAGGGGATGGGGACGGTTTAGGGTACAGGTTAGTGTACGACAACGGTTTAGGGTGAGCGTACGTGTTAGGGTACGGGTTAGTGTTGGCGTACGGGTTAGGATTAGGGGACGGGTGAGGGTAAGGCTTCGGGTAAGGGTTAGGGTTAGGGTTAGGGTTAGGGGACGGGGACGGGGACGGTTTAGGTTACAGGTTAGGGTACGAAAACCGTTTAGGGTGAGCTTATGTGTTAGGGTACGGGTTAGTGTTAGCGTAAGGGTTAGGATTAGGGGACGGGTGAGGGTAAGTCTTCGGGTAAGGGTTAGGGTTAGGGTTAGTGTTAGGGTTAGGGTTAGGGGACGGGGACGGTTTAGGGTACAGGTTAGGGTACGACAAGGGTTTAGGGTGAGCGTACGTGTTAGGGTATGGGTTAGTGTTAGCGTACGGGTTAGGATTAGGGGACGGGTGAGTGTAAGGCTTCGGGTAAGGGTTAGGGTTAGGGTTAGGGTTAGGTTTAGGGTTAGGGTTAGGGGACGGTTTAGGGTACAGGTTAGTGTATGACAACGGTTTAGGGTGAGCGTATGTGTTAGGGTACGGGTTAGTGTTAGCGTACGGTTGAGGATTAGGTGACGGATGAGTGTTAGGCTTCGGGTAAGGGTTAGGGTTAGGGTTAGGGTTAGGGTTAGGGGACGCAGACGGTTTAGGGTACAGGTTAGGGTACGACAAAGGTTTAGGGTGAGCGTACGTGTTAGGGTACGGGTTAGTGTTAGCGTACGGGTTAGGATTGGGGACGGGTGAGGGTAAGGCTTCGGGTAAGTGTTAGGGTTAGGGTTAGGGTTAGGGATAGGGGACGGGGACGGTTTAGGGTACAGGTTCGGCTGCGACAACGGTTTAGGGTGAGCGTACGTGTTAGGGTACGGGTTAGTGTTAGCGTACGGGTTAGGATTAGGGGACGGGTGAGGGTAAGGCTTCGGGTAAGGGTTAGGGTTAGGGTTAGGGCTAGTGTTAGGGTTAGGGGACGGGGACAGGGACGGTTTAGTGTACAGGTTAGGGTACGACAACGGTTTAGGGTGAGCGTACATGTTAGGGTATGGGTTAGTGTTAGCGTACGGGTTAGGAATAGGGGACGGGTGAGGGTAATTCTTCGGGTAAGGGTTAGGGTTAGGGTTAGGGTACGGGGACGGGGACGGGGACGGTTTAGGGTACAGGTTAGGGTACGACAACGATTTAGGGTGAGCGTACGTGTTAGGGTACGGGTTAGGGTTAGAGTACGGGTTAGGATTAGAGGACGGCTGAAGGTAAGGCTTCGGGTAAAGGTTAGGGTTAGGGTTAGGGTTAGGGTTAGGGGACGGGGACGGGGACGGTTTAGGGTACAGGTTAGGGTACGACAACGGTTTAGGGTGAGCGTACGTGTTAGGGTACGGGTTAGTGTTAGCGTACGGGTTAGGATGAGGGGACGGGTGAATGTAAGGATTCGGGTAAGGGTTAGGGATAGGGTTAGGGTTAGGTTTAGGGTTAGGGGACGGGAACGGTTTAGGGTACAGGTTAGGGTACGTCAACCGTTTAGGGTGAGCGTACGTGTTAGGGTGCGGGTTAGTGTTAGTGTACGGGTTGGGCTTAGGGGACGGGTGAGGGTAAGGCTTCTGGTAAGGTTTAGGGTTAGGGTTAGGGTTAGGGTTAGGTTTAGGGGACGGGGACGGTTTAGGGTACAAGTTAGGGTACGACAACGGTTTAGGGTGAGCGTACGTGTTAGGGTATGGGTTAGTGTTAGCGTACGGGTTAGGATTAGGGGACGGGTGAGGGTAAGGCTTCGGGTAAGGGTTAGGGTTAGGGTTAGGGTTAGGGTTAGGGTTAGGGGACGGGGACGGTTTAGGGTACAGGTTAGTGTACGACAAAGTTTTAGGGTGAGCGTACGTGTTAGGGTATGGGTTAGTGTTAGCGTACGGGTTAGGATTAGGGGACGGGTGAGGGTAAGGCTTCGGGAAAGTGTTAGGGTTAGGGTTAGGGTTAGGGTTAGGGGACGGGCACAGGGACGGTTTAGGGTACAAGTTAGGGTACGACAACGGTTTAGGGTGAGGGTACGTGTTAGGGTACGGGTTAGTGTTAACGTATGTGTTAGGATTAGGGGACGGGTTAGGGTAAGGCTTCGGGTAAGGGTTAGGGTTAGGGTTAGGGTTATCGTTAGGGGACGTGGACGGTTTAGGGTACAGGTTAGGGTACGACAACCGTTTAGGGTGAGCGTACGTGTTAGGGTACGGGTTAGTGTTAGCGTACGGGTTAGGATTTGGGGACGGGTGAGGGTAAGGCTTCGGGTAAGGGTTAGGGTTAGGGTTAGGGTTAGGGTTAGGTTTAGGGGACCGGGACGGTTTAGGGTACAGGTTAGGGTACGACAACTGTTTAGGGTGAGCGTACGTGTTAGGGTACGTGTTAGTGTTAGCGTACGGGTGAGGATTAGGGGACGGGTGAGGGTAAGGCTTCGGGTAAGTGTTAGGGTTAGGGTTAGGGTTAGGTTTAGGGTTAGGGGACGGGGACGGTTTAGGGTACAGGTTAGGGTAGGACAACGGTTTAGGGTGAGCGTACGTTTTAGGGTACGGGTTAGTGTTAGCGAACGGGTTAGTATTAGGGGACGGGTGAGGGTAAGGCTTCGGGTAAGGGTTAGGGTTAGGGTTAGGTTTAGGGTTAAGGTTAGGGGACGGGGACGGTTTAGGGTACAGGTTAGTGTACGACAACGTTTTAGGGTGAGCGTACGTGTTAGGGTACGGGTTAGTGTTAGCGTACGGGTGAGGATTAGGTGACGGGTGAGTGTTAGGCTTCGGGTAAGGGTTAGGGTTAGGGTTAGGGTTAGGGTTAGGGGACGCAGACGGTTTAGGGTACAGGTTAGGGTACGACAAAGGTTTAGGGTGAGCGTACGTGTTAGGGTACGGGTTAGTGTTAGCGTACGGGTTAGGATTGGGGACGGGTGAGGGTAAGGCTTCGGGTAAGTGTTAGGGTTAGGGTTAGGGTTAGGGATAGGGGACGGGGACGGTTTAGGGTACAGGTTCTGCTGCGACAACGGTTTAGGGTGAGCGTACGTGTTAGGGTACGGGTTAGTGTTAGCGTACGGGTTAGGATTAGGGGACGGGTGAGGGTAAGGCTTCGGGTAAGGGTTAGGGTTAGGGTTAGGGCTAGTGTTAGGGTTAGGGGACGGGGACAGGGACGGTTTAGTGTACAGGTTAGGGTACGACAACGGTTTAGGGTGAGCGTACATGTTAGGGTATGGGTTAGTGTTAGCGTACGTGTTAGGAATAGGGGACGGGTGAGGGTAATTCTTCGGGTAAGGGTTAGGGTTAGGGTTAGGGTACGGGGACGGGGACGGGGACGGTTTAGGGTACAGGTTAGGGTACGACAACGATTTAGGGTGAGCGTACGTGTTAGGGTACGGGTTAGGGTTAGAGTACGGGTTAGGATTAGAGGACGGCTGAAGGTAAGGCTTCGGGTAAAGGTTAGGGTTAGGGTTAGGGTTAGGGTTAGGGGACGGGGACGGGGACGGTTTAGGGTACAGGTTAGGGTACGACAACGGTTTAGGGTGAGCGTACGTGTTAGGGTACGGGTTAGTGTTAGCGTACGGGTTAGGATGAGGGGACGGGTGAATGTAAGGCTTCGGGTAAGGGTTAGGGATAGGGTTAGGGTTAGGTTTAGGGTTAGGGGACGGGGACGGTTTAGGGTACAGGTTAGGGTACGTCAACCGTTTAGGGTGAGCGTACGTGTTAGGGTACGGGTTAGTGTTAGTGTACGGGTTGGGCTTAGGGGACGGGTGAGGGTAAGGCTTCTGGTAAGGTTTACGGTTAGGGTTAGGGTTAGGGTTAGGTTTAGGGGACGGGGACGGTTTAGGGTACAAGTTAGGGTACGACAACGGTTTAGGGTGAGCGTACGTGTTAGGGTATGGGTTAGTGTTAGCGTACGGGTTAGGATTAGGGGACGGGTGAGGGTAAGGCTTCGGGTAAGGGTTAGGGTTAGGGTTAGGGTTAGGGTTAGGGTTAGGGGACGGGGACGGTTTAGGGTACAGGTTAGTGTACGACAAAGTTTTAGGGTGAGCGTACGTGTTAGGGTATGGGTTAGTGTTAGCGTACGGGTTAGGATTAGGGGACGGGTGAGGGTAAGGCTTCGGGAAAGTGTTAGGGTTAGGGTTAGGGTTAGGGTTAGGGGACGGGCACAGGGACGGTTTAGGGTACAAGTTAGGGTACGACAACGGTTTAGGGTGAGGGTACGTGTTAGGGTACGGGTTAGTGTTAACGTACGTGTTAGGATTAGGGGACGGGTTAGGGTAAGGCTTCGGGTAAGGGTTAGGGTTAGGGTTAGGGTTAGGGTTAGGGGACGTGGACGGTTTAGGGTACAGGTTAGGGTACGACAACCGTTTAGGGTGAGCGTACGTGTTAGGGTACGGGTTAGTGTTAGCGTACGGGTTAGGATTTGGGGACGGGTGAGGGTAAGGCTTCGGGTAAGGGTTAGGGTTAGGGTTAGGGTTAGGGTTAGGTTTAGGGGACCGGGACGGTTTAGGGTACAGGTTAGGGTACGACAAATGTTTAGGGTGAGCGTACGTGTTAGGGTACGTGTTAGTGTTAGCGTACGGGTGAGGATTAGGGGACGGGTGAGGGTAAGGCTTCGGGTAAGTGTTAGGGTTAGGGTTAGGGTTAGGTTTAGGGTTAGGGGACGGGGACGGTTTAGGGTACAGGTTAGGGTATGACAACGGTTTAGGGTGAGCGTACGTTTTAGGGTACGGGTTAGTGTTAGCGAACGGGTTAGTATTAGGGGACGGGTGAGGGTAAGGCTTCGGGTAAGGGTTAGGGTTAGGGTTAGGTTTAGGGTTAAGGTTAGGGGACGGGGACGGTTTAGGGTACAGGTTAGTGTACGACAACGTTTTAGGGTGAGCGTACGTGTTAGGGTACGGGTTAGTGTTAGCGTACGGGTTAGGATTAGGGGACGGGTGAGGGTAAGGCTTCGGGTAAGGGTTAGGGTTAGGGTTAGGGGACGGGGACGGGTTAGGGTACAGGTTAGGGTACGACAACGGTTTAGGGTGAGCGTACGTGTTAGGGTACGGGTTAGTGTTAGCGTACGGGTTAGGATTAGGGGACGGGTGAGGGTAAGGCTTCGGGTAAGGGATAGGGTTAGGGTTAGGGTTAGGGTTAGGGTTAGGGTTAGGGGACGGTTTAGAGTACAGGTTAGGGTACGACAACGGTTTAGGGTGAGCGTACGTGTTAGGGTACGGGTTAGTGTTAGCGTACGGGTGACGATTAGGTGACGGGTGAGTGTAAGGCTTCGGGTAAGTGTTAGGGTTAGGGTTAGGGTTAGGGTTAGGGTTAGGGGACGGGGACGGTTTAGGGTACAGGTTAGGGTACGTCAACGGTTTAGGGTGAGCGTACGTGTTAGGGTACGGGTTAGTGTTAGTGTACGGGTTAGGATTAGGGGACGGGTGAGGGTAAGGCTTCGGGTAAGGGTTAGGGTTAGGGTTAGGGTTAGGGTTAGGGTTAGGGGACGGGGACGGTTTAGGGTACAAGTTAGGGTATGACAACGGTTTAGGGTGAGCGTACGTGTTAGGGTATGGGTTAGTGTTAGCGTACGGGTTAGGATTAGGGAACGGGTGAGTGTAAGGCTTCGGGTAAGGGTTAGGGTTAGGGTTAGGGTTAGGGGACGGGGACGGGGACGGTTTAGGGTACAGGTTAGTGTACGACAAATGTTTAGGGTGAGCGTACGTGTTAGGGTACGGGTTAGTGTTAGCGTACGGGTGAGGATTAGGGGACGGGTGAGTGTAAGGCTTCGGGTAAGGGTTAGGTTTAGGGTTAGGGTTAGGGGACGGGGACGGGGACGGTTTAGGGTACAGGTTAGGGTACGACAACGGTTTAGGGTGAGCGTACGTGTTAGGGTATGGGTTAGTGTTAGCGTACGGGTTAGGATTAGGGGACGGGTGAGGTTAAGGCTTCGGGAAAGGGTTAGGGTTAGGGTTAGGGTTAGGGGACGGGAACAGGGACGGTTTAGGGTACAAGTTAGGGTACGACAACGGTTTAGGGTGAGGGTACGTGTTAGGGTACGGGTTAGTGTTAACGTACGGGTTAGGATTAGGGGACGGGTTAGGGTAAGGCTTCGGGTAAGGGGTAGGGTTAGGGTTAGGGTTAGGGTTAGGGGACGTGGACGGTTTAGGGTACAGGTTAGGGTACGACAACCATTTAGGGTGAGCGTACGTGTTATGGTACGGGTTAGTGTTAGCGTACGGGTTAGGATTAGGGGACGGATGAGGGTAAGGCTTCGGGTAAGGGTTAGGGTTAGGGTTAGGGTTAGGGTTAGGTTTAGGGCATGGGGACGGTTTAGGGTACAGGTTAGTGTACGACAACGGTTTAGGGTGAGCGTACGTGTTAGGGTACGGGTTAGTGTTAGCGTACGGGTGAGGATTAGGGGACGGGTGAGGGTAAGGCTTCGGGTAAGGGTTAGGGTTAGGGTTAGGGTTAGGTTTAGGTTTAGGGTACGGGGACGGTTTAGAGTACAGGTTAGGGTACGACAACGGTTTAGGGTGAGCGTACGTGTTAGGGTACGGGTTAGTGTTAGCGTATGGGTTAGGATTAGGGGACGGGTGAGGGTAAGTCTTCGGGTAGAGGGTTAGGGTTAGGGTTAGGGTTAGGGTTAGGGGACGGGGACGGTTTAGGGTACAGGTTAGTGTACGACAACGTTTTAGGGTGAGCGTACGTGTTAGGGTACGGGTTAGTGTTAGCGTACGGGTGAGGATTAGGGGACGTGTTAGGGTAAGGCTTCGGGTAAGGGTTAGGGTTAGGGGACGGGGACGGTTTAGGGTACAGGTTAGGGTACGACAACGGTTTAGGGTGAGCGTACGTGTTAGGGTACGGGTTAGTGTTAGCGTACGGGTTAGGATAAGGGGACGGGTGAGGCTAAGGCTTCGGGTAAGGGATAGGGTTAGGGTTAGGGTTAGGGTTAGGGGACGGGGACGGTTTAGGGTACAGGTTAGGGTATGACAACGGTTTAGGGTGAGCGTACGTGTTAGGGTACGGGTTAGTGTTAGCGTACGGGTTAGGATTAGGGGACGGGTGAGGGTAAGGCTTCGGGTAAGGGTTAGGGTTAGGGTTAGGGTTAGGGTTAGGGGATGGGGACGGTTTAGGGAACAGGTTAGTGTACGACAACGGTTTAGGGTGAGCGTACGTGTTAGGGTACGGGTTAGTGTTGGCGTACGGGTTAGGATTAGGGGACGGGTGAGTGTAAGGCTTCGGGTAAGGGTTAGGGTTAGTGTTAGGGTTAGGGTTAGGGTTACGGGACGGGGACAGGGATGGTTTAGGGTACAGGTTAGGGTACAACAGCAGTTTACGGTGAGCGTACGTGTTAGGGTACGGGATAGTGTTAGCGTACGGGTTAGGATTAGGGGACGGGTGAGGGTAAGGATTCAGTTAAGTGTTAGGGTTAGGGTTAGGGTTAGGGGACGGGGACGGTTTAGGGTACAGGTTAGGGTACGACAACGGTTTAGGGTGAGCGTACGTTTTAGGGTACGGGTTAGTGTTAGCGTACGGGTTAGGATTAGGGGACGGGTGAGGGTAAGGCTTCGGGTAAGGGTTAGGGTTAGGGTTAGGGTTAGGGGACGGGGACGGTTTAGGGTACAAGTTAGGGTACGACAACGGTTTAGGTTGAGCGTACGTGTTAGGGTACTGATTAGTGTTAGCGTACGGGTTAGGATTAGGGAACGTGTGAGGGTGAGGCTTCGGGTAAGGGTTAGGGTTAGGGTTAGGGGACGGGGACGGTTTAGGGTACAGGTTAGGGTACGACAAAGCTTTAGGGTGAGCGTACGTGTTAGGGTACGGGTTAGTGTTAGCGTACGGTTTAGGATTAGCGGACGGGTGACGGTAAGGCTTCGGGTAAGGGTTAGGGTTAGGGTTAGGGCTAGGGTTAGGGTTAGGGGACGGGGACAGGGACGGTTTAGGGTACAGGTTAGGGTACGTCAACGGTTTAGGGTGAGCGTACATGTTAGGGTATGGGTTAGTGTTAGCGTATGGGTTAGGATTAGGGGACGGGTGAGGGTAAGGCTTCGGGTAAGGGTTAGGATTAGGGTTAGGGTACGGGACGGGAACGGGGACGGGGATGGTTTAGGGTAGAGGTTAGGGTACTACAAAGATTTAGGTTGAGCGTACGTGTTAGGGTACGGGTTAGTGTTAGCGTACGGGTTAGGATTAGAGGACGGCTGAGGGTAAGGCTTCGGGTAAAGGTTAGGGTTAGGGTTAGGGTTAGGGGACGGGGACGGGGACGGTTTAGGGTACAGGTTAGGGTACGACAACGGTTTAGGGTGAGCGTACGTGTTAGGGTACGGGTTAGTGTTAGCGTACGGGTTAGGATTAGGGGACGGGTGAGTATAAGGCTTCGGGTAAGGGTTAGGGTTAGGGTTAGGGTTAGGGTTAGGGGACGGGGACGGTATAGGGTACAGGTTAGGGTACGTCAATGGTTTAGTGTGAGCGTACGTGTTAGGGTACGGGTTAGTGTTAGTGTACGGGTTAGGATTAGGGGACGGGTGAGGGTAAGGCTTCGGTAAGGGTTAGGGTTAGGGTTAGGGTTAGGGTTAGGGTTAGGGTTAGGGGACGGGGACGGTTTAGGGTACAAGTTAGGGTACGACAACGGTTTAGGGTGAGCGTACGTGTTAGGGTATGGGTTAGTGTTAGCGTACGGGTTAGGATTAGGGGACGGGTGACGGTAAGGCTTCGGTTAAGGGTTAGGGTTAGGTTTAGGGTTAGGGTTAGGGGATGGGGATGGTTTAGGGTACAGGTTAGTGTACGACAAAATTTAGGTGAGCGTACGTGTTAGGGTACGGGTTAGTGTTAGCGTACGAGTGAGGATTAGGGGACGGGTGAGTGTAAGGCTTCGGGTAAGGGTTAGGGTTAGGGTTAGGGTTTGGGGACGGGGACGGTTTAGGGTACAGGTTAGGATACGACAACTGTTTAGGGTGAGCGTACGTGTTAGGGTATGGGTTAGTGTTAGCGTACGGGTTAGGATTAGGGGACGGGTGAGGGTAAGGCTTCGGGAAAGGGTTAGGGTTAGGGTTAGAGTTAGGGTTAGGGGACGGGCACGGGGACGGTTTAGGGTACAAGTTAGGGTACGACAACGGTTTAGGGTGAGGGTACGTGTTAGGGTACGGGTTAGTGTTAACGTACGGGTTAGGATTAGGGGACGGGTTAGGGTAAGGCTTCGGGAAACTGTTAGGGTTAGGGTTAGGGTTAAGGTTAGGGGACGTGGACGGTTTAGGGTACAGGTTAGGGTACGACAACCGTTTAGGGGGAGCGTACGTGTTAGGGTACGGGTTAGTGTTAGCGTACGGGTTAGGATTAGGGGACGGGTGAGGGTAAGGCTTCGGTAAGGGTTAGGGTTAGGGTTAGGGTTAGGGTTAGGGGACGGGGACGGGGACGGTTTAGGGTACAGGTTATGGTACGACAACGGTTTAGGGTGAGCGTACGTGTTAGGGTACGGGTTAGTGTTAGCGTACGGGTGAGGATTAGGGACGGGTGAGGGTAAGGCTTCGGGTAAGGGTTAGGGTTAGGACTAGGGTTAGGTTTAGGGTTAGGGGACGGGGACCGTTTAGGGTACAGGTTAGGGTACAACAACGGTTTAGGGGGAGCGTACGTGTTAGGGTACGGGTTAGTGTTAGCGTACGGGTTAGGATTAGGGGACGGGTGAGCGTAAGGCTTCGGGTAAGGGTTAGGGTTAGGGTTAGGGTTAGGGTTAGGGTTAGGGGACGGGGACGGTTTAGGGTACAGGTTAGTGTACGACAACGATTTAGGGTGAGCGTACTTGTTAGGGTACGGGTTAGTGTTAGCGTACGGGTTAGGATTAGGGGACGGGTGAGGGTAAGGCTTCGGGTAAGGGATAGGGTTAGGGTTAGGGTTAGGGTTAGGGGACGGGGACGGTTTAGGGTACAGGTTAGGGTACGACAACGGTTTAGGGTGAGCGTACGTGTTAGGGTACGGGTTAGTGTTAGCGTACGGGTTAGGATTAGGGGACGGGTGAGGGTACGGCTTCGGATAAGGGTTAGGGTTAGGGTTAGGGTTAGGGTTAGGGTTACGGGAAGGGGAAAGGGACGGTTTAGGGTACAGGTTAGGGTACGACAACAGTTTAGGGTGAGCGTACGTGTTAGGGTACGGGTTAGTGTTAGCGTACGGGTTAGGATTAGGGGACGGGTGAGGGTAAGGCTTCGGGTAAGGGTTAGGGTTAGGGTTAGGGTTAGGGGACGGGGACGGGGACGGCGCCGGTTTAGGGTACAGGTTAGTGTACGACAACGATTTAGGGTGACCGTACGTGTTAGGGTACGGGTTAGTGTTAGCGTACGGGTTAGGATTAGGGGACGGGTGAGGGTAAGGCTTCGGGTAAGCGTTAGGGTTAGGGTTAGGGTTAGGGTTAGGGTTAGGGAACGGGGACGGTTTAGGGTACAGGTTAGGGTACGACAACGGTTTAGGGTGAGCGTAAGTTTTAGGGTACGGGTTAGTGTTAGCGTACGGGTTAGGATTAGGGGACGGGTGAGGGTAAGGCTTCTGGTAAGGGTTAGGTTAGGGTTAGGGTTAGGGGACGGGGACGGTTTAGGGTACAAGTTAGGGTACGACAACAGTTTAGGGTGAGCGTACGTGTTAGGTTACGGGTTAGTGTTAGCGTACGGGTTAGGATTAGGGAACGGGTGAGGGTAAGGCTTCGGGTAAGGGTTAGGGTTAGGGATAGGGGACGGGGACGGTTTAGGGTACAGGTTAGTGTACGACAACGGTTTAGGGTGAGCGTACGTGTTAGGATACGGTTTAGTGTTAGCGTACGGGTTAGAATTATGGGACGGGTGAGGGTAAGGCTTCGGGTAAGGGTTAGGGTTAGGGTTAGGGTTAGGGGACGCGGACGGTTTAGGGTACAGGTTAGGGTACGACAAAGGTTTAGGGTGAGCGTACGTGTTAGGGTACAGGTTAGTGTTAGCGTACGGGTTAGGATTAGGGGACGGGTGAGGGTAAGGCTTCGGGTAAGGGTTAGGGTTAGGGTTAGGGTTAGGGTTAGGGTTAGGGGACGGGGACGGTTTAGGGTACAGGTTAGGGTACGAAAACGGTTTAGGGTGACCGTACGTGTTAGGGTACGGGTTAGTGTTAGCGTACGGGTTAGGATAAGGGGACGGGTGAGGGTAAGGTTTCGGGTAAGAGTTAGGGTTAGGGTTAGGGTTAGGGGACGGGGACGGTTTAGGGTACAGGTTAGGGTACGACAATGGTTTAAGGTGAGCGTACGTGTTAGGGTACGGGTTAGTGTTAGCGTACGGGTTAGGATTAGGGGACGGGTGAGGGTAAGGCTTCGGGTAAGTGTTAGGGTTAGGGTTAGGGTTAGGGTTAGGGTTAGGGGACGGGGACGGTTTAGGGTACAGGTTAGGGTACGACAACGGTTTAGGGTGAGCGTACGTGTTAGGGTACGGGTTAGTGTTAGCGTACGGGTTAGGATTAGGGGACGGGTGAGTGTAAGTCTTCGGGTAAGTGTTAGAGTTAGGGTTAGGGTTAGGGTTAGTGTTCGGGGACGGTTTAGGGTACAGGTTAGGGTACGACAACGATTTAGGGTGAGCGTACGTGTTAGGGTACGGGTTAGTGTTAGCGTACGAGTTAGGATTAGGGGACGGATGAGGGTAAGGCTTCGGGTAAGGGTTAGGGATAGGGTTAGGGTTAGGGTTAGGGGACGGGGACGGTTTAGGGTACAGGTTAGGCTGCGACAACGTTTTAGGGTGAGCGTACGTGTTAGGGTACGGGTTAGTGTTAGCGTACGGTTTAGGATTAGGGGACGGGTGAGGGTAAGGCTTCAGGTAAGGGTTAGGGTTAGGGTTAGGGCTAGGGTTAGGGTTAGGGGACGGGGACAGTGACGGTTTAGGGTAAAGGTTAGGGTATGGGTTAGTGTTAGCGTACGGGTTAGGATTAGGGGACGGGTGAGGGTAAGGCTTCGGGTAAGGGTTAGGGTTAGGGTTAGGGTTAGGGTTAGGGGACGGGGACGGGGACGGTTTAGGGTACAGGTTAGGGTACGACAACGTTTTAGGGTGAGCGTACGTGTTAGGGTACGGGTTAGTGTTAGCGTACGGGTTACGATTAGGGGACGGGTGAGGGTAAGGCTTCGGGTAAGGGTTAGGGTTAGGGTTAGGGGACGGGGACGGGGACTGGGACGGTTTAGGGTACAGGTTAGGGTACAACAACGGTTTAGGGTGAGCTTACGTGTTAGGGTACGAGTTAGTGTTAGCGTACAGGTTAGGAATAGGGGATGGGTGAGGGTAAGGGTTAGGGTTGGGGCTAGGGTTAGAGTTAGGGTTAGGGTTAGGGGACGGGGACGGTTTAGGGTACAGGTTAGGGTACGACAACGGTTTAGGGTGAGCGTACGTGTTAGGGTACGGGTTAGTGTTAGCGTACGGGTTAGGATTAGGGGACGGGTGAGGGTAAGGCTTCGGGTAAGGGTTAGGGTTAGGGTTAGGGTTAGGTTTAGGGGACGGGGACGGGGTCGGGGACGGTTTAGGGTACAGGTTAGTGTAGGACTACGGTTTAGGGTGAGCGTACGTGTTAGGGTACGGGTTAGTGTTAGCGTACGGGTTAGGATTAGGGGACGGGTGAGGGTAAGGCTTCGGGTAAGGGTTAGGGTTAGGGTTAGGGTTAGGTTTAGGGGACGGGGACGGGGACGGGGACGGTTTAGGGTACAGGTTAGTGTATGACAAAGGTTTAGGGTGAGCGTACGTGCTAGGGTACGGGTTAGTGTTAGCGTACGGGTTAGGATTAGGGGACGGGTGAGGGTAAGGCTTCGGGTAAGCGTTAGGGTTAGGGTTAGGGGCGGGGACGGTTTAGGGTACAGTTTAGGGTACGACAACAGTTTAGGGTGAGCGTACGTGTTAGGGTGCGGGTTAGTGTTAGTGCACGGGTTAGGATTAGGGGACGGGTGAGGGTAAGGCTTCGGGTAAGGGTTAGGGTTAGGGTTAGGGGACGGGGACGGGGACGGGGACGGTTTAGGGTACAGGTTAGGGTACGACAACGGTTTAGGGTGAGCGTACGTGTTAGGGTACGGTTTAGTGTTAGCGTACGGTTTAGGATTAGGGGACGGGTGAGGGTAAGGCTTCGGGTAAGGGTTAGGGTTAGGGTTAGGGTTAGGGGACGGGTACGGAGACGGTTTAGGGTACAGGTTAGGGTACAACAACAGTTTAGGTTGAGCGTACGTGTTAGGGTACGGGTTATTGTTAGCGTACAGGTTAGGATTAATGGACGGGTGAGGGTAACGCTTCGGGTAAGGGTTAGGGTTAGGGTTAGGGTTAGGGGACGGGGACGGTTTAGGGTACAGGTTAAGGTACGACAACGGTTTAGGGTGAGCGTACGTGTTAGGGTACGGGCTAGTGTTAGCGTACGGGTTAGGATTAGGGGAAGGGTGAGGGTAAGGCTTCGGGTAAGTGTTAGGGTTAGGGTTAGGGTTAGCGTTAGGGGACGGGCACGGGGACGGTTTAGGGTACAGGTTAGGGTATGACAACCGTTTAGGGTGAGCGTACGTGTTAGGGTACGTGTTAGTGTTAGCTTACGGGTTAGGATTAGGGGACGGGTGAGTGTTAGGCTTCGGGTAAGGGTTAGGGTTAGGGTTAGGGTTAGGGTTATGGGACGGGGACGTTTTAGGGTACAGGTTAGTGTACGACAACGGTTTAGGGTGAGCGTACGTGTTAGGGTACGGGTTAGCGTTAGCGTTAGGGTTAGGATTAGGGGACGGGTGAGGGTAAGGCTTCTGGTAAGGGTTAGGGTTAGGGTTAGGGTTCGGGTTAGGTTTAGGGGACGGGGACGGGGACGGGGACGGTTTAGGGTACAGGATAGTGTAGGACTACGGTTTAGGGTGAGCGTACGTGTTAGGGTATGGGTTAGTGTTAGCGTACGGCTTAGGATTAGGGGACGGGTGAGGGTAAGGCTTCGGGTAAGGGTTAGGGTTAGGGTTAGGGTTAGGTTTAGGGGACGGGGACGGGGACGGGGACGGTTTAGGGTACAGGTTAGTGTATGACAATGGTTTAGGGTGAGCTTACGTGCTAGGGTACGGGTTAGTGTCAGCGTACGGGTTAGGATTAGAGGACGGGTGAGGGTAAGGCTTCGGGTAAGCGTTAGGGTTAGGGTTAGGGGCGGGGACGGTTTAGGGTACAGTTTAGGGTACGACAACAGTTTAGGTTGAGCGTACGTGTTAGGGTGCGGGTTAGTGTTAGCGCACGGGTTAGGATTAGGGGACGGGTGAGGGTAAGGCTTCGGGTAAGGGTTAGGGTTAGGGTTAGGGTTAGGGTTAGGGGACGGGGACGGGGACGGTTTAGGGTACAGGTTAGGGTACGACAACGGTTTAGGGTGAGCGTACGTGTTAGGGTACGGTTTAGTGTTAGCGTACGGGTTAGGATTAGTGGACGGGTGAGGGTAAGGCTTCGGGTAAGGGTTAGGGTTAGGGTTAGGGTTAGGGTTAGGGGACGTGGACGGTTTAGGGTACAGGTTAAGGTACGACAACGGTTTAGGGTGAGCGTACGTGTTAGGGTACGGGCTAGTGTTAGCGTACGGGTTAGGATTAGGGGAAGGGTGAGGGTAAGGCTTCGGGTAAGTGTTAGGGTTAGGGTTAGGGTTAGGGTTAGGGGACGGGCACGGGGACGGTTTAGGTTACAGGTTAGGGTATGACAACGGTTTAGGGTGAGCGTAAGTTTTAGGGTACGGGTTAGTTTTAGCGTACGGGTTAGGATTAGGGGACGGGTGAGGGTAAGGCTTCGGGTAAGGGTTAGGTTAGGGTTAGGGTTAGGGGACGGGGACGGTTTAGGGTACAGGTTAGGCTGCGACAACGTTTTAGGGTGAGCGTACGTGTTAGGGTACGGGTTAGTGTTAGCGTACGGTTTAGGATTAGGGGACGGGTGAGGGTAAGTCTTCGGGTAAGGGTTAGGGTTAGGGTTAGGGCTAGGGTTAGGGTTAGGGGACGGGGACAGGGACGGTTTAGGGTACAGGTTAGGGTATGGGTTAGTGTTAGCGTACGGGTTAGGATTAGGGGACGGGTGAGGGTAAGGCTTCGGGTAAGGGTTAGGGTTAGGGTTAGGGGACGGGGACGGGGACGGGGACGGGGACGGTTTAGGGTACAGGTTAGGGTACGACAACGTTTTAGGGTGAGCGTACGTGTTAGGGTACGGGTTAGTGTTAGCGTACGGGTTAGGATTAGGGGACGGGTGAGGGTAAGGCTTCGGGTAAGGGTTAGGGTTATGGTTAGGGAACGGGGACGGGGACTGGGACGGTTTAGGGTACAGGTTAGGGTACAACAACGGTTTACGGTGAGCTTACGTTTTATGGTACGAGTTAGTGTTAGCGTACAGGTTAGGAATAGGGGATGGGTGAGGGTAAGGGTTAGGGTTGGGGCTAGGGTTAGGGGTAGGGTTAGGGTTAGGGGACGGGGACGGTTTAGGGTATAGGTTAGGGTACGACAACGGTTTAGGGTTAGCGTACGTGTTAGGGTACGGGTTAGTGTTAGCGTACGGGTTAGGATTAGGGGACGGGTGAGGGTAAGGCTTCGGGTAAGGGTTAGGGTTAGGGTTAGGGTTAGGGTTATGGGACGGGGACGTTTTAGGGTACAGGTTAGTGTACGACAACGGTTTAGGGTGAGCGTACGTGTTAAGGTACGGGTTAGTGTTAGCGTACGGGTGAGGATTAGGGGACGGGTGAGTGTAAGGCTTCGGGTAAGGGTTAGGGTTAGGGTTAGGTTAGGGTTAGGGTTAGGGAACGGGGACGGTTTAGGGTACAGCTTAGGGTACGACAACGGTTTAGGGTGAGCGTACGTGTTAGGGTACGGGTTAGTGTTAGCGTACGGGTTAGGATTAGGGGACGGGTGAGGGTAAGGCTTCGGGTAAGTGTTAGGTTTACGGTTAGGGTTAGGATTAGGGGACGGGGACGGTTTAGGGTACAGGTTAGGGTACGACAACGGTTTAGGGTGAGCGTACGTGTTAGGGTACGGGTTAGTGTTAGCGTACGGGTTAGGATAAGGGGACGGGTGAGGGTAAGGCTTCGGGTAAGGGTTAGGGTTAGGGTTAGGGTTAGGGGACGGGGACGGTTTAGGGTACCGGTTAGGGTACGGCAACGGTTTAGGGTGAGCGTACGTGTTAGGGTATGGGTTAATGTTAGCGTACGGGTTAGGATTAGGGGACGGGTGAGGGTAAGGCTTCGGGTAAGTGTTATGGTTAGGGTTAGGGTTAGGGTTAGGGTTAGGGTACAGGGACGGTTTAGGGTACAGGTTAGGGTACGACAATGTTTTAGGGTGAGCGTACGTGTTAGGGTACGGGTTAGTGTTAGCGTACGGGTTAGGATTAGGGGACGGGTGAGGGTAAGGCTTCGGGTAAGGATTAGGGTTAGGGTTAGGGTTAGGGTTAGGGGACGGGGACGGTTTAGGGTACAGGTTAGGCTACGACAACGGTTTAGGGTGAGCGTACGTGTTAGGGTAGGGGTTAGTGTTAGCGTACGGGTTAGGATTAGGGGACGGGTGAGGGTAAGGCTTCGGGTAAGGGTTAGGGTTAGGGTTAGGGTTAGGGTTAGGGTTAGGGGACGGGGACAGGGACGGTTTAGGGTACAGGTTAGGGTACGACAACGGTTTAGCGTGAGCGTACATGTTAGGGTATGGGTTAGTGTTAGCGTACGGGTTAGGATTAGGGGACGGGTGAGGGTAAGGCTTCGGGTAAGGGTTAGGGTTAGGGTTAGGGGACGGGGACGGGGACGGGGATGGTTTAGGGTACAGGTTAGGGTACGACAACGGTTTAGGGTGAGCGTACGTGATAGGGTACGGTTTAGTGTTAGCGTACGGGTTAGGATTAGGGGACGGGTGAGGGTAACGCTTCGGGTAAAGGATAGGGTTAGGGTTAGGGTTAGGGTTGGGGACGGGGACGGGGACGGTTTAGGGTACAGGTTAGGGTACGACATCAGTTTAGGGTGAGCGTACGTGTTAGGGTACGGGTTAGTGTTAGCGTACGGGTTAGGATTAGGGGACGGGAGAGGGTAAGGCTTCGGGTAAAGGTTAGGGTTAGGGTTAGGGTTACGGTTAGGGGACGGGGACGGGGACGGTTTAGGGTACAGTTTAGGGTACGACAACGGTTTAGGGTGAGCGTACGTGTTAGGGTACGGGTTAGTGTTAGCGTACGGGTTAGGATTAGGGGACGGGTGAGGGTAAGGCTTCGGGTAAGGGTTAGGGTTAGGGTTAGGGTTAGGGTTAGGGGACGGGGACGGTTTAGGGTACAGGTTAGGGTACGACAACGGTTTAGGGTGAGCCTCCGTGTTAGGGTACGGGTTAGTGTTAGCGTACGGGTTAGGATTAGGGGACGGGTGAGGGTAAGGCTTCGGGTAAGGGTTAGGGTTAGGGTTAGGGTTAAGGTTAGGGGACGGGGACGGTTTAGGGTACAGGTTAGGGTACGACAACGGTTTAGGGTGAGCGTATGTGTTAGGGTACGGGTTAGTGTTAGCGTACGGGTTAGGATAAGGGGACGGGTGAGGGTAAGGCTTCGGGTAAGGGTTAGGGTTAGGGTTAGGGTTAGGGTTAGGGTACGGGGATGGTTTAGGGTACAGGTTAGGTTAGGACAACGGTTTAGGGTGAGCGTACATGTTAGGGTACGGGTTAGTGTTATAGTACGGGTGAGGATTAGGGGACGGGTGAGGGTAAGGCTTCGGGTAAGGGTTAGGGTTAGGGTTAGGGGACGGGGACGGTTTAGGGTACAGGTTAGGGTACGACAACGGTTTAAGGTGAGCGTACGTGTTAGGGTACGGGTTAGTGTTAGCGTACGGGTTAGGATTAGGGGACGGGTGAGGGTAAGGCTTCGGGTAAGTGTTAGGGTTAGGGTTAGGGTTAGGGTATGGGGACGGCTTAGGGTACAGGTTAGGGTACGACAACGATTTAGGGTGAGCGTACGTGTTAGGGTACGGGTTAGTGATAGCGAACGGGTTAGGATTAGGGGACGGGTGAGGGTAAGGCTTCGGGTAAGGGTTAGGGTTAGGGTTAGTTGACGGGACGGTTTAGGGTACAGGTTAGGCTACGACAACGGTTTAGGGTGAGCGTACGTGTTAGGTTACGGGTTAGTGTTAGCGTACAGGTTAGGATTAGGGGACGGGTGAGGGTAAGGCTTCGGGTAAGTGTTAGGGTTTGGGTTAGGGTTAGGGTTAGGGTTAGGGTTCAGGGACGGTTTAGGGTACAGGTTAGGGTACGACAACAATTTACGGTGAGTGTACGTGTTAGGGTACGGGTTAGTGTTAGCGTACGAGTTAGGATTAGGGGACGGGTGAGGGTAAGGCTTCGTGTAAGGGTTAGGGTTAGGGTTAGGGTTATGGGACGGGGATGGTTTAGGGTACAGGTTAGGCTGCGTCAACGGTTTAGGGTGTGCGTACGTGTTAGGGTACGGGTTAGTGTTAGCGTACGGGTTAGGATTAGGGGACGGGTGAGGGTAAGGCTTCGGGTAAGGGTTAGGGTTAGGGTTAGGGTTAGGGTTAGGGTTAGGGGACGGGGACAGGGACGGTTTAGGGTACATTTTAGGGTATGACAACGGTTTAGGGTGAGCGTACATGTTAGGGTATGGGTTAGTGTTAGCGTACGGGTTAGGATTAGGGGACGGGTGAGGGTAAGGCTTCGGGTAAGGGTTAGGGTTAGGGTTAGGGTTAGGGATAGGGTTAGGGGAAGGGGACGGTTTAGGGTACAGGTTAGGGTACGACAACGGTTTAGGGTGAGCGTACGTGTTAGGGTACGGGTTAGTGTTATCGTACGGGTGAGGATTAGGGGACGGGTGAGTGTAAGGCTTCGGGTAAGGGTTACGGTTAGGGTTAGGTGACGGGGACGGTTTAGGGTACAGGTTAGGATACGACAACGGTTTAGGGTGAGCGTACGTGTTAAGGTACGGGTTAGTGTTAGCGTACGGGTGAGGATTAGGGGACGGGTGAGTGTAAGGCTTCGGGTAAGGGTTAGGGTTAGGGTTAGGTTAGGGTTAGGGTTAGGGAACGGGGACGGTTTAGGGTACAGCTTAGGGTACGACAACGGTTTAGGGTGAGCGTACGTGTTAGGGTACGGGTTAGTGTTAGCGTACGGGTTAGGATTAGGGGACGGGTGAGGGTAAGGCTTCGGGTAAGTGTTAGGTTTACGGTTAGGGTTAGGATTAGAGGACGGGGACGGTTTAGGGTACAGGTTAGGGTACGACAACGGTTTAGGGTGAGCGTACGTGTTAGGGTACGGGTTAGTGTTAGCGTACGGGTTAGGATAAGGGGACGGGTGAGGGTAAGGCTTCGGGTAAGGGTTAGGGTTAGGGTTAGGGTTAGGGGACGGGGACGGTTTAGGGTACCGGTTAGGGTACGACAACGGTTTAGGGTGAGCGTACGTGTTAGGGTACGGGTTAATGTTAGCGTACGGGTTAGGATTAGGGGACGGGTGAGGGTAAGGCTTCGGGTAAGTGTTATGGTTAGGGTTAGGGTTAGGGTTAGGGTTAGGGTACAGGGACGGTTTAGGGTACAGGTTAGGGTACGACAATGTTTTAGGGTGAGCGTACGTGTTAGGGTACGGGTTAGTGTTAGCGTACGGGTTAGGATTAGGGGACGGGTGAGGGTAAGGCTTCGGGTAAGGATTAGGGTTAGGGTTAGGGTTAGGGTTAGGGGACGGGGACGGTTTAGGGTACAGGTTAGGCTACGACAACGGTTTAGGGTGAGCGTACGTGTTAGGGTAGGGGTTAGTGTTAGCGTACGGGTTAGGATTAGGGGACGGGTGAGGGTAAGGCTTCGGGTAAGGGTTAGGGTTAGGGTTAGGGTTAGGGTTAGGGTTAGGGGATGGGGACAGGGACGGTTTAGGGTACAGGTTAGGGTACGACAACGGTTTAGCGTGAGCGTACATGTTAGGGTATGGGTTAGTGTTAGCGTACGGGTTAGGATTAGGGGACGGGTGAGGGTAAGGCTTCGGGTAAGGGTTAGGGTTAGGGTTAGGGTTAGGGGACGGGGACGGGGATGGTTTAGGGTACAGGTTAGGGTACGACAACGGTTTAGGGTGAGCGTACGTGATAGGGTACGGTTTAGTGTTAGCGTACGGGTTAGGATTAGGGGACGGGTGAGGGTAAGGCTTCGGGTAAAGGATAGGGTTAGGGTTAGGGTTAGGGTTGGGGACGGGGACGGGGACGGTTTAGGGTACAGGTTAGGGTACGACATCAGTTTAGGGTGAGCGTACGTGTTAGGGTACGGGTTAGTGTTAGCGTACGGGTTAGGATTAGGGGACGGGAGAGGGTAAGGCTTCGGGTAAAGGTTAGGGTTAGGGTTAGGGTTACGGTTAGGGGACGGGGACGGGGACGGTTTAGGGTACAGTTTAGGGTACGACAACGGTTTAGGGTGAGCGTACGTGTTAGGGTACGGGTTAGTGTTAGCGTACGGGTTAGGATTAGGGGACGGGTGAGGGTAAGGCTTCGGGTAAGGGTTAGGGTTAGGGTTAGGGTTAGGGTTAGGGGACGGGGACGGTTTAGGGTACAGGTTAGGGTACGACAACGGTTTAGGGTGAGCCTCCGTGTTAGGGTACGGGTTAGTGTTAGCGTACGGGTTAGGATTAGGGGACGGGTGAGGGTAAGGCTTCGGGTAAGGGTTAGGGTTAGGGTTAGGGTTAAGGTTAGGGGACGGGGACGGTTTAGGGTACAGGTTAGGGTACGACAACGGTTTAGGGTGAGCGTATGTGTTAGGGTACGGGTTAGTGTTAGCGTACGGGTTAGGATAAGGGGACGGGTGAGGGTAAGGCTTCGGGTAAGGGTTAGGGTTAGGGTTAGGGTTAGGGTTAGGGTACGGGGATGGTTTAGGGTACAGGTTAGGTTAGGACAACGGTTTAGGGTGAGCGTACATGTTAGGGTACGGGTTAGTGTTATAGTACGGGTGAGGATTAGGGGACGGGTGAGGGTAAGGCTTCGGGTAAGGGTTAGGGTTAGGGTTAGGGGACGGGGACGGTTTAGGGTACAGGTTAGGGTACGACAACGGTTTAAGGTGAGCGTACGTGTTAGGGTACGGGTTAGTGTTAGCGTACGGGTTAGGATTAGGGGACGGGTGAGGGTAAGGCTTCGGGTAAGTGTTAGGGTTAGGGTTAGGGTTAGGGTACGGGGACGGCTTAGGGTACAGGTTAGGGTACGACAACGATTTAGGGTGAGCGTACGTGTTAGGGTACGGGTTAGTGATAGCGAACGGGTTAGGATTAGGGGACGGGTGAGGGTAAGGCTTCGGGTAAGGGTTAGGGTTAGGGTTAGTTGACGGGACGGTTTAGGGTACAGGTTAGGCTACGACAACGGTTTAGGGTGAGCGTACGTGTTAGGTTACGGGTTAGTGTTAGCGTACAGGTTAGGATTAGGGGACGGGTGAGGGTAAGGCTTCGGGTAAGTGTTAGGGTTTGGGTTAGGGTTAGGGTTAGGGTTAGGGTTCAGGGACGGTTTAGGGTACAGGTTAGGGTACGACAACAATTTAGGGTGAGCGTACGTGTTAGGGTACGGGTTAGTGTTAGCGTACGAGTTAGGATTAGGGGACGGGTGAGGGTAAGGCTTCGTGTAAGGGTTAGGGTTAGGGTTAGGGTTATGGGACGGGGATGGTTTAGGGTACAGGTTAGGCTGCGTCAACGGTTTAGGGTGTGCGTACGTGTTAGGGTACGGGTTAGTGTTAGCGTACGGGTTAGGATTAGGGGACGGGTGAGGGTAAGGCTTCGGGTAAGGGTTAGGGTTAGGGTTAGGGTTAGGGTTAGGGTTAGGGGACGGGGACAGGGACGGTTTAGGGTACATTTTAGGGTATGACAACGGTTTAGGGTGAGCGTACATGTTAGGGTATGGGTTAGTGTTAGCGTACGGGTTAGGATTAGGGGACGGGTGAGGGTAAGGCTTCGGGTAAGGGTTAGGGTTAGGGTTAGGGTTAGGGATAGGGTTAGGGGAAGGGGACGGTTTAGGGTACAGGTTAGGGTACGACAACGGTTTAGGGTGAGCGTACGTGTTAGGGTACGGGTTAGTGTTATCGTACGGGTGAGGATTAGGGGACGGGTGAGGGTAAGGCTTCGGGTAAGTGTTACGGTTAGGGTTAGGTGACGGGGACGGTTTAGGGTACAGGTTAGGATACGACAACGGTTTAGGGTGAGCGTACGTGTTAGGGTACGGGTTAGTGTTAGCGCACAGTTTAGGATAAGGGGACGGGTGAGGTTAAGGCTTCGGGTAAGGGTTAGTGTTAGGGTTAGGGTTAGGGGACGGGGACGGTTTAGGGTACAGGTTAGGGTACGACCACGGTTTAGGGTGAGCGTACGTGTTAGGGTACGTGTTAGTGTTAGCGTACGGATTAGGATTAGGGGACGGGTGAGGGTAAGGCTTCGGGTATGTGTTAGGGTTAGGGTTAGGGTTAGGGTTAGGGTACGGGGACGGTTTAGGGTACAGGTTAGGGTACGACAACGATTTAGGGTGAGCGTACGTGTTAGGGTAGGGGTTAGTGTTAGCGTACGGGTTAGGATTAGGGGACGGGTGAGGGTAAGGCTTCGGGTAAGGGATAGGGTTAGGGTTAGGGTTAGGGGACGGGGACGGTTTAGGGTACAGGTTAGGATATGACAACGGTTTAGGGTGAGCGTACGTGTTAGGGTACGGGTTAGTGTTAGCGTACGGGTTAGGATTAGGGGACGGGTGAGGGTAAGGCTTCGGGTAAGGGTTAGGGTTAGGGTTAGGGTTAGGGTTAGGGGACGGGGACGGGGACGGTTTAGGGTACAGGTTAGGGTACGACCACGGTTTAGGGTGAGCGTACGTGTTAGGGTACGGGTTAGTGTTAGCGTACGGTTTAGGATTAGGGGACGGGTAAGAGTAAGGCTTCTGGTAAGGGTTAGGGTTAAGGTTAGGGTTAGGGGATGGGGACGGTTTAGGGTACAGGTTAGTGTACGACAACGGTTTAGGGTGAGCGTACGTGTTAGGGTACGTGTTAGTGTTGGCGTACGGGTTAGTATTAGGGGACGGGTGAGGGTAAGGCTTCGGGTAAGGGTTAGGGTTAGGGTTAGGGTTAGGGGACGGGGACGGGGACGGTTTAGGGTACAGGTTAGGGTACGAAGACGGTTTAGGGTGAGCTTACGTGTTAGGGTACGATTTAGTGTTAGCGTAAGTGTTAGGATTAGGGGACGGGTGAGGGTAAGTCTTCGGGTAAGGGTTAGGGTTAGGCTTAGGGTTAGGGTTAGGGTTAGGGGACGGGGACGGTTTAGGGTACAGGTTAGTGTATGACAACGGTTTAGGGTGAGCGTACGTGTTAGGGTATGGGTTAGTGTTAGCGTACGTGTTAGGATTAGGGGACGGGTGAGGGTAAGGCTTCGGGTAAGGGTTAGGGTTAGTGTTAGGGATAGGGTTAGGGTTACGGGACGGGAACAGGGACGGATTAGGGTACAGGTTAGGGTACGACAACAGTTTAGGGTGAGCGTACGTGTTAGGGTACGGGTTAGTGTTAGCGTACGGGTTAGGATTAGGGGACGGGTGAGGGTAAGGCTTCGGGTAAGGGTTAGGGTTAGGGTTAGGGGACGGGGACGGGGACGGGGACGGCGCCGGTTTAGGGTACAGGTTAGTGTACGACAACGGTTTAGGGTGAGCGTACGTGTTAGGGTACGGTTTAGTGTTAGCGTACGGGTTAGGATTAGGGGACGGGTGAGGGTAAGGCTTCGGGTAAGCGTTAGGGTTAGGGTTAGGGTTAGGGGACGGGGACGGTTTAGGGTACAGGTTAGTGTACGACAACGGTTTAGGTTTAGCGTACGTTTTAGGGTACGGGTTAGTGTTAGCGTACGGGTTAGCATTAGGGGACGGGTGAGGGTAAGGCTTCGGGTAAGGGTTAGGGTTAGGGTTAGGGTTAGGGGACGGGGATGGTTTAGGGTACAAGTTATGGTACGACAACGGTTTAGGGTGAGCGTACGTGTTAGGGTACGGGTTAGTGTTAGCGTACGGGTTAGGATTAGGGAACGGGTGAGGGTAAGGCTTCGGGTAAGGGTTAGGGTTAGGGTTAGGGGACGGGGACGGTTTAGGGTACAGGTTAGGGTACGACAACGGTTTAGGGTGAGCGTACGTGTTAGGGTACGGGTTAGTGTTAGCGTATGGGTTAGGATTAGGGGACGGGTGAGGGTAAGGCTTCGGGTAAGGATTAGGGTTAGGGTTAGGGTTAGGGTTAGGGTTAGGGGACGGGGACCGTTTAGGGTACAGGTTAGGGTACAACAACGGTTTAGGGGGAGCGTACGTGTTAGGGTACGGGTTAGTGTTAGCGTACGGGTTAGGTTTAGGGGACGGGTGAGCGTAAGGCTTCGGGTAAGGGTTAGGGTTAGGGTTAGGGTTAGGGTTAGGGGACGGGGACGGGGACGGTTTAGGGTACAGGTTAGTGTACGACAACGATTTAGGGTGAGCGTACGTGTTAGGGTACGGGTTAGTGTTAGCGTACGGGTTAGGATTAGGGGACGGGTGAGGGTAAGGCTTCGGGTAAGGGTTAGGGTTAGGGTTAGGGTTAGGGTTAGGGTTAGGGTTAGGGGACAGGGATGGTTTAGCATACAGGGTAGGGTACGACAACGGTTTAGGGTGAGCGTACGTGTTAGGGTACGGGTTAGTGTTAGCGTACGGGTTAGGATTAGGGGACGGGTGAGCGTAAGGCTTCGGGTAAGGGTTAGGGTTAGGGTTAGGGTTAGGGTTAGGGGACGGGGACGGGGACGGTTTAGGGTACAGGTTAGTGTACGACAACGATTTAGGGTGAGCGTACGTGTTAGGGTACGGGTTAGTGTTAGCGTACGGGTTAGGATTAGGGGACGGGTGAGGGTAAGGCTTCGGGTAAGGGTTAGGGTTAGTGTTAAGGTTAGGGTTAGGGGACGGGGACGGTTTAGGGTACAGGTTACGCTACGACAACGGTTTAGGGTGAGCGTACGTGTTAGGGTACGGTTTAGTGTTAGCGTACGGGTTAGGATAAGGGGACGGGTGAGGGTAAGGCTTCGGGTAAGGGTTAGGGTTAGGGTTAGTGTTAGTGGACGGGGACGGTTTAGGGTACAGGTTAGGGTACGACAACGGTTTAGGGTGAGCGTACGTGTTAGGGTATGGGTTAGTGTTAGCGTACGGGTTAGGATTAGGGGACGGGTGAGGGTAAGGCTTCGGGTAATGGTTAGGGTTAGGGTTAGGGGACGGGGACGGGGACAGGGACGGGGACGGTTTAGGGTACAGGTTAAGGTACGACAACGATTTAGGGTGAGCGTACGTGTTAGGGTACTGGTTAGTGTTAGCGTACGGGTTAGGATTAGGGGACGGGAGAGGGTAAGGCTTCGGGTAAAGGTTAGGGTTAGGGTTAGGGTTACGGTTAGGGGACGGGGACGGGGACGGTTTAGGGTACAGTTTAGGGTACGACAACGGTTTAGGGTGAGCGTACGTGTTAGGGTACGGGTTAGTGTTAGCGTACGGGTTAGGATTAGGGGACGGGTGAGGGTAAGGCTTCGGGTAAGGGTTAGGGTTAGGGTTAGGGTTAGGGTTAGGGTTAGGGGCAGGGACGGTTTAGGTTACAGGTTAGGGTACGACAACGGTTTAGGGTGAGCGTACGTGTTAGGGTACGGGTTAGTGTTAGCGTACGAGTTAGGTTTAGGCGACGGGTGAGGGTAAGGCTTCGGGAAAGGGTTAGGGTTAGGGTTAGGGTTAGGGGTCGGGCACGGGGACGGTTTAGGGTACAAGTTAGGGTACGACAACGGTTTAGGGTGAGGGTACGTGTTAGGGTACGGGTTAGTGTTAGCGTATGGGTTAGGATTAGGGGACGGGTTAGGGTAAGGCTTCGGGTAAGGGTTAGGGTTAGGGTTAGGGTTAGGGTTAGGGGACGGTTACGGTTTAGGGTACAGGTTAGGGTACGGCAACCGTTTAGGGTGAGCATACGTGTTAGGGTACGGGTTAGTGTTAGCGTACGGGTTAGGATTAAGGGACGGGTGAGTGTAAGGCTTCGGGTAAGGGTTAGGGTTAGGGTTAGGGTTAGGGGACGGGGACGGGGATGGTTTAGGGTACAGGTTAGGGTACGACAACGGTTTAGGGTGAGCGTACGTGTTAGGGTACGGGTTAGTGTTAGCATACGGGTTAGAATTAGGGGACGGGTGAGGGTAAGGCTTCGGGTAAGGGTTAGGATTAGGGTTAGGGTTAGGGTTAGGGTTAGGGGACGGGGACAGTTTAGGGTACAGGTTAGGGTACGACAGCGGTTTAGGGTGAGCGTACGTGTTTGGGTACGGGTTAGTGTTATTGTACGGGTTAGGATTAGGGGACGGGTGAGGGTAAGGCTTCGGGTAAGGGTTACGGTTAGGGTTAGGGTTAAGGTTAGGGTTAGGGGACGAGGACGGTTTAGGGTACAGGTTAGGGTACGACAACGATTTAGGGTGAGCGTACGTGTTAGGGTACGGGTTAGTGTTTGCGTACGGGTGAGGATTAGAGGACGGATGAGTGTAAGGCTTCGGGTAAGGGTTAGGGTTAGGGGACGGGGACGGTTTAGGGTACAGGTTAGGGTACGACAACGGTTTAGGGTGAGCTTACGTGTTTGGGTACGGGTTAGTGTTAGCGTACGGTTTAGGATTAGGGGACGGGTGAGGGTAAGGCTTCGGGTAAGGGTTAGGGTTAGGGTTAGGGGACGGGGACGGTTTAGGGTACAGGTTAGGGTACGACAACGGTTTAGGGTGAGCGTCCGTGTTAGGGTACGGGTTAGTGTTAGCGTACGGGTTAGGATTAGGGGACGGGTGAGGGTAAGGCTTCGGGTAAGGGTTAGGGTTAGGGTTAGGGTTAGGGTTAGGGGACGGGGACGGTTTAGGGTACAGGTTAGGGTACGACAACGGTTTAGGGTGAGCGTATGGGTTAGGGTACGGGTTAGTGTTAGCGTACGGGTTAGGATAAGGGGACGGGTGAGGGTAAGGCTTCGGGTAAGGGTTAGGGTTAGGGTTAGGGTTAGGGTTAGGGTACGGGGACGGTTTAGGGTACAGGTTAGGTTAGGACAACGGTTTAGGGTGAGCGTACATGTTAGTGTACGGGTTAGTGTTATAGAACGGGTGAGGATTAGGGGACGGGTGAGGGTAAGGCTTCGGGTAAGGTTTAGGGTTAGGGTTAGGGGACGGGGACGGTTTAGGGTACAGGTTAGGGTACGACAACGGTTTAAGGTGAGCGTACGTGTTAGGGTACGGGTTAGTGTTAGCGTACGGGTTAGGTTTAGGGGACGGGTCAGGGTAAGGCTTCGGGTAAGTGTTAGGGTTAGGGTTAGGGTTAGGGTACGGGGACGGCTTAGGGTACAGGTTAGGGTACGACAACGATTTAGGGTGAGCGTACGTGTTAGGGTACGGGTTAGTGATAGCGAACGGGTTAGGATTAGGGGACGGGTGAGGGTAAGGCTTCGGGTAAGGGTTAGGGTTAGGGTTAGTTGACTGGACGGTTTAGGGTACAGGTTAGGCTACGACAACGGTTTAGGGTGAGCGTACGTGTTAGGTTACGGGTTAGTGTTAGCGCACAGGTTAGGATTAGGGGACGGATGAGGGTAAGGCTTCGGGTAAGTGTTAGGGTTTGGGTTAGGGTTAGGGTTAGGGTTAGGGTTCAGGGACGGTTTAGGGTACAGGTTAGGGTACGACAACAATTTAGGGTGAGCGTACGTGTTAGGGTACGGGTTAGTGTTAGCGTACGAGTTAGGATTAGGGGACGGGTGAGGGTAAGGCTTCGTGTAAGGGTTAGGGTTAGGGTTAGGGTTATGGGACGGGGATGGTTTAGGGTACAGGTTAGGCTGCGTCCACGGTTTAGGGTGTGCGTACGTGTTAGGGTACGGGTTAGTGTTAGCGTACGGGTTAGGATTAGGGGACGGGTGAGGGTAAGGCTTCGGGTAAGGGTTAGGGTTAGGGTTAGGGTTAGGGTTAGGGTTAGGGGACGGGGACAGGGACGGTTTAGGGTACATTTTAGGGTATGACAACGGTTTAGGGTGAGCGTACATGTTAGGGTATGGGTTAGTGTTAGCGTACGGGTTAGGATTAGGGGACGGGTGAGGGTAAGGCTTCGGGTAAGAGTTAGGGTTAGGGTTAGGGTTAGGGATAGGGTTAGGGGAAGGGGACGGTTTAGGGTACAGGTTAGGGTACGACAACGGTTTAGGGTGAGCGTACGTGTTAGGGTACGGGTTAGTGTTATCGTACGGGTGAGGATTAGAGGACGGGTGAGGGTAAGGCTTCGGGTAAGTGTTACGGTTAGGGTTAGGTGACGGGGACGGTTTAGGGTACAGGTTAGGATACGACAACGGTTTAGGGTGAGCGTACGTGTTAGGGTACGGGTTAGTGTTAGCGCACGGGTTAGGATAAGGGGACGGGTGAGGTTAAGGCTTCGGGTAAGGGTTAGTGTTAGGGTTAGGGTTAGGGGACGGGGACGGTTTAGGGTACAGGTTAGGGTACGACCACGGTTTAGGGTGAGCGTACGTGTTAGGGTACGTGTTAGTGTTAGCGTACGGATTAGGATTAGGGGACGGGTGAGGGTAAGGCTTCGGGTATGTGTTAGGGTTAGGGTTAGTGTTAGGGTTAGGGTACGGGGACGGGTTAGGGTACAGGTTAGGGTACGACAACGATTTAGGGTGAGCGTACGTGTTAGGGTAGGGGTTAGTGTTAGCGTACGGGTTAGGATTAGGGGACGGGTGAGGGTAAGGCTTCGGGTAAGGGATAGGGTTAGGGTTAGGGTTAGGGGACGGGGACGGTTTAGGGTACAGGTTAGGATATGACAACGGTTTATGGTGAGCGTACGTGTTAGGGTACGGGTTAGTGTTAGCGTACGGGTTAGGATTAGGGGACGGGTGAGGGTAAGGCTTCGGGTAAGGTTTAGGGTTAGGGTTAGGGTTAGGGTTAGGGGACGGGGACAGGGACGGTTTAGGGTACAGGTTAGGGTACGACCACGGTTTAGGGTGAGCGTACGTGTTAGGGTACGGGTTAGTGTTAGCGTACGGTTTAGGATTAGGGGACGGGTAAGAGTAAGGCTTCGGGTAAGGGTTAGGGTTAAGGTTAGGGTTAGGGGATGGGGACGGTTTAGGGTACAGGTTAGTGTACGACAACGGTTTAGGGTGAGCGTACGTGTTAGGGTACGTGTTAGTGTTGGCGTACGGGTTAGTATTAGGGGACGGGTGAGGGTAAGGCTTCGGGTAAGGGTTAGGGTTAGGGTTAGGGTTAGGGGACGGGGACGGGGACGGTTTAGGGTACAGGTTAGGGTACGAAGACGGTTTAGGGTGAGCTTACGTGTTAGGGTACGATTTAGTGTTAGCGTAAGTGTTAGGATTAGGGGACGGGTGAGGGTAAGTCTTCGGGTAAGGGTTAGGGTTAGGCTTAGGGTTAGGGTTGGGGTTAGGGGACGGGGACGGTTTAGAGTACAGGTTAGTGTACGACAACGGTTTAGGGTGAGCGTACGTGTTAGGGTACGGGTTAGTGTTAGCGTACGTGTTAGGATTAGGGGACGGGTGAGGGTAAGGCTTCGGGTAAGGGTTAGGGTTAGTGTTAGGGTTAGGGTTAGGGTTACGGGACGGGAACAGGGACGGTTTAGGGTACAGGTTAGGGTACGACAACAGTTTAGGGTGAGCGTACGTTTTAGGGTACGGGTTAGTGTTAGCGTACGGGTTAGGATTAGGGGACGGGTGAGGGTAAGGCTTCGGGTAAGGGTTAGGGTTAGGGTTAGGGGACGGGGACGGGGACGGGGACGGCGCCGGTTTAGGGTACAGGTTAGTGTACGACAACGGTTTAGGGTGAGCGTACGTGTTAGGGTACGGTTTAGTGTTAGCGTACGGGTTAGGATTAGGGGACGGGTGAGGGTAAGGCTTCGGGTAAGCGTTAGGGTTAGGGTTAGGGTTAGGGGACGGGGACGGTTTAGGGTACAGGTTAGTGTACGACAACGGTTTAGGTTTAGCGTACGTTTTAGGGTACGGGTTAGTGTTAGCGTACGGGTTAGGATTAGGGGACGGGTGAGGGTAAGGCTTCGGGTAAGGGTTAGGGTTAGGGTTAGGGTTAGGGGACGGGGATGGTTTAGGGTACAAGTTATGGTACGACAACGGTTTAGGGTGAGCGTACGTGTTAGGGTACGGGTTAGTGTTAGCGTACGGGTTAGGATTAGGGAACGGGTGAGGGTAAGGCTTCGGGTAAGGGTTAGGGTTAGGGTTAGGGGACGGGGACGGTTTAGGGTACAGGTTAGGGTACGACAACGGTTTAGGGTGAGCGTACGTGTTAGGGTACGGGTTAGTGTTAGCGTACGGGTTAGGATTAGGGGACGGGTGAGGGTAAGGCTTCGGGTAAGGGTTAGGGTTAGGGTTAGGGTTAGGGTTAGGGTTAGGGGACGGGGACCGTTTAGGGTACAGGTTAGGGTACAACAACGGTTTAGGGGGAGCGTACGTGTTAGGGTACGGGTTAGTGTTAGCGTACGGGTTAGGATTAGGGGACGGGTGAGCGTAAGGCTTCGGGTAAGGGTTAGGGTTAGGGTTAGGGTTAGGGTTAGGGGACGGGGACGGGGACGGTTTAGGGTACAGGTTAGTGTACGACAACGATTTAGGGTGAGAGTACGTGTTAGGGTACGGGTTAGTGTTAGCGTACGGGTTAGGATTAGGGGACGGGTGAGGGTAAGGCTTCGGGTAAGGGATAGGGTTAGGGTTAGGGTTAGGGTTAGGGGACGGGGACGGTTTAGGGTACAGGTTAGGGTACGACAACGGTTTAGGGTGAGCGTACGTGTTAGGGTACGGGTTAGTGTTAGCGTACGGGTTAGGATTAGGGGACGGGTGAGGGTAAGGCTTCGGGTAAGGGTTAGGGTTAGGGTTAGGGTTAGGGTTAGGGTTACGGGAAGGGGAAAGGGACGGTTTAGGGTACAGGTTAGGGTACGACAACAGTTTAGGGTGAGCGTACGTGTTAGGGTACGGGTTAGTGTTAGCGTACGGGTTAGGTTTAGGGGACGGGTGAGGGTAAGGCTTCGGGTAAGGGTTAGGGTTAGGGTTAGGGTTAGGGGACGGGGACGGGGACGGCGCCGGTTTAGGGTACAGGTTAGGGTACGACAACGATTTAGGGTGACCGTACGTGTTAGGGTACGGGTTAGTGTTAGCGTACGGGTTAGGATTAGGGGACGGGTGAGGGTAAGGCTTCGGGTAAGCGTTAGGGTTAGGGTTAGGGTTAGGGTTAGGGTTAGGGAACGGGGACGGTTTAGGGTACAGCTTAGGGTACGACAACGGTTTAGGGTGAGCGTAAGTTTTAGGGTACGGGTTAGTGTTAGCGTACGGGTTAGGATTAGGGGACGGGTGAGGGTAAGGCTTCGGGTAAGGGTTAGGTTAGGGTTAGGGTTAGGGGACGGGGACGGTTTAGGGTACAAGTTAGGGTACGACAACAGTTTAGGGTGAGCGTACGTGTTAGGTTACGGGTTAGTGTTAGCGTACGGGTTAGGATTAGGGAACGGGTGAGGGTAAGGCTTCGGGTAAGGGTTAGGGTTAGGGATAGGGGACGGGGACGGTTTAGGGTACAGGTTAGTGTACGACAACGGTTTAGGGTGAGCGTACGTGTTAGGATACAGTTTAGTGTTAGCGTACGGGTTAGAATTATGGGACGGGTGAGGGTAAGGCTTCGGGTAAGGGTTAGGGTTAGGGTTAGGGTTAGGGTTAGGGGACGCGGACGGTTTAGGGTACAGGTTAGGGTACGACAAAGGTTTAGGGTGAGCGTACGTGTTAGGGTACAGGTTAGTGTTAGCGTACGGGTTAGGATTAGGGGACGGGTGAGGGTAAGGCTTCGGGTAAGGGTTAGGGTTAGGGTTAGGGTTAGGGTTAGGGTTAGGGGACGGGGACGGTTTAGGGTACAGGTTAGGGTACGAAAACGGTTTAGGGTGAGCGTACGTGTTAGGGTACGGGTTAGTGTTAGCGTACGGGTTAGGATAAGGGGACGGGTGAGGGTAAGGCTTCGGGTAAGAGTTAGGGTTAGGGTTAGGGTTAGGGGACGGGGACGGTTTAGGGTACAGGTTAGGGTACGACAATGGTTTAAGGTGAGCGTACGTGTTAGGGTACGGGTTAGTGTTAGCGTACGGGTTAGGATTAGGGGACGGGTGAGGGTAAGGCTTCGGGTAAGTGTTAGGGTTAGGGTTAGGGTTAGGGTTAGGGTTAGGGGACGGGGACGGTTTAGGGTACAGGTTAGGGTACGACAACGGTTTAGGGTGAGCGTACGTGTTAGGGTACGGGTTAGTGTTAGCGTACGGGTTAGGATTAGGGGACGGGTGAGTGTACGTCTTCGGGTAAGTGTTAGGGTTAGGGTTAGGGTTAGGGTTAGTGTTCGGGGACGGTTTAGGGTACAGGTTAGGGTACGACAACGATTTAGGGTGAGCGTACGTGTTAGGGTACGGGTTAGTGTTAGCGTACGAGTTAGGATTAGGGGACGGAAGAGGGTAAGGCTTCGGGTAAGTGTTAGGGATAGGGTTAGGGTTAGGGGACGGGGACGGTTTAGGGTACAGGTTAGGCTGCGACAACGTTTTAGGGTGAGCGTACGTGTTAGGGTACGGGTTAGTGTTAGCGTTCGGTTTAGGATTAGGGGACGGGTGAGGGTAAGGCTTCGGGTAAGTGTTAGGGTTAGGGTTAGGGCTAGGGTTAGGGTTAGGGGACGGGGACAGGGACGGTTTAGGGTACAGGTTAGGGTATGGGTTAGTGTTAGCGTACGGGTTAGGATTAGGGGACGGGTGAGGGTAAGGCTTCGGGTAAGGGTTAGGGTTAGGGTTAGGGGACGGGGACGGGGACGGGGACGGGGACGGTTTAGGGTACAGTTTAGGGTACGACAACGTTTTAGGGTGAGCGTACGTGTTAGGGTACGGGTTAGTGTTAGCGTACGGGTTAGGATTAGGGGACGGGTGAGGGTAAGGCTTCGGGTAAGGGTTAGGGTTAGGGTTAGGGGACGGGGACGGGGACTGGGACGGTTTAGGGTACAGGTTAGGGTACAACAACGGTTTAGGGTGAGCTTACGTGTTAGGGTACGAGTTAGTGTTAGCGTACAGGTTAGGAATAGGGGATGGGTGAGGGTAAGGGTTAGGGTTGGGGCTAGGGTTAGGGTTAGGGTTAGGGTTAGGGGACGGGGACGGTTTAGGGTACAGGTTAGGGTACGACAACGGTTTAGGGTGAGCGTACGTGTTAGGGTACGAGTTAGTGTTAGCGTACGGGTTAGGATTAGGGGACCGGTGAGGGTAAGGCTTCGGGTAAGGGTTAGGGTTAGGGTTAGGGGACGGGGACGGGGACGGGGACGGTTTAGGGTACAGGTTAGGGTACGACAACGGTTTAGGGTGAGCGTACGTGTTAGGGTACGGTTTAGTGTTAGCGTACGGTTTAGGATTAGGGGACGGGTGAGGGTAAGGCTTCGGGTAAGGGTTAGGGTTAGGGTTAGGGTTAGGGGACGGGTACGGAGACGGTTTAGGGTACAGGTTAGGGT
Source organism: Delphinapterus leucas (assembly GCF_059928025.1). Taxonomy (NCBI): domain Eukaryota; kingdom Metazoa; phylum Chordata; class Mammalia; order Artiodactyla; family Monodontidae; genus Delphinapterus; species Delphinapterus leucas. Next base: position 4,228,199 of record NW_028322248.1, read on the forward strand.
ACAACAACAGTTTAGGTTGAGCGTACGTGTTAGGGTACGGGTTATTGTTAGCGTACGGGTTAGGATTAATGGACGGGTGAGGGTAAGGCTTCGGGTAAGGGTTAGGGTTAGGGTTAGGGTTAGGGTTAGGGGACGGGGACGGTTTAGGGTACAGGTTAAGGTACGACAACGGTTTAGGGTGAGCGTACGTGTTAGGGTACGGGCTAGTGTTAGCGTACGGGTTAGGATTAGGGGAAGGGTGAGGGTAAGGCTTCGGGCAAGTGTTAGGGTTAGGGTTAGGGTTAGGGTTAGGGGACGGGCACGGGGACGGTTTAGGGTACAGGTTAGGGTATGACAACCGTTTAGGGTGAGCGTACGTGTTAGGGTACGGGTTAGTGTTAGCTTACGGGTTAGGATTAGGGGACGGGTGAGTGTTAGGCTTCGGGTAAGTGTTAGGGTTAGGGTTAGGGTTAGGGTTATGGGACGGGGACGTTTTAGGGTACAGGTTAGTGTACGACAACGGTTTAGGGTGAGCGTACGTGTTAGGGTACGGGTTAGCGTTAGCGTTAGGGTTAGGATTAGGGGACGGGTGAGGGTAAGGCTTCTGGTAAGGGTTAGGGTTAGGGTTAGGGTTCGGGTTAGGTTTAGGGGACGGGGACGGGGACGGGGACGGTTTAGGGTACAGGATAGTGTAGGACTACGGTTTAGGGTGAGCGTACGTGTTAGGGTATGGGTTAGTGTTAGTGTACGGGTTAGGATTAGGGGACGGGTGAGGGTAAGGCTTCGGGTAAGGGTTAGGGTTAGGGTTAGGGTTAGGTTTAGGGGACGGGGACGGGGACGGGGACGGTTTAGGGTACAGGTTAGTGTATGATAATGGTTTAGGGTGAGCTTACGTGCTAGGGTACGGGTTAGTGTCAGCGTACGGGTTAGGATTAGGGGACGGGTGAGGGTAAGGCTTCGGGTAAGCGTTAGGGTTAGGGTTAGGGGCGGGGACGGTTTAGGGTACAGTTTAGGGTACGACAACAGTTTAGGTTGAGCATACGTGTTAGGGTGCGGGTTAGTGTTAGCGCACGGGTTAGGATTAGGGGACGGGTGAGGGTAAGGCTTCGGGTAAGGGTTAGGGTTAGGGTTAGGGTTAGGGTTAGGGGACGGGGACGGGGACGGTTTAGGGTACAGGTTAGGGTACGACAACGGTTTAGGGTGAGCGTACGTGTTAGGGTACGGTTTAGTGTTAGCGTACGGTTTAGGATTAGGGGACGGTGAGGGTAAGGCTTCGGGTAAGGGTTAGGGTTAGGGTTAGGGTTAGGGGACGGGGACGGGGACAGTTTAGGGTACAGGTTAGGGTACAACAACAGTTTAGGTTGAGCGTACGTGTTAGGGTACGGGTTAGTGTTAGCGTACGGGTTAGGATTAGGGGACGGGTGAGGGTAAGGCTTCGGGTAAGTGTTATGTTTAGGGTTAGGGTTAGGGTTAGGGTTAGGGTACAGGGACGGTTTAGGGTACAGGTTAGGGTACGACAATGTTTTAGGGTGAGCGTACGTGTTAGGGTATGGGTTAGTGTTAGCGTACGGGTTAGGATTAGGGGACGGGTGAGGGTAAGGCTTCGGGTAAGGGTTAGGGTTAGGGTTAGGGTTAGGGTTAGGGGACGGGCACGGGGACGGTTTAGGGTACAGGTTAGGGTATGACAACGGTTTAGGGTGAGCGTATGTGTTAGGGTACGGGTTAGTGTTAGCGTACGGTTTAGGATTAGGGGACGGGTGAGGGTAAGGCTTCGGGTAAGGGTTAGGGTTAGGGTTAGGTTTAGGGTTAGGGTTAGGGTTAGGGTTAGGGTTAGCGTTAAGGGACGGGGACGGTTTAGGGTACAGGTTAGGGTACGACAACGGTTTAGGGTGAGCGTACGTGTTAGGGTACGGGTTAGTGTTAGCGTACGGGTGAGGATTATGGGACGGGTGAGTGTAAGTTTTCGGGGAAGGGTTAGGGTTAGGGTTAGGGTTAGCGTTAAGGGACGGGGACGGTTTAGGGTACAGGTTAGGGTACGACAACGATTTAGGGTGAGCGTACGTGTTAGGGTACGGGATAGTGTTAGGGTACGGGTTAGCATTAGGGGACGGGTGAGGGTAAGGCTTCGGGTAAGGGTTAGGGTTAGGGTTAGGGTTAGGGTTAGGGGACGGGGACGGTTTAGTGTACAGGTTAGGGTACGACAACGGTTTAGGGTGAGCGTACGTGTTAGGGTACGGGTTAGTGTTAGCGTACGGGTTAGGATAAGGGGATGGGTGAGGCTAAGGCTTCGGGTAAGGGTTAGGGTTAGGGTTAGGGTTAGGGTTAGGGGACGGGGACAGTTTAGGGTACATGTTAGGGTACGACAACGGTTTAGGGTGAGCGTACGTGTTAGGGTACGGGTTAGTGTTAGCGTACGGGTTAGGATTAGGGGACGGGTGAGGGTAAGGCTTCGGGTAAGTGTTAGGTTTAGGGTTAGGGTTAGGATTAGGGGATGGGGATGGTTTAGGGTACAGGTTAGAGTACGACAACGGTTTAGGGTGAGCGTACGTGTTAGGGTACGGGTTAGTGTTAGCGTACGGGTTAGGATAAGGGGACGGGTGAGGGTAAGGCTTCGGGTAAGGGTTAGGGTTAGGGTTAGGGTTAGGGGACGGGGACGGGGACGGTTTAGGGTACCGGTTAGGGTACGTCAACGGTTTAGGGTGAGCGTACGTGTTAGGGTACGGGTTAGTGTTAGTGTACGGGTTAGGATTAAGGGACGGGTGAGGGTAAGGCTTCGGGTAAGGGTTAGGGTTAGGGTTAGTGTTAGGGTTAGGGGACGGGGACGGTTTAGGGTACAGGTTAGGGTACGACAACGGTTTAGGGTGAGCGTACGTGTTAGGGTACGGGTTAGTGTTAGCGTACGGGTGAGGATTAGGGGACGGGTGAGTGTAAGGCTTCGGGTAAGGGTTAGGGTTAGGGTTAGGTTAGGGTTAGGGTTAGGGAACGGGGACGGTTTAGGGTACAGCTTAGGGTACGACAACGGTTTAGGGTGAGCGTACGTGTTAGGGTACGGGTTAGTGTTAGCGTACGGGTTAGGATTAGGGGACGGGTGAGGGTAAGGCTTCGGGTAAGTGTTAGGTTTACGGTTAGGGTTAGGATTAGGGGACGGGGACGGTTTAGGGTACAGGTTAGGGTACGACAACGGTTTAGGGTGAGCGTACGTGTTAGGGTACGGGTTAGTGTTAGCGTACGGGTTAGGATAAGGGGACGGGTGAGTGTAAGGCTTCGGGTAAGGGTTAGGGTTAGGGTTAGGGTTAGGGGACGGGGACGGTTTAGGGTACCGGTTAGGGTACGTCAACGGTTTAGGGTGAGCGTACGTGTTAGGGTACGGGTTAATGTTAGCGTACGGGTTAGGATTAGGGGACGGGTGAGGGTAAGGCTTCGGGTAAGTGTTATGTTTAGGGTTAGGGTTAGGGTTAGGGTTAGGGTACAGGGACGGTTTAGGGTACAGGTTAGGGTACGACAATGTTTTAGGGTGAGCGTACGTGTTAGGGTACGGGTTAGTGTTAGCGTACGGGTTAGGATTAGGGGACGGGTGAGGGTAAGGCTTCGGGTAAGGTTTAGGGTTAGGGTTAGGGTTAGGGGACGGGGACGGTTTAGGGTACAGTTTAGGCTACGACAACGGTTTAGGGTGAGCGTACGTGTTAGGGTAGGGGTTAGTGTTAGCGTACGGGTTAGGATTAGGGGACGGGTGAGGGTAAGGCTTCGGGTAAGGGTTAGGGTTAGGGTTAGGGTTAGGGTTAGGGTTAGGGGACGGGGACAAGGACGGTTTAGGGTACAGGTTAGGGTACGACAACGGTTTAGCGTGAGCGTACATGTTAGGGTATGGGTTAGTGTTAGCGTACGGGTTAGGATTAGGGGACGGGTGAGGGTAAGGCTTCGGGTAAGGGTTAGGTTTAGGGTTAGGGGACGGGGACGGGGACGGGGATGGTTTAGGGTACAGGTTAGGGTACGACAACGGTTTAGGGTGAGCGTACGTGATAGGGTACGGTTTAGTGTTAGCGTACGGGTTAGGATTAGGGGACGGGTGAGGGTAAGGCTTTGGGTTAAGGATAGGGTTAGGGTTAGGGTTAGGGTTGGGGACGGGGACGGGGACGGTTTAGGGTACAGGTTAGGGTACGACATCAGTTTAGGGTGAGCGTACGTGTTAGGGTACGGGTTAGTGTTAGCTTACGGGTTAGGATTAGGGGACGGGTGAGTGTAAGGCTTCGGGTAAGGGTTAGGGTTAGGGTTAGGGTTAGGGTTAGGGTTAGGGGACGGGGACGGTTTAGGGTACAGTTTAGTGTACGTCAACGGTTTAGGGTGAGCGTACCTGTTACGGTACGGGTTAGCGTTAGCGTACGGGTTAGGATTAGGGGACGGGTGAGGGTAAGGCTTTGGGTAAGGGTTAGGGTTAGGGTTAGGGTTCGGGTTAGGTTTAGGGGACGGGGACGGTTTAGGGTACAGATTAGGGTACGACAATGGTTTAGGGTGAGCGTACGTGTTAGGGTACGGGTTAGTGTTAGCGTACGGGTTAGGATTAGGGGACGGATGAGGGTAAGGCTTCGGGTAAGGGTTAGGGTTAGGGTTAGGGTTAGGGTTAGGGTTAGGGAACGGGGACGGTTTAGGGTACAGGTTAGTGTACGACAACGGTTTAGGGTGAGCGTACGTGTTAGGGTATGGTTTAGTGTTAGCGTACGGGGGAGGATTAGGGGACGGGTGAGTGTAAGGCTTCGGGTAAGGGTTAGGGTTAGGTTTAGGGTTAGGGTTAGGGGACGGGGACGGTTTAGGGTACAGTTTAGGGTACGACAACGGTTTAGTGTGAGCGTACGTGTTAGGGTACGGGTTAGTGTTAGCGTACGGGTTAGGATTAGGGGACGGGTGAGGGTAAGGCTCGGGTAAGGTTTAGTGTTAGGGTTAGGGTTAGGGTTAGTTGACGGGGACGGTTTAGGGTACAGGTTAGGGTACGACAAGGGTTTAGGGTGAGCGTAAGTGTTAGGGTACGGGTTAGTGGTTGCGTACGGGTTAGGATTAGGGGACGGGTGAGGGTAAGGCTTCGGGTAAGGATTAGGGTTAGGGTTAGGGTTAGGGTAAGTGTTAGGGTATGGGGACGGTTTAGGGTACAGGTTAGGGTACGACAACGATTTAGTGTGAGCGTGCGTGTTAGGGTACGGGTTAGTGTTAGCGTACGTGTTAGGATTAGGGGACGGGTGAGGGTAAGGCTTCGGGTAAGGGTTAGGGTTAGTGTTAGGGTTAGGGTTAGGGGACGGGGACGGTTCAGGGTACAGGTTAGGCTACGACAACGGTTTAGGGTGAGCGTACGTGTTAGGGTACGGGTTAGTGTTAGCGTACGGTTTAGGATTAGGGGAGGGGTGAGGGTAAGGCTTCGGGTAAGTGTTAGGGTTAGGGTTAGGTTTAGGGTATGGGGACGGTTTAGGGTACAGGTTAGGGTACGACAAAGTTTTAGGGTGAGCGTACGTGTTAGGGTACGAGTTAGTGTTAGCGTACGTGTTAGGATTAGGGGACGGGTGAGGGTAAGGCTTCGGGTAAGGGTTAGGGTTAGTGTTAAGGTTAGGGTTAGGGGACGGGGACGGATTAGGGTACAGGTTACGCTACGACAACGGTTTAGGGTGAGCGTACGTGTTAGGGTACGGTTTAGTGTTAGCGTACGGGTTAGGATAAGGGGACGGGTGAGGGTAAGGCTTCGGGTAAGGGTTAGGGTTAGGGTTAGTGTTAGTGGACGGGGACGGTTTAGGGTACAGGTTAGGGTACGACAACGGTTTAGGGTGAGCGTACATGTTAGGGTATGGGTTAGTGTTAGCGTACGGGTTAGGATTAGGGGACGGGTGAGGGTAAGGCTTCGGGTAAGGGTTAGGGTTAGGGTTAGGGGACGGGGACGGGGACAGGGAAGGGGACGGTTTAGGGTACAGGTTAAGGTACGACAACGATTTAGGGTGAGCGTACGTGTTAGGGTACGGGTTAGTGTTAGCGTACGGGTTAGGATTAGATGACGGGAGAGGGTAAGGCTTCGGGTAAAGGTTAGGGTTAGGGTTAGGGTTACGGTTAGGGGACGGGGACGGGGACGGTTTAGGGTACAGTTTAGGGTACGACAACGGTTTAGGGTGAGCGTACGTGTTAGGGTACGGGTTAGTGTTAGCGTACGGGTTAGGATTAGGGGACGGGTGAGGGTAAGGCTTCGGGTAAGGGTTAGGGTTAGGGTTAGGGTTAGGGTTAGGGGACAGGGACGGTTTAGGGTACAGGTTAGGGTACGACAACGGTTTAGGGTGAGCGTACGTGTTAGGGTACGGTTTAGTGTTAGCGTACGAGTTAGGTTTAGGCGACGGGTGAGTGTAAGGCTTCGGGAAAGGGTTAGGGTTAGGGTTAGGGTTAGGGGTCGGGCACGGGGACGGTTTAGGGTACAAGTTAGGGTACGACAACGGTTTAGGGTGAGGGTACGTGTTAGGGTACGGGTTAGTGTTAGCGTATGGGTTAGGATTAGGGGACGGGTTAGGGTAAGGCTTCGGGTAAGGGTTAGGGTTAGGTTTAGGGTTAGGGTTAGGGGACGGGGACGGTTTAGGGTACAGGTTAGGGTACGGCAACCGTTTAGGGTGAGCATACGTGTTAGGGTACGGGTTAGTGTTAGCGTACGGGTTAGGATTAAGGGACGGGTGAGTGTAAGGCTTCGGGTAAGGGTTAGGGTTAGGGTTAGGGTTAGGGTTAGGGGACGGGGACGGGGACGGTTTAGGGTACAGGTTAGGGTACGACAACGGTTTAGGGTGAGCGTACGTGTTAGGGTACGGGTTAGTGTTAGCATACGGGTTAGAATTAGGGGACGGGTGAGGGTAAGGCTTCGGGTAAGGGTTAGGATTAGGGTTAGGGTTAGGGTTAGGGTTAGGGGACGGGGACGGTTTAGGGTACAGGTTAGGGTACGACAACGGTTTAGGGTGAGCGTACGTGTTTGGGTACGGGTCAGTGTTATTGTACGGGTTAGGATTAGGGGACGGGTGAGGGTAAGGCTTCGGGTAAGGGTTAGGGTTAGGGTTAGGGTTAAGGTTAGGGTTAGGGGACGGGGACGGTTTAGGGTACAGGTTAGGGTACGACAACGGTTTAGGGTGAGCGTACGTGTTAGGGTACGGGTTAGTGTTTGCGTACGGGGAGGATTAGAGGACGGATGAGTGTAAGGCTTCGGGTAAGGGTTAGGGTTAGGGGACGGGGACGGTTTAGGGTACAGGTTAGGGTACGACAACGGTTTAGGGTGAGCGTACGTGTTTGGGTACGGGTTAGTGTTAGCGTACAGTTTAGGATTAGGGGACGGGTGAGGGTAAGGCTTCGGGTAAGGGTTAGGGTTAGGGTTAGGGGACGGGGACGGTTTAGGGTACAGGTTAGGGTACGACAACGGTTTAGGGTGAGCGTCCGTGTTAGGGTACGGGTTAGTGTTAGCGTACGGGTTAGGATTAGGGGACGGGTGAGGGTAAGGCTTCGGGTAAGGGTTAGGGTTAGGGTTAGGGTTAGGGTTAGGGGACGGGGACGGTTTAGGGTACAGGTTAGGGTACGACAACGGTTTAGGGTGAGCGTATGTGTTAGGGTACGGGTTAGTGTTAGCGTACGGGTTAGGATAAGGGGACGGGTGAGGGTAAGGCTTCGGGTAAGGGTTAGGGTTAGGGTTAGGGTTAGGGTTAGGGTACGGGGATGGTTTAGGGTACAGGTTAGGTTAGGACAACGGTTTAGGGTGAGCGTACATGTTAGGGTACGGGTTAGTGTTATAGTACGGGTGAGGATTAGGGGACGGGTGAGGGTAAGGCTTCGGGTAAGGGTTAGGGTTAGGGTTAGGGGACGGGGACGGTTTAGGGTACAGGTTAGGGTACGACAACGGTTTAAGGTGAGCGTACGTGTTAGGGTACGGGTTAGTGTTAGCGTACGGGTTAGGATTAGGGGACGGGTGAGGGTAAGGCTTCGGGTAAGTGTTAGGGTTAGGGATAGGGTTAGGGTACGGGGACGGCTTAGGGTACAGGTTAGGGTACGACAACAATTTAGGGTGAGCGTACGTGTTAGGGTACGGGTTAGTGATAGCGAACGGGTTAGGATTAGGGGACGGGTGAGGGTAAGGCTTCGGGTAAGGGTTAGGGTTAGGGTTAGTTGACGGGACGGTTTAGGGTACAGGTTAGGCTACGACAACGGTTTAAGTTGAGCGTACGTGTTAGGTTACGGGTTAGTGTTAGCGTACAGGTTAGGATTAGGGGACGGGTGAGGGTAAGGCTTCGGGTAAGTGTTAGGGTTTGGGTTAGGGTTAGGGTTAGGGTTAGGGTTCAGGGACGGTTTAGGGTACAGGTTAGGGTACGACAACAATTTAGGGTGAGCGTACGTGTTAGGGTACGGGTTAGTGTTAGCGTACGAGTTAGGATTAGGGGACGGGTGAGGGTAAGGCTTCGTGTAAGGGTTAGGGTTAGGGTTAGGGTTATGGGATGGGGATGGTTTAGGGTACAGGTTAGGCTGCGTCAACGGTTTAGGGTGTGCGTACGTGTTAGGGTACGGGTTAGTGTTAGCGTACGGGTTAGGATTAGGGGACGGGTGAGGGTAAGGCTTCGGGTAACGGTTAGGGTTAGGGTTAGGGTTAGGGTTAGGGTTAGGGGACGGGGACAGGGACGGTTTAGGGTACATTTTAGGGTATAACAACGGTTTAGGGTGAGCGTACATGTTAGGGTATGGGTTAGTGTTAGCGTACGGGTTAGGATTAGGGGACGGGTGAGGGTAAGGCTTCGGGTAAGGGTTAGGGTTAGGGTTAGGGTTAGGGATAGGGTTAGGGGAAGGGGACGGTTTAGGGTACAGGTTAGGGTACGACAACGGTTTAGGGTGAACGTACGTGTTAGGGTACGGGTTAGTGTTATCGTACGGGTGAGGATTAGGGGACGGGTGAGGGTAAGGCTTCGGGTAAGGGTTACGGTTAGGGTTAGGTGACGGGGACGGTTTAGGGTACAGGTTAGGATACGACAACGGTTTAGGGTGAGCGTACGTGTTAGGGTACGGGTTAGTGTTAGCGCACGGTTTAGGATAAGGGGACGGGTGAGGTTAAGGCTTCGGGTAAGGGTTAGTGTTAGGGTTAGGGTTAGGGGACGGGGACGGTTTAGGGTACAGGTTAGGGTACGACCACGGTTTAGGGTGAGCGTACGTGTTAGGGTACGTGTTAGTGTTAGCGTACGGATTAGGATTAGGGGACGGGTGAGAGTAAGGCTTCGGGTAAGTGTTAGGGTTAGGGTTAGGGTTAGGGTTTCGATACGGGGACGGTTTAGGGTACAGGTTAGGGTACGACAACGATTTAGGGTGAGCGTACGTGTTAGGGTAGGGGTTAGTGTTAGCGTACGGGTTAGGATTAGGGGACGGGTGAGGGTAAGGCTTCGGGTAATGGATAGGGTTAGGGTTAGGGTTAGGGGACGGGGACGGTTTAGGGTACAGGTTAGGATATGACAACGGTTTAGGGTGAGCGTACGTGTTAGGGTACGGGTTAGTGTTAGCGTACGGGTTAGGATTAGGGGACGGGTGAGGGTAAGTCTTCGGGTAAGGGTTAGGGTTACGCTTAGGGTTAGGGTTAGGGTTAGGGGACGGGGACGGTTTAGGGTACAGGTTAGTGTACGACAACGGTTTAGGGTGAGCGTACGTGTTAGGGTACGGGTTAGTGTTAGCGTACGTGTTAGGATTAGGGGACGGGTGAGGGTAAGGCTTCGGGTAAGGGTTAGGGTTAGTGTTAGGGTTAGGGTTAGGGTTACGGGACGGGAACAGGGACGGTTTAGGGTACAGGTTAGGGTACGACAACAGTTTAGGGTGAGCGTACGTGTTAGGGTACGGGTTAGTGTTAGCGTACGGGTTAGGATTAGGGGACGGGTGAGGGTAAGGCTTCGGGTAAGGGTTAGGGTTAGGATTAGGGGACGGGGACGGGGAAGGGGACGGCGCCGGTTTAGGGTACAGGTTAGTGTACGACAACTGTTTAGGGTGAGCGTACGTGTTAGGGTACGGTTTAGTGTTAGCGTACGGGTTAGGATTAGGGGACGGGTGAGGGTAAGGCTTCGGGTAAGCGTTAGGGTTAGGGTTAGGGTTAGGGGACGGGGACGGTTTAGGGTACAGGTTAGTGTACGACAACGGTTTAGGTTTAGCGTACGTTTTAGGGTACGGGTTAGTGTTAGAGTACGGGTTAGGATTAGGGGACGGGTGAGGGTAAGGCTTCGGGTAAGGGTTAGGGTTAGGGTTAGGGTTAGGGGACGGGGATGGTTTAGGGTACAAGTTATGGTACGACAACTGTTTAGGGTGAGCGTACGTGTTAGGGTACGGGTTAGTGTTAGCGTACGGGTTAGGATTAGGGAACGGGTGAGGGTAAGGCTTCGGGTAAGGGTTAGGGTTAGGGTTAGGGGACGGGGACGGTTTAGGGTACAGGTTAGGGTACGACAACGGTTTAGGGTGAGCGTACGTGTTAGGGTACGGGTTAGTGTTAGCGTACGGGTTAGGATTAGGGGACGGGTGAGGGTAAGGCTTCGGGTAAGTGTTAGGGTTAGGGTTAGGGTTAGGGTAAGGGTTAGTGTTCGGGGACGGTTGAGGGTACAGGTTAGGGTACGACAACGATTTAGGGTGAGCGTACGTGTTAGGGTACGGGTTAGTGTTAGCGTACGAGTTAGGATTAGGGGACGGGTGAGGGTAAGGCTTCGGATAAGGGTTAGGGTTAGGGTTAGGGTTAGGGTTAGGGTTAGGGGACGGGGACGGTTTAGGGTACAGGTTAGGCTGCGACAACGGTTTAGGGTGAGCGTACGTGTTAGGGTACGGGTTAGTGTTTGCGTACGGGTGAGGATTAGAGGACGGATGAGTGTAAGGCTTCGGGTAAGGGTTAGGGTTAGGGGACGGGGACGGTTTAGGGTACAGGTTAGGGTACGACAACGGTTTAGGGTGAGCGTACGTGTTTGGGTACGGGTTAGTGTTAGCGTACGGTTTAGGATTAGGGGACGGGTGAGGGTAAGGCTTCGGGTAAGGGTTAGGGTTAGGGTTAGGGGACGGGGACGGTTTAGGGTACAGGTTAGGGTACGACAACGGTTTAGGGTGAGCGTCCGTGTTAGGGTACGGGTTAGTGTTAGCGTACGGGTTAGGATTAGGGGACGGGTGAGGGTAAGGCTTCGGGTAAGGGTTAGGGTTAGGGTTAGGGTTAGGGTTAGGGGACGGGGACGGTTTAGGGTACAGGTTAGGGTACGACAACGGTTTAGGGTGAGCGTATGTGTTAGGGTACGGGTTAGTGTTAGCGTACGGGTTAGGATAAGGGGACGGGTGAGGGTAAGGCTTCGGGTAAGGGTTAGGGTTAGGGTTAGGGTTAGGGTTAGGGTACGGGGATGGTTTAGGGTACAGGTTAGGTTAGGACAACGGTTTAGGGTGAGCCTACATGTTAGGGTACGTGTTAGTGTTATAGTATGGGTGAGGATTAGGGGACGGGTGAGGGTAAGGCTTCGGGTAAGGGTTAGGGTTAGGGTTAGGGGACGGGGACGGTTTAGGGTACAGGTTAGGGTACGACAACGGTTTAAGTTGAGCGTACGTGTTAGGGTACGGGTTAGTGTTAGCGTACGGGTTAGGATTAGGGGACGGGTGAGGGTAAGGCTTCGGGTAAGTGTTAGGGTTAGGGTTAGGGTTAGGGTACGGGGACGGCTTAGGGTACAGGTTAGGGTACGACAACGATTTAGGGTGAGCGTACGTGTTAGGGTACGGGTTAGTGATAGCGAACGGGTTAGGATTAGGGGACGGGTGAGGGTAAGGCTTCGGGTAAGGGTTAGGGTTAGGGTTAGTTGACGGGACGGTTTAGGGTACAGGTTAGGCTACGACAACGGTTTAGGGTGAGCGTACGTGTTAGGTTACGGGTTAGTGTTAGCGTACAGGTTAGGATTAGGGGACGGGTGAGGGTAAGGCTTCGGGTAAGTGTTAGGGTTTGGGTTTGGGTTAGGGTTAGGGTTAGGGTTCAGGGACGGTTTAGGGTACAGGTTAGGGTATGACAACAATTTAGGGTGAGCGTACGTGTTAGGGTACGGGTTAGTGTTAGCGTACGAGTTAGGATTAGGGGACGGGTGAGGGTAAGGCTTCGTGTAAGGGTTAGGGTTAGGGTTAGGGTTATGGGACGGGGATGGTTTAGGGTACAGGTTAGGCTGCGTCAACGGTTTAGGGTGTGCGTACGTGTTAGGGTACGGGTTAGTGTTAGCGTACGGGTTAGGATTAGGGGACGGGTGAGGGTAAGGCTTCGGGTAAGGGTTAGGGTTAGGGTTAGGGTTAGGGTTAGGGGACGGGGACAGGGACGGTTTAGGGTACATTTTAGGGTATGACAACGGTTTAGGGTGAGCGTACATGTTAGGGTATGGGTTAGTGTTAGCGTACGGGTTAGGATTAGGGGACGGGTGAGGGTAAGGCTTCGGGTAAGGGTTAGGGTTAGGGATAGGGTTAGGGATAGCGTTAGGGGAAGGGGACGGTTTAGGGTACAGGTTAGGGTACGACAACGGTTTAGGGTGAGCGTACGTGTTAGGGTACGGGTTAGTGTTATCGTACGGGTGAGGATTAGGGGACGGGTGAGGGTAAGGCTTCGGGTAAGGGTTACGGTTAGGGTTAGGTGACGGGGACGGTTTAGGGTACAGGTTAGGGTACGACAACGGTTTAGGGTGAGCGTACGTGTTAGGGTACGTGTTAGTGTTAGCGTACGGATTAGGATTAGGGGACGGGTGAGGGTAAGGCTTCGGGTAAGTGTTAGGGTTAGGGTTAGGGTTAGGGTTAGGGTACGGGGACGGTTTAGGGTACAGGTTAGGGTACGACAACGATTTAGGGTGAGCGTACGTGTTAGGGTAGGGGTTAGTGTTAGCGTACGGGTTAGGATTAGGGGACGGGTGAGGGTAAGGCTTCGGGTAAGGGATAGGGTTAGGGTTAGGGTTAGGGGACGGGGACGGTTTAGGGTACAGGTTAGGATATGACAACGGTTTAGGGTGAGCGTACGTGTTAGGGTACGGGTTAGTGTTAGCGTACGGGTTAGGATTAGGGGACGGGTGAGGGTAAGGCTTCGGGTAAGGGTTAGGGTTAGGGTTAGGGTTAGGGTTAGGGGACGGGGACGGGGACGGTTTAGGGTACAGTTTAGGGTACGACCACGGTTTAGGGTGAGCGTACGTGTTAGGGTACGGGTTAGTGTTAGCGTACGGTTTAGGATTAGGGGACGGGTAAGAGTAAGGCTTCGGGTAAGGGTTAGGGTTAAGGTTAGGGTTAGGGGATGGGGACGGTTTAGGGTACAGGTTAGTGTACGACAACGGTTTAGGGTGAGCGTACGTGTTAGGGTACGTGTTAGTGTTGGCGTACGGGTTCGAATTAGGGGACGGGTGAGGGTAAGGCTTCGGGTAAGGGTTAGGGTTAGGGTTAGGGTAGGGGACGGGGACGGTTTAGGGTACAGGTTAGGGTACGACAACGGTTTAGGGTGAGCGTACGTGTTAGGGTACGGGTTAGTGTTCGCGTACGGGTTAGGATTAGGGGACGGGTAAGGGTAAGGCTACGGGTAAGGGTTAGGGTTAGGGTTAGGGTTAGGGTTAGGGTTAGGGGACGGTTTAGGGTACAGGTTAGGGTACGACAACGGTTTAGGGTGAGCGTACGTGTTAGGGTACGGGTTAGTGTTAGCGTACGGGTTAGGATTAGGGTAAGGGTGAGGGTAAGACTTCGGGTAAGGTTTAGGGTTAGGGTTAGGGTTAGGGGACTGGACGGTTTAGGGTACAGGTTAGGCTACGACAACGGTTTAGGGTGAGCGTACGTGTTAGGGTACGGGTTAGTGTTAGCGTACAGGTTAGGATTAGGGGATGGGTGAGGGTAAGGCTTCGGGTAAGGGTTAGGGTTAGGGTTAGGGTTAGGGTTAGGGGACGGGGACGGTTGAGGGTACAGGTTAGGGTACGACAACGATTTAGGGTGAGCGTACGTGTTAGGGTACGGGTTAGTGTTAGCGTACGAGTTAGGATTAGGGGACCGGTGAGGGTAAGGCTTCGGATAAGGGTTAGGGTTAGGGTTAGGGTTAGGGTTAGGGGACGGGGACGGTTTAGGGTACAGGTTAGGCTGCGACAACGGTTTAGGGTGAGCGTACGTGTTAGGGTACGGGTTAGTGTTAGCGTACGGGTTAGGCTTAGTGGACGGGTGAGTGTAAGGCTTCGGGTAAGGGATAGGGTTAGGGTTAGCGTTAGGGGACGGGGACGGGGACGGTTTAGGGTACAGGTTATGGTATGACAACGGTTTAGGGTGAGCGTACGTGTTAGGGTACGGGTTAGTGTTAGCGTACGGGTTAGGATTAGGGGACGGGTGAGGGTAAGGCTTCGGGTAAGTGTTAGGGTTAGGGTTAGGGTTAGGGTTAGGGGACGGGGACGGGGACGGTTTAGGGTACAGGTTAGGGTACGACAACGGTTTAGGGTGAGCGTACGTGTTAGGGTCCGGGTTAGTGTTAGCGTACGGTTTAGGATTAGGGGACGGGTAAGGGTAAGGCTTCAGGTAAGGGTTAGGGTTAGGGTTAGGGTTAGGGGATGGAGACGGTTTAGGGTACAGGTTAGTGTACGACAACGGTTTAGGGTGAGCGTACGTGTTAGGGTACGGGTTAGTGTTGGCGTACGGGTTAGGATTAGGGGACGGGTGAAGGTAAGGCTTCGGGTAAGGGTTAGGGTTAGGGTTAGGGTTAGGGGACGGGGACGGGGACGGTTTAGGGTACAGGTTAGGGTACGAAAACCGTTTAGGGTGAGCTTACGTGTTAGGGTACGGGTTAGTGTTAGCGTAAGGGTTAGGATTAGGGGATGGGTGAGGGTAAGTCTTCGGGTAAGGGTTAGGGTTAGGGTTAGTGTTAGGGTTAGGGTTAGGGGACGGGGACGGTTTAGGGTACAGGTTAGTGTACGACAACGGTTTAGGGTGGGCGTACGTGTTAGGGTACGGGTTAGTGTTAGCGTACGGGTTAGGATTAGGGGACGGGTGAGGGTAAGGCTTCGGGTAAGGGTTAGGGTTAGGGTTAGGGTTAGGTTTAGGGTTAGGGTTAGGGGACGGTTTAGGGTACAGGTTAGTGTACGACAACGGTTTAGGGTGAGCGTATGTGTTAGGGTACGGGTTAGTGTTAGCGTACGGGTGAGGATTAGGTGACGGGTGAGTGTTAGGCTTCGGGTAAGGGTTAGGGTTAGGGTTAGGGTTAGGGTTAGGGGACGCAGACGGTTTAGGGTACAGGTTAGGGTACGACAAAGGTTTAGGGTGAGCGTACGTGTTAGGGTACGGGTTAGTGTTAGCGTACGGGTTAGGATTGGGGACGGGTGAGGGTAAGGCTTCGGGTAAGGGTTAGGGTTAGGGTTAGGGTTAGGGATAGGGGACGGGGACGGTTTAGGGTACAGGTTCGGCTGCGACAACGGTTTAGGGTGAGCGTACGTGTTAGGGTCCGGGTTAGTGTTAGCGTACGGTTTAGGATTAGGGGACGGGTAAGGGTAAGGCTTCGGGTAAGGGTTAGGGTTAGGGTTAGGGTTAGGGGATGGAGACGGTTTAGGGTACAGGTTAGTGTACGACAACGGTTTAGGGTGAGCGTACGTGTTAGGGTACGGGTTAGTGTTGGCGTACGGGTTAGGATTAGGGGACGGGTGAAGGTAAGGCTTCGGGTAAGGGTTAGGGTTAGGGTTAGGGTTAGGGGACGGGGACGGGGACGGTTTAGGGTACAGGTTAGGGTACGAAAACCGTTTAGGGTGAGCTTACGTGTTAGGGTACGGGTTAGTGTTAGCGTAAGGGTTAGGATTAGGGGACGGGTGAGGGTAAGTCTTCGGGTAAGGGTTAGGGTTAGGGTTAGTGTTAGGGTTAGGGTTAGGGGACGGGGACGGTTTAGGGTACAGGTTAGTGTACGACAACGGTTTAGGGTGAGCGTACGTGTTAGGGTACGGGTTAGTGTTAGCGTACGGGTTAGGATTAGGGGACGGGTGAGGGTAAGGCTTCGGGTAAGGGTTAGGGTTAGGGTTAGGGTTAGGTTTAGGGTTAGGGTTAGGGGACGGTTTAGGGTACAGGTTAGTGTACGACAACGGTTTAGGGTGAGCGTATGTGTTAGGGTACGGGTTAGTGTTAGCGTACGGGTGAGGATTAGGTGACGGGTGAGTGTTAGGCTTCGGGTAAGGGTTAGGGTTAGGGTTAGGGTTAGGGTTAGGGGACGCAGACGGTTTAGGGTACAGGTTAGGGTACGACAAAGGTTTAGGGTGAGCGTACGTGTTAGGGTACGGGTTAGTGTTAGCGTACGGGTTAGGATTGGGGACGGGTGAGGGTAAGGCTTCGGGTAAGGGTTAGGGTTAGGGTTAGGGTTAGGGATAGGGGACGGGGACGGTTTAGGGTACAGGTTCGGCTGCGACAACGGTTTAGGGTGAGCGTACGTGTTAGGGTACGGGTTAGTGTTAGCGTACGGGTTAGGATTAGTGGACGGGTGAGGGTAAGGCTTCGGGTAAGGGTTAGGGTTAGGGTTAGGGCTAGTGTTAGGGTTAGGGGACGGGGACAGGGACGGTTTAGGGTACAGGTTAGGGTACGACAACGGTTTAGGGTGAGCGTACATGTTAGGGTATGGGTTAGTGTTAGCGTACGGGATAGGAATAGGGGACGGGTGAGGGTAATTCTTCGGGTAAGGGTTAGGGTTAGGGTTAGGGTACGGGGACGGGGACGGGGACGGTTTAGGGTACAGGTTAGGGTACGACAACGATTTAGGGTGAGCGTACGTGTTAGGGTACGGGTTAGTGTTAGAGTACGGGATAGGATTAGAGGACGGCTGAAAGTAAGGCTTCGGGTAAAGGTTAGGGTTAGGGTTAGGGTTAGGGTTAGGGGACGGGGACGGGGACGGTTTAGGGTACAGGTTAGGGTACGACAACGGTTTAGGGTGAGCGTACGTGTTAGGGTACGGGTTAGTGTTAGCGTACGGGTTAGGATGAGGGGACGGGTGAATGTAAGGCTTCGGGTAAGGGTTAGGGATAGGGTTAGGGTTAGGTTTAGGGTTAGGGGACGGGGACGGTTTAGGGTACAGGTTAGGGTACGTCAACCGTTTAGGGTGAGCGTACGTGTTAGGGTACGGGTTAGTGTTAGTGTACGGGTTGGGCTTAGGGGACGGGTGAGGGTAAGGCTTCTGGTAAGGGTTAGGGTTAGGGTTAGGGTTAGGGTTAGGTTTAGGGGACGGGGACGGTTTAGATACAAGTTAGGGTACGACAACGGTTTAGGGTGAGCGTACGTGTTAGGGTATGGGTTAGTGTTAGCGTACGGGTTAGGATTAGGGGACGGGTGAGGGTAAGGCTTCGGGTAAGGGTTAGGGTTAGGGTTAGGGTTAGGGTTAGGGTTAGGGGACGGGGACGGTTTAGGGTACAGGTTAGTGTACGACAAAGTTTTAGGGTGAGCGTACGTGTTAGGGTATGGGTTAGTGTTAGCGTACGGGTTAGGATTAGGGGACGGGTGAGGGTAAGGCTTCGGGAAAGTGTTAGGGTTAGGGTTAGGGTTAGGGTTAGGGGACGGGCACAGGGACGGTTTAGGGTACAAGTTAGGGTACGACAACGGTTTAGGGTGAGGGTACGTGTTAGGGTACGGGTTAGTGTTAACGTACGGGTTAGGATTAGGGGACGGGTTAAGGTAAGGCTTCGGGTAAAGGTTAGGTTTAGGGTTAGGGTTAGGGTTAGGGGACGTGGACGGTTTAGGGTACAGGTTAGGGTACGACAACCGTTTAGGGTGAGCGTACGTGTTAGGGTACGGGTTAGTGTTAGCGTTCGGGTTAGGATTTGGGGACGGGTGAGGGTAAGGCTTCGGGTAAGGGTTAGGGTTAGGGTTAGGGTTAGGGTTAGGTTTAGGGGACCGGGACGGTTTAGGGTACAGGTTAGGGTACGACAACTGTTTAGGGTGAGCGTACGTGTTAGGGTACGTGTTAGTGTTAGCGTACGGGTGTGGATTAGGGGACGGGTGAGGGTAAGGCTTCGGGTAAGTGTTAGGGTTAGGGTTAGGGTTAGGTTTAGGGTTAGGGGACGGGGACGGTTTAGGGTACAGGTTAGGGTACGACAACGGTTTAGGGTGAGCGTACGTTTTAGGGTACGGGTTAGTGTTAGCGAACGGGTTAGTATTAGGTGACGGGTGAGGGTAAGGCTTCGGGTAAGGGTTAGGGTTAGGGTTAGGTTTAGGGTTAGGGTTAGGGGACGGGGACGGTTTAGGGTACAGGTTAGTGTACGACAACGTTTTAGGGTGAGCGTACGTGTTAGGGTACGGGTTAGTGTTAGCGTACGGGTGAGGATTAGGGGACGGGTGAGGGTAAGGCTTCGGGTAAGGGTTAGGGTTAGGGTTAGGGGACGGGGACGGGTTAGGGTACAGGTTAGGGTACGACAACGGTTTAGGGTGAGCGTACGTGTTAGGGTACGGGTTAGTGTTAGCGTACGGGTTAGGATTAGGGGACGGGTGAGGGTAAGGCTTCGGGTAAGGGATAGGGTTAGGGTTAGGGTTAGGGTTAGGGTTAGGGATAGGGGACGGTTTAGAGTACAGGTTAGGGTACGACAACGGTTTAGGGTGAGCGTACGTGTTAGGGTACGAGTTAGTGTTAGCGTACGGGTGACGATTAGGTGATGGGTGAGTGTAAGGCTTCGGGTAAGTGTTAGGGTTAGGGTTAGGGTTAGGGTTAGGGTTAGGGGACGGGGACGGTTTAGGGTACAGGTTAGGGTACGACAAAGGTTTAGCGTGAACGTACGTGTTAAGGTATGGGTTAGTGTTAGCGTACGGGTTAGGATTAGGGGACGGGTGAGGGTAAGGCTTCGGGTAAGGGTTAGGGTTAGGGTTAGGGTTAGGGTTAGGGGACGGGGACGGTTTAGGGTACAGGTTCGGCTGCGACAATGGTTTAGGGTGAGCGTACGTGTTAGGGTACGGGTTAGTGTTAGCGTAAGGGTTAGGATTAGCGGACAGGTGAGGGTAAGGCTTCGGGTAAGTGTTAGGGTTAGGGTTAGGGCTAGGGTTAGG
Source organism: Delphinapterus leucas (assembly GCF_059928025.1). Lineage (NCBI taxonomy): Eukaryota > Metazoa > Chordata > Mammalia > Artiodactyla > Monodontidae > Delphinapterus > Delphinapterus leucas. The sequence continues at coordinate 4,247,186 of NW_028322248.1, forward strand.
GTTAGGGGACGGGGACAGGGATGGTTAAGGGTACAGGTTAGGGTACGACAACGGTTTAGGGTGAGCGTACATTTTAGGGTATATGTTAGTGTTAGCGTACGGGTTAGGATTAGGGGACGGGTGAGGGTAAGGCTTCGGGTAAGGGTTAGGGTTAGGGTTAGGGGACGGGGACGGGGACGGGGACGGTTTAGGGTACATTTTAGGGTACGACAACGATTTAGGGTGAGCGTACGTGTTAGGGTACGGGTTAGTGTTAGCGTACGGGTTAGGATTAGAGGACGGCTGAGGGTAAGGCTTCGGGTAAATGTTAGGGTTAGGGTTAGGGTTAGGGTTAGGGGACGGGGACGGGGACGGTTTAGGGTACAGGTTAGGGTACGACAACGGTTTAGGGTGAGCGTACATGTTAGGGTACGGGTTAGTGTTAGCGTACGGGTTAGGATTAGGGGACGGGTGAGTGTAAGACTTCGGGTAAGGGTTAGGGATAGGGTTAGGGTTAGGTTTAGGGTTAGGGGACGGGGACGGTTTAGGGTACAGGTTAGGGTACGTCAACGGTTTAGGGTGAGCGTACGTGTTAGGGTACGGGTTAGTGTTAGTGTACGGGTTAGGATTAGGGGACGGGTGAGGGTAAGGCTTCGGGTAAGGGTTAGGGTTAGGGTTAGGGTTAGGGTTAGGGTTAGGGGACGGGGACGGTTTAGGGTACAAGTTAGGGTATGACAACGGTTTAGGGTGAGCGTACGTGTTAGGGTATGGGTTAGTGTTAGCGTACGGGTTAGGATTAGGGGACGGGTGAGTGTAAGGCTTCGGGTAAGGGTTAGGGTTAGGGTTAGGGTTAGGGGACGGGGACGGGGACGGTTTAGGGTACAGGTTAGTGTACGACAAAGGTTTAGGGTGAGCGTACGTGTTAGGGTACGGGTTAGTGTTAGCGTACGGGTGAGGATTAGGGGACGGGTGAGTGTAAGGCTTCGGGTAAGGGTTAGGGTTAGGGTTAGGGTTAGGGGACGGGGACGGGGACGGTTTAGGGTACAGGTTAGGGTACGACAACGGTTTAGGGTGACCGTACGTGTTAGGGTATGGGTTAGTGTTAGCGTACGGGTTAGGATTAGGGGACGGGTGAGGTTAAGGCTTCGGGAAAGGGTTAGGGTTAGGGTTAGGGTTAGGGGACGGGCACAGGGACGGTTTAGGGTACAAGTTAGGGTACGACAACGGTTTAGGGTGAGGGTACATGTTAGGGTACGGGTTAGTGTTAACGTACGGGTTAGGATTAGGGGACGGGTTAGGGTAAGGCTTCGGGTAAGGGGTAGGGTTAGGGTTAGGGTTAGGGTTAGGGGACGTGGACGGTTTAGGGTACAGGTTAGGGTACGACAACCGTTTAGGGTGAGCGTACGTGTTAGGGTACGGGTTAGTGTTAGCGTACGGGTTAGGATTAGGGGACGGATGAGGGTAAGGCTTCGGGTAAGGGTTAGGGTTAGGGTTAGGGTTAGGGTTAGGTTTAGGGCATGGGGACGGTTTACGGTACAGGTTAGGGTACGACAACGGTTTAGGGTGAGCGTACGTGTTAGGGTACGGGTTAGTGTTAGCGTACGGGTGAGGATTAGGGGACGGGTGAGGGTAAGGCTTCGGTTAAGGGTTAGGGTTAGGGTTAGGGTTAGGTTTAGGTTTAGGGGACGGGGACGGTTTAGAGTACAGGTTAGGGTACGACAACGGTTTAGGGTGAGCGTACGTGTTAGGGTACGGGTTAGTGTTAGCGTACGGGTTAGGATTAGGGGACGGGTGAGGGTAAGGCTTCGGGTAAGGGTTAGGGTTAGGGGACGGGGACGGTTTAGGGTACAGGTTAGGGTACGACAACGGTTTAGGGTGAGCGTACGTGTTAGGGTACGGGTTAGTGTTAGCGTACGGTTTAGGATTAGGGGACGGGTGAGGGTAAGGCTTCGGGTAAGGGATAGGGTTAGGGTTAGGGTTAGGGTTAGGGGACGGGGACGGTTTAGGGTACAGGTTAGGGTATGACAACGGTTTAGGGTGAGCGTACGTGTTAGGGTACGGGTTAGTGTTAGCGTACGGGTTAGGATTAGGGGACGGGTGAGGGTAAGGCTTCGGGTAAGGGTTAGGGTTAGGGTTAGGGTTAGGGGATGGGGACGGTTTAGGGAACAGGTTAGTGTACGACAACGGTTTAGGGTGAGCGTACGTGTTAGGGTACGGGTTAGTGTTGGCGTACGGGTTAGGATTAGGGGACAGGTGAGTGTAAGGCTTCGGGTAAGGGTTAGGGTTAGTGTTAGGGTTAGGGTTAGGGTTACGGGACGGGGACAGGGACGGTTTAGGGTACAGGTTAGGGTACAACAGCAGTTTAGGGTGAGCGTACGTGTTAGGGTACGGGATAGTGTTAGCGTACGGGTTAGGATTAGGGGACGGGTGAGGGTAAGGCTTCGGGTAAGGGTTAGGGTTAGGGTTAGGGTTAGGGTTAGGGGACGGGGACAGGGACGGTTTAGGGTACATTTTAGGGTATGACAACGGTTTAGGGTGAGCGTACATGTTAGGGTATGGGTTAGTGTTAGCGTACGGGTTAGGATTAGGGGACGGGTGAGGGTAAGGCTTCGGGTAAGGGTTAGGGTTAGGGTTAGGGTTAGGGATAGGGTTAGGGGAAGGGGACGGTTTAGGGTACAGGTTAGGGTACGACAACGGTTTAGGGTGAGCGTACGTGTTAGGGTACGGGTTAGTGTTATCGTACGGGTGAGGATTAGGGGACGGGTGAGGGTAAGGCTTCGGGTAAGGGTTACGGTTAGGGTTAAGTGACGGGGACGGTTTAGGGTACAGGTTAGGATACGACAACGGTTTAGGGTGAGCGTACGTGTTAGGGTACGGGTTAGTGTTAGCGCACGGGTTAGGATAAGGGGACGGGTGAGGTTAAGGCTTCGGGTAAGGGTTAGTGTTAGGGTTAGGGTTAGGGGACGGGGACGGTTTAGGGTACAGGTTAGGGTACGACAACGGTTTAGGGTGAGCGTACGTGTTAGGGTACGTGTTAGTGTTAGCGTACGGATTAGGATTAGGGGACGGGTGAGGGTAAGGCTTCGGGTAAGTGTTAGGGTTAGGGTTAGGGTTAGGGTTAGGGTACGGGGACGGTTTAGGGTACAGTTTAGGGTACGACAACGATTTAGGGTGAGCGTACGTGTTAGGGTAGGGGTTAGTGTTAGCGTACGGGTTAGGATTAGGGGACGGGTGAGGGTAAGGCTTCGGGTAAGGGATAGGGTTAGGGTTAGGGTTAGGGGACGGGGACGGTTTAGGGTACAGGTTAGGATATGACAACGGTTTAGGGTGAGCGTACGTGTTAGGGTACGGGTTAGTGTTAGCGTACGGGTTAGGATTAGGGGACGGGTGAGGGTAAGGCTTCGGGTAAGGGTTAGGGTTAGGGTTAGGGTTAGGGTTAGGGGACGGGGACGGGGACGGTTTAGGGTACAGGTTAGGGTACGACCACGGTTTAGGGTGAGCGTACGTGTTAGGGTACGGGTTAGTGTTAGCGTACGGTTTAGGATTAGGGGACGGGTAAGAGTAAGGCTTCGGGTAAGGGTTAGGGTTAAGGTTAGGGTTAGGGGATGGGGACGGTTTAGGGTACAGGTTAGTGTACGACAACGGTTTAGGGTGAGCGTACGTGTTAGGGTACGTGTTAGTGTTGGCGTACGGGTTAGAATTAGGGGACGGGTGAGGGTAAGGCTTCGGGTAAGGGTTAGGGTTAGGGTTAGGGTTAGGGGACGGGGACGGGGACGGTTTAGGTTACAGGTTAGGGTACGAAGACGGTTTAGGGTGAGCTTACGTGTTAGGGTACGATTTAGTGTTAGCGTAAGTGTTAGGATTAGGGGACGGGTGAGGGTAAGTCTTCGGGTAAGGGTTAGGGTTAGGCTTAGGGTTAGGGTTAGGGTTAGGGGACGGGGACGGTTTAGGGTACAGGTTAGTGTACGACAACGGTTTAGGGTGAGCGTACGTGTTAGGGTACGGGTTAGTGTTAGCGTACGTGTTAGGATTAGGGGACGGGTGAGTGTAAGGCTTCGGGTAAGGGTTAGGGTTAGTGTTAGTGTTAGGGTTAGGGTTACGGGACGGGAACAGGGACGGTTTAGGGTACAGGTTAGGGTACGACAACAGTTTAGGGTGAGCGTACGTGTTAGGGTACGGGTTAGTGTTAGCGTACGGGTTAGGATTAGGGGACGGGTGAGGGTAAGGCTTCGGGTAAGGGTTAGGGTTAGGGTTAGGGGACGGGGACGGGGACGGCGCCGGTTTAGGGTACAGGTTAGTGTACGACAACGGTTTAGGGTGAGCGTACGTGTTAGGGTACGGTTTAGTGTTAGCGTACGGGTTAGGATTAGGGGACGGGTGAGGGTAAGGCTTCGGGTAAGCGTTAGGGTTAGGGTTAGGGTTAGGGGACGGGGACGGTTTAGGGTACAGGTTAGTGTACGACAACGGTTTAGGTTTAGCGTACGTTTTAGGGTACGGGTTAGTGTTAGCGTACGGGTTAGGATTAGGGGACGGGTGAGGGTAAGGCTTCGGGTAAGGGTTAGGGTTAGGGTTAGGGTTAGGGGACGGGGATGGTTTAGGGTACATGTTATGGTACGACAACGGTTTAGGGTGAGCGTACGTGTTAGGGTACGGTTTAGTGTTAGCGTACGGGTTAGGATTAGGGAACGGGTGAGGGTAAGGCTTCGGGTAAGGGTTAGGGTTAGGGTTAGGGGACGAGGACGGTTTAGGGTACAGGTTAGGGTACGACAACGGTTTAGGGTGAGCGTACCTGTTAGGGTACGGGTTAGTGTTAGCGTACGGGTTAGGATTAGGGGACGGGTGAGGGTAAGGCTTCGGGTAAGGGTTAGGGTTAGGGTTAGGGTTAGGGTTAGGGTAGGGGACGGGGACGGTTTAGGGTACAGGTTAGGGTACGACAACGGTTTAGGGTGAGCGTACGTGTTAGGGTACGGGTTAGTGTTCGCGTACGGGTTAGGATTAGGGGACGGGTAAGGGTAAGGCTACGGGTAAGTGTTAGGGTTAGGGTTAGGGTTAGGGTTAGGGTTAGGGGACGGTTTAGGGTACAGGTTAGGGTACGACAACGGTTTAGGGTGAGCGTACGTGTTAGGGTACGGGTTAGTGTTAGCGTACGGGTTAGGATAAGGGGACGGGTGAGCGTAAGGCTTCGGGTAAGGGTTAGGGTAAGGATTAGGGTTAGGGGACGGGGATGGTTTAGGGTACAGGTTAGGGTACGACAACGGTTTAAGGTGAGCGTACGTGTTAGGGTACGGGTTAGTGTTAGCGTACGGGTTACGATTAGGGGACGGGTGAGGGTAAGGCTTCGGGTAAGTTTTAGTCTTAGGGTTAGGGTTAGGGTTAGGGTTAGGGTACAGGGACGGTTTAGGGTAGAGGTTAGGGTACGACAACGATTTAGGGTGAGCGTACGTGTTAGGTTACGGGTTAGTGTTAGCGTACGGGTTAGGATTAGGGTAAGGGTGAGGGTAAGACTTCGGGTAAGGGTTAGGGTTAGGGTTAGGGTTAGGGGACTGGACGGTTTAGGGTACAGGTTAGGCTACGACAACGGTTTAGGGTGAGCGTACGTGTTAGGGTACGGGTTAGTGTTAGCGTACAGGTTAGGATTAGGGGACGGGTGAGGGTAAGGCTTCGGGTAAGGGTTAGGGTTAGGGTTAGGGTTAGGGGACGGGGACGGTTTAGGGTACAGGTTAGGGTACGACAACGGTTTAGGGTGAGCGTACGTGTTAGGGTACGGGTTAGTGTTAGCGTACGGGTTAGGATTAGTGGACGGGTGAGGGTAAGGCTTCGGGTAAGGGATAGGGTTAGGGTTAGCGTTAGGGGACGGGGACTGGGACGGTTTAGGGTACAGGTTATGGTATGACAACGGTTTAGGGTGAGCGTACGTGTTAGGGTACGGGTTAGTGTTAGCGTACGGGTTAGGATTAGGGGACGGGTGAGGGTAAGGCTTCGGGTAAGTGTTAGGGTTAGGGTTAGTGTTAGGGTTAGGGGACGGGGACGGGGACGGTTTAGGGTACAGGTTAGGGTACGACAACGGTTTAGGGTGAGCGTACGTGTTAGGGTCCGGGTTAGTGTTAGCGTACGGTTTAGGATTAGGGGACGGGTAAGGGTAAGGCTTCGGGTAAGGGTTAGGGTTAGGGTTAGGGTTAGGGGATGGGGACGGTTTAGGGTACAGGTTAGTGTACGACAACGGTTTAGGGTGAGCGTACGTGTTAGGGTACGGGTTAGCGTTAGCGTTAGGGTTAGGATTAGGGGACGGGTGAGGGTAAGGCTTCTGGTAACGGTTAGGGTTAGGGTTAGGGTTCGGGTTAGGTTTAGGGGACGGGGACGGGGACGGGGACGGTTTAGGGTACAGGATAGTGTAGGACTACGGTTTAGGGTGAGCGTACGTGTTAGGGTATGGGTTAGTGTTAGCGTACGGGTTAGGATTAGGGGACGGGTGAGGGTAAGGCTTCGGGTAAGGTTTAGGTTTAGGGTTAGGGTTAGGTTTAGGGGACGGGGACGGGGACGGGGACGGTTTAGGGTACAGGTTAGTGTATGACAATGGTTTAGGGTGAGCTTACGTGCTAGGGTACGGGTTAGTGTCAGCGTACGGGTTAGGATTAGGGGACGGGTGAGGGTAAGGCTTCGGGTAAGCGTTAGGGTTAGGGTTAGGGGCGGGGACGGTTTAGGGTACAGTTTAGGGTACGACAACAGTTTAGGTTGAGCGTACGTGTTAGGGTGCGGGTTAGTGTTAGCGCACGGGTTAGGATTAGGGGACGGGTGAGGGTAAGGCTTCGGGTAAGGGTTAGGGTTAGGGTTAGGGTTAGGGTTAGGGGACGGGGACGGGGACGGTTTAGGGTACAGGTTAGGGTACGACAACGGTTTAGGGTGAGCGTACGTGTTAGGGTACGGTTTAGTGTTAGCGTACGGTTTAGGATTAGGGGACGGGTGAGGGTAAGGCTTCGGGTAAGGGTTAGGGTTAGGGTTAGGGTTAGGGGACGGGGACGGGGACAGTTTAGGGTACAGGTTAGGGTACAACAACAGTTTAGGTTGAGCGTACGTGTTAGGGTACGGGTTAGTGTTAGCGTACGGGTTAGGATTAGTGGACGGGTGAGGGTAAGGCTTCGGGTAAGGGTTAGGGTTAGGGTTAGGGTTAGGGTTAGGGGACGGGGACGGTTTAGGGTACAGGTTAAGGTACGACAACGGTTTAGGGTGAGCGTACGTGTTAGGGTACGGGCCAGTGTTAGCGTACGGGTTAGGATTAGGGGAAGGGTGAGGGTAAGGCTTCGGGTAAGTGTTAGGGTTAGGGTTAGGGTTAGGGTTAGGGGACGGGCACGGGGACGGTTTAGGGTACACGTTAGTGTATGACAACGGTTTAGGGTGAGCGTATGTGTTAGGGTACGGGTTAGTGTTAGCGTACGGTTTAGGATTAGGGGACGGGTGAGGGTAAGGCTTCGGGTAAGGGTTAGGGTTAGGGTTAGGTTTAGGGTTAGGGTTAGGGGACGGGGACGGTTTAGGGTACAGGTTAGGGTACGACAACGGTTTAGGGTGAGCGTACGTGTTAGGGTACGGGTTAGTGTTAGCGTACGGGTGAGGATTATGGGACGGGTGAGTGTAAGTTTTCGGGGAAGGGTTAGGGTTAGGGTTAGGGTTAGGGTTAGCGTTAAGGGACGGGGACGGTTTAGGGTACAGGTTAGGGTACGACAACGGTTTAGGGTGAGCGTACGTGTTAGGGTACGGGTTAGTGTTAGCGTACGGGTTAGGATAAGGGGATGGGTGAGGCTAAGGCTTCGGGTAAGGGTTAGGGTTAGGGTTAGGGTTAGGGGACGGGGACAGTTTAGGGTACAGGTTAGGGTACGACAACGGTTTAGGGTGAGCGTACGTGTTAGGGTACGGGTTAGTGTTAGCGTACGGGTTAGGATTAGGGGACGGGTGAGGGTAAGGCTTCGGGTAAGTTTTAGGTTTAGGGTTAGGGTTAGGATTAGGGGATGGGGATGGTTTAGGGTACAGGTTAGAGTACGACAACGGTTTAGGGTGAGAATACGTGTTAGGGTACGGGTTAGTGTTAGCGTACGGGTTAGGATAAGGGGACGGGTGAGGGTAAGGCTTCGGGTAAGGGTTAGGGTTAGGGTTAGGGTTAGGGTTAGGGGACGGGGACGGTTTAGGGTACCGGTTAGGGTACGTCAACGGTTTAGGCTGAGCGTACGTGTTAGGGTACGGGTTAGTGTTAGTGTACGGGTTAGGATTAAGGGACGGGTGAGGGTAAGGCTTCGGGTAAGGGTTAGGGTTAGGGTTAGGGTTAGGGTTAGGGGACGGGGACGGTTTAGGGTACAGGTTACTGTACGACAACGGTTTAGGGTGAGCGTACGTGTTAGGGTACGGGTTAGTGTTAGCGTACGGGTGAGGATTAGGGGACGGGTGAGTGTAAGGCTTCGGGTAAGGGTTAGGGTTAGGGTTAGGTTAGGGTTAGGGTTAGGGAACGGGGACGGTTTAGGGTACAGCTTAGGGTACGACAACGGTTTAGGGTGAGCGTACGTGTTAGGGTACGGTTTAGTGTTAGCGTACGGGTTAGGATTAGGGGACGGGTGAGGGTAAGGCTTCGGGTAAGCGTTAGGGTTAGGGTTAGGGTTAGGGGACGGGGACGGTTTAGGGTACAGGTTAGTGTACGACAACGGTTTAGGTTTAGCGTACGTTTTAGGGTACGGGTTAGTGTTAGCGTACGGGTTAGGATTAGGGGACGGGTGAGGGTAAGGCTTCGGGTAAGGGTTAGGGTTAGGGTTAGGGTTAGGGGACGGGGATGGTTTAGGGTACATGTTATGGTACGACAACGGTTTAGGGTGAGCGTACGTGTTAGGGTACGGTTTAGTGTTAGCGTACGGGTTAGGATTAGGGAACGGGTGAGGGTAAGGCTTCGGGTAAGGGTTAGGGTTAGGGTTAGGGGACGAGGACGGTTTAGGGTACAGGTTAGGGTACGACAACGGTTTAGGGTGAGCGTACCTGTTAGGGTACGGGTTAGTGTTAGCGTACGGGTTAGGATTAGGGGACGGGTGAGGGTAAGGCTTCGGGTAAGGGTTAGGGTTAGGGTTAGGGTTAGGGTTAGGGTAGGGGACGGGGACGGTTTAGGGTACAGGTTAGGGTACGACAACGGTTTAGGGTGAGCGTACGTGTTAGGGTACGGGTTAGTGTTCGCGTACGGGTTAGGATTAGGGGACGGGTAAGGGTAAGGCTACGGGTAAGGGTTAGGGTTAGGGTTAGGGTTAGGGTTAGGGTTAGGGGACGGTTTAGGGTACAGGTTAGGGTACGACAACGGTTTAGGGTGAGCGTACGTGTTAGGGTACGGGTTAGTGTTAGCGTACGGGTTAGGATAAGGGGACGGGTGAGCGTAAGGCTTCGGGTAAGGGTTAGGGTAAGGATTAGGGTTAGGGGACGGGGATGGTTTAGGGTACAGGTTAGGGTACGACAACGGTTTAAGGTGAGCGTACGTGTTAGGGTACGGGTTAGTGTTAGCGTACGGGTTACGATTAGGGGACGGGTGAGGGTAAGGCTTCGGGTAAGTTTTAGTCTTAGGGTTAGGGTTAGGGTTAGGGTTAGGGTACAGGGACGGTTTAGGGTAGAGGTTAGGGTACGACAACGATTTAGGGTGAGCGTACGTGTTAGGTTACGGGTTAGTGTTAGCGTACGGGTTAGGATTAGGGTAAGGGTGAGGGTAAGACTTCGGGTAAGGGTTAGGGTTAGGGTTAGGGTTAGGGGACTGGACGGTTTAGGGTACAGGTTAGGCTACGACAACGGTTTAGGGTGAGCGTACGTGTTAGGGTACGGGTTAGTGTTAGCGTACAGGTTAGGATTAGGGGACGGGTGAGGGTAAGGCTTCGGGTAAGGGTTAGGGTTAGGGTTAGGGTTAGGGGACGGGGACGGTTTAGGGTACAGGTTAGGGTACGACAACGGTTTAGGGTGAGCGTACGTGTTAGGGTACGGGTTAGTGTTAGCGTACGGGTTAGGATTAGGGGACGGGTGAGGGTAAGGCTTCGGGTAAGTGTTAGGGTTAGGGTTAGGGTTAGGGTAAGGGTTAGTGTTCGGGGACGGTTGAGGGTACAGGTTAGGGTACGACAACGATTTAGGGTGAGCGTACGTGTTAGGGTACGGGTTAGTGTTAGCGTACGAGTTAGGATTAGGGGACGGGTGAGGGTAAGGCTTCGGATAAGGGTTAGGGTTAGGGTTAGGGTTAGGGTTAGGGGACGGGGACGGTTTAGGGTACAGGTTAGGCTGCGACAACGGTTTAGGGTGAGCGTACGTGTTAGGGTACGGGTTAGTGTTAGCGTACGGGTTAGGATTAGTGGACGGGTGAGGGTAAGGCTTCGGGTAAGGGATAGGGTTAGGGTTAGCGTTAGGGGACGGGGACTGGGACGGTTTAGGGTACAGGTTATGGTATGACAACGGTTTAGGGTGAGCGTACGTGTTAGGGTACGGGTTAGTGTTAGCGTACGGGTTAGGATTAGGGGACGGGTGAGGGTAAGGCTTCGGGTAAGTGTTAGGGTTAGGGTTAGGGTTAGGGTTAGGGGACGGGGACGGGGACGGTTTAGGGTACAGGTTAGGGTACGACAACGGTTTAGGGTGAGCGTACGTGTTAGGGTCCGGGTTAGTGTTAGCGTACGGTTTAGGATTAGGGGACGGGTAAGGGTAAGGCTTCGGGTAAGGGTTAGGGTTAGGGTTAGGGTTAGGGGATGGGGACGGTTTAGGGTACAGGTTAGTGTACGACAACGGTTTAGGGTGAGCGTACGTGTTAGGGTACGGGTTAGCGTTAGCGTTAGGGTTAGGATTAGGGGACGGGTGAGGGTAAGGCTTCTGGTAAGGGTTAGGGTTAGGGTTAGGGTTCGGGTTAGGTTTAGGGGACGGGGACGGGGACGGGGACGGTTTAGGGTACAGGATAGTGTAGGACTACGATTTAGGGTGAGCGTACGTGTTAGGGTATGGGTTAGTGTTAGCGTACGGGTTAGGATTAGGGGACGGGTGAGGGTAAGGCTTCGGGTAAGGTTTAGGTTTAGGGTTAGGGTTAGGTTTAGGGGACGGGGACGGGGACGGGGACGGTTTAGGGTACAGGTTAGTGTATGACAATGGTTTAGGGTGAGCTTACGTGCTAGGGTACGGGTTAGTGTCAGCGTACGGGTTAGGATTAGGGGACGGGTGAGGGTAAGGCTTCGGGTAAGCGTTAGGGTTAGGGTTAGGGGCGGGGACGGTTTAGGGTACAGTTTAGGGTACGACAACAGTTTAGGTTGAGCGTACGTGTTAGGGTGCGGGTTAGTGTTAGCGCACGGGTTAGGATTAGGGGACGGGTGAGGGTAAGGCTTCGGGTAAGGGTTAGGGTTAGGGTTAGGGTTAGGGTTAGGGGACGGGGACGGGGACGGTTTAGGGTACAGGTTAGGGTACGACAACGGTTTAGGGTGAGCGTACGTGTTAGGGTACGGTTTAGTGTTAGCGTACGGTTTAGGATTAGGGGACGGGTGAGGGTAAGGCTTCGGGTAAGGGTTAGGGTTAGGGTTAGGGTTAGGGGACGGGGACGGGGACAGTTTAGGGTACAGGTTAGGGTACAACAACAGTTTAGGTTGAGCGTACGTGTTAGGGTACGGGTTAGTGTTAGCGTACGGGTTAGGATTAGTGGACGGGTGAGGGTAAGGCTTCGGGTAAGGGTTAGGGTTAGGGTTAGGGTTAGGGTTAGGGGACGGGGACGGTTTAGGGTACAGGTTAAGGTACGACAACGGTTTAGGGTGAGCGTACGTGTTAGGGTACGGGCCAGTGTTAGCGTACGGGTTAGGATTAGGGGAAGGGTGAGGGTAAGGCTTCGGGTAAGTGTTAGGGTTAGGGTTAGGGTTAGGGTTAGGGGACGGGCACGGGGACGGTTTAGGGTACAGGTTAGGGTATGACAACGGTTTAGGGTGAGCGTACGTGTTAGGGTACGGGTTAGTGTTAGCGTACGGTTTAGGATTAGGGGACGGGTGAGAGTAAGGCTTCGGGTAAGGGTTAGGGTTAGGGTTAGGTTTAGGGTTAGGGTTAGGGGACGGGGACGGTTTAGGGTACAGGTTAGGGTACGACAACGGTTTAGGGTGAGCGTACGTGTTAGGGTACGGGTTAGTGTTAGCGTACGGGTGAGGATTATGGGACGGGTGAGTGTAAGTTTTCGGGGAAGGGTTAGGGTTAGGGTTAGGGTTAGGGTTAGCGTTAAGGGACGGGGACGGTTTAGGGTACAGGTTAGCGTACGACAACGGTTTAGGGTGAGCGTACGTGTTAGGGTACGGGTTAGTGTTAGCGTACGGGTTAGGATAAGGGGATGGGTGAGGCTAAGGCTTCGGGTAAGGGTTAGGGTTAGGGTTAGGGTTAGGGGACGGGGACAGTTTAGGGTACAGGTTAGGGTACGACAACGGTTTAGGGTGAGCGTACGTGTTAGGGTACGGGTTAGTGTTAGCGTACGGGTTAGGATTAGGGGACGGGTGAGGGTAAGGCTTCGGGTAAGTTTTAGGTTTAGGGTTAGGGTTAGGATTAGGGGATGGGGATGGTTTAGGGTACAGGTTAGAGTACGACAACGGTTTAGGGTGAGAATACGTGTTAGGGTACGGGTTAGTGTTAGCGTACGGGTTAGGATAAGGGGACGGGTGAGGGTAAGGCTTCGGGTAAGGGTTAGGGTTAGGGTTAGGGTTAGGGTTAGGGGACGGGGACGGTTTAGGGTACCGGTTAGGGTACGTCAACGGTTTAGGCTGAGCGTACGTGTTAGGGTACGGGTTAGTGTTAGTGTACGGGTTAGGATTAAGGGACGGGTGAGGGTAAGGCTTCGGGTAAGGGTTAGGGTTAGGGTTAGGGTTAGGGTTAGGGGACGGGGACGGTTTAGGGTACAGGTTACTGTACGACAACGGTTTAGGGTGAGCGTACGTGTTAGGGTACGGGTTAGTGTTAGCGTACGGGTGAGGACTAGGGGACGGGTGAGTGTAAGGCTTCGGGTAAGGGTTAGGGTTAGGGTTAGGTTAGGGTTAGGGTTAGGGAACGGGGACGGTTTAGGGTACAGCTTAGGGTACGACAACGGTTTAGGGTGAGCGTACGTGTTAGGGTACGGGTTAGTGTTAGCGTACGGGTTAGGATTAGGGGACGGGTGAGGGTAAGGCTTCGGGTAAGTGTTAGGTTTACGGTTAGGGTTAGGATTAGGGGACGGGGACGGTTTAGGGTACAGGTTAGGGTACGACAACGGTTTAGGGTGAGCGTACGTGTTAGGGTACGGGTTAGTGTTAGCGTACGGGTTAGGATAATGGGACGGGTGAGGGTAAGGCTTAGGGTAAGGGTTAGGGTTAGGGTTAGGGTTAGGGGACGGGGACGGTTTAGGGTACCGGTTAGGGTACGTCAACGGTTTAGGGTGAGCGTACGTGTTAGGGTACGGGTTAATGTTAGCGTACGGGTTAGGATTAGTGGACGGGTGAGGGTAAGGCTTCGGGTAAGTGTTATGGTTAGGGTTAGGGTTAGGGTTAGGGTACAGGGACGGTTTAGGGTACAGGTTAGGGTACGACAATGTTTTAGGGTGAGCGTACGTGTTAGGGTACGGGTTAGTGTTAGCGTACGGGTTAGGACTAGGGGACGGGTGAGGGTAAGGCTTCGGGTAAGGGTTAGGGTTAGGGTTAGGGTTAGGGTTAGGGGACGGGGACGGTTTAGGGTACAGGTTAGGCTACGACAACGGTTTAGGGTGAGCGTATGTGTTAGGGTAGGGGTTAGTGTTAGCGTACGGGTTAGGATTAGGGGACGGGTGAGGGTAAGGCTTCGGGTAAGGGTTAGGGTTAGGGTTAGGGTTAGGGTTAGGGTTAGGGGACGGGGACAGGGACGGTTTAGGGTACAGGTTAGGGTACGACAACGGTTTAGGGTGAGCGTACGTGTTAGGGTACAGGTTAGTGTTAGCGTACGGGTTAGGATTAGGGGACGGGTGAGGGTAAGGCTTCGGGTAAGGGTTAGGGTTAGGGTTAGGGTTAGGGTTAGGGGACGGGGACGGTTTAGGGTACACTTTAGGCTACGACAACGGTTTAGGGTGAGCGTACGTGTTAGGGTAGGGGTTAGTGTTAGCCTACGGGTTAGGATTAGGGGACGGGTGAGGGTAAGGCTTCGGGTAAGCGTTAGGGTTAGGGTTAGGGTTAGGGTTAGGGTTAGGGGACGGGGACAGGGACGGTTTAGGGTACAGGTTAGGGTACGACAACGGTTTAGCGTGAGCGTACATGTTAGGGTATGGGTTAGTGTTAGCGTACGGGTTAGGATTAGGGGACGGGTGAGGGTAAGGCTTCGGGTAAGGGTTAGGGTTAGGGTTAGGGGACGGGGACGGGGACGGGGATCGTTTAGGGTACAGGTTAGGGTACGACAACGGTTTAGGGTGAGCGTACGTGATAGGGTACGGTTTAGTGTTAGCGTACGGGTTAGGATTAGGGGACGGGTGAGGGTAAGGCTTTGGGTTAAGGATAGGGTTAGGGTTAGGGTTAGGGTTGGGGACGGGGACGGGGACGGTTTAGGGTACAGGTTAGGGTACGACATCAGTTTAGGGTGAGCGTACGTGTTAGGGTACGGGTTAGTGTTAGCTTACGGGTTAGGATTAGGGGACGGGTGAGTGTAAGGCTTCGGGTAAGGATTAGGGTTAGGGTTAGGGTTAGGGTTAGGGTTAGGGGACGGGGACGGTTTAGGGTACAGTTTAGTGTACGTCAACGGTTTAGGGTGAGCGTACCTGTTAGGGTACGGGTTAGCGTTAGCGTACGGGTTAGGATTAGGGGACGGGTGAGGGTAAGGCTTTGGGTAAGGGTTAGTGTTAGGGTTATGGTTCGGGTTAGGTTTAGGGGACGGGGACGGTTTAGGGTACAGATTAGCGTACGACAATGGTTTAGGGTGAGCGTACGTGTTAGGGTACGGGTTAGTGTTAGCGTACGGGTTAGGATTAGGGGACGGATGAGGGTAAGGCTTCGGGTAAGGGTTAGGGTTAGGGTTAGGGTTAGGGTTAGGGAACGGGGACGGTTTAGGGTACAGGTTAGGGTACGACAACGGTTTAGGGTGAGCGTACGTGTTAGGGTATGGTTTAGTGTTAGCGTACGGGTGAGGATTAGGGGACGGGTGAGTGTAAGGCTTCGGGTAAGGGTTAGGGTTAGGTTTAGGGTTAGGGTTAGGGGGCGGGGACGGTTTAGGGTACAGTTTAGGGTACGACAACGGTTTAGTGTGAGCGTACGTGTTAGGGTACGGGTTAGTGTTAGCGTACGGGTTAGGATTAGGGGACGGGTGAGGGTAAGGCTCGGGTAAGGTTTAGTGTTAGGGTTAGGGTTAGGGTTAGTTGACGGGGACGGTTTAGGGTACAGGTTAGGGTACGACAAGGGTTTAGGGTGAGCGTAAGTGTTAGGGTACGGGTTAGTGGTTGCGTACGGGTTAGGATTAGGGGACGGGTGAGGGTAAGGCTTCGGGTAAGGATTAGGGTTAGGGTTAGGGTTAGGGTAAGTGTTAGGGTATGGGGACGGTTTAGGGTACAGGTTAGGGTACGACAACGATTTAGTGTGAGCGTGCGTGTTAGGGTACGGGTTAGTGTTAGCGTACGTGTTAGGATTAGGGGACGGGTGAGGGTAAGGCTTCGGGTAAGGGTTAGGGTTAGTGTTAGGGTTAGGGTTAGGGGACGGGGACGGTTCAGGGTACAGGTTAGGCTACGACAACGGTTTAGGGTGAGCGTACGTGTTAGGGTACGGGTTAGTGTTAGCGTACGGTTTAGGATAAGGGGACGGGTGAGGGTAAGGCTTCGGGTAAGTGTTAGGGTTAGGGTTAGGTTTAGGGTATGGGGACGGTTTAGGGTACAGGTTAGGGTACGACAAAGTTTTAGGGTGTGCGTACGTGTTAGGGTACGGGTTAGTGTTAGCGTACTGGTTAGGATTAGGGGACGGGTGAGGGTAAGGCTTCGGGTAAGGGTTAGGGTTAGGGTTAGGGTTAGGGATAGGGTTAGGGGAAGGGGACGGTTTAGGGTACAGGTTAGGGTACGACAACGGTTTAGGGTGAGCGTACGTGTTAGGGTACGGGTTACTGTTATCGTATGGGTGAGGATTAGAGGACGGGTGAGGGTAAGGCTTCGGGTAAGTGTTACGGTTAGGGTTAGGTGACGGGGACGGTTTAGGGTACAGGTTAGGATACGACAACGGTTTAGGGTGAGCGTACGTGTTAGGGTACGGGTTAGTGTTAGCGCACGGGTTAGGATAAGGGGACGGGTGAGGTTAAGGCTTCGGGTAAGGGTTAGTGTTAGGGTTAGGGTTAGGGGACGGGGACGGTTTAGGGTACAGGTTAGGGTACGACCACGGTTTAGGGTGAGCGTACGTGTTAGGGTACGTGTTAGTGTTAGCGTACGGATTAGGATTAGGGGACGTGTGAGGGTAAGGCTTCGGGTATGTGTTAGGGTTAGGGTTAGTGTTAGGGTTAGGGTACGGGGACGGTTTAGGGTACAGGTTAGGGTACGACAACGATTTAGGGTGAGCGTACGTGTTAGGGTAGGGGTTAGTGTTAGCGTACGGGTTAGGATTAGGGGACGGGTGAGGGTAAGGCTTCGGGTAAGGGATAGGGTTAGGGTTAGGGTTAGGGGACGGGGACGGTTTAGGGTACAGGTTAGTATATGACAACGGTTTATGGTGAGCGTACGTGTTAGGGTACGGGTTAGTGTTAGCGTACGGGTTAGGATTAGGGGACGGGTGAGGGTAAGGCTTCGGGTAAGGGTTAGGGTTAGGGTTAGGGTTAGGGTTAGGGGACGGGGACGGGGACGGTTTAGGGTACAGGTTAGGGTACGACCACGGTTTAGGGTGAGCGTACGTGTTAGGGTACGGGTTAGTGTTAGCGTACGGTTTAGGATTAGGGGACGGGTAAGAGTAAGGCTTCGGGTAAGGGTTAGGGTTAAGGTTAGGGTTAGGGGATGGGGACGGTTTAGAGTACAGGTTAGTGTACGACAACGGTTTAGGGTGAGCGTACGTGTTAGGGTACGTGTTAGTGTTGGCGTACGGGTTAGTATTAGGGGACGGGTGAGGGTAAGGCTTCGGGTAAGGGTTAGGGTTAGGGTTAGGGTTAGGGGACGGGGACGGGGACGGTTTAGGGTACAGGTTAGGGTACGAAGACGGTTTAGGGTGAGCTTACGTGTTAGGGTACGATTTAGTGTTAGCGTAAGTGTTAGGATTAGGGGACGGGTGAGGGTAAGTCTTCGGGTAAGGGTTAGGGTTAGGCTTAGGGTTAGGGTTAGGGTTAGGGGACGGGGACGGTTTAGGGTACAGGTTAGTGTACGACAACGGTTTAGGGTGAGCGTACGTGTTAGGGTACGGGTTAGTGTTAGCGTACGTGTTAGGATTAGGGGACGGGTGAGGGTAAGGCTTCGGGTAAGGGTTAGGGTTAGTGTTAGGGTTAGGGTTAGGGTTACGGGACGGGAACAGGGACGGTTTAGGGTACAGGTTAGGGTACGACAACAGTTTAGGGTGAGCGTACGTGTTAGGGTACGGGTTAGTGTTAGCGTACGGGTTAGGATTAGGGGACGGGTGAGGGTAAGGCTTCGGGTAAGGGTTAGGGTTAGGGTTAGGGGACGGGGACGGGGACGGGGACGGCGCCGGTTTAGGGTACAGGTTAGTGTACGACAACGGTTTAGGGTGAGCGTACGTGTTAGGGTAAGGTTTAGTGTTAGCGTACGGGTTAGGATTAGGGGACGGGTGAGGGTAAGGCTTCGGGTAAGCGTTAGGGTTAGGGTTAGGGTTAGGGGACGGGGACGGTTTAGGGTACAGGTTAGTGTACGACAACGGTTTAGGTTTAGCGTACGTTTTAGGGTACGGGTTAGTGTTAGCGTACGGGTTAGGATTAGGGGACGGGTGAGGGTAAGGCTTCGGGTAAGGGTTAGGGTTAGGGTTAGGGTTAGGGGACGGGGATGGTTTAGGGTACAAGTTATGGTACGACAACGGTTTAGGGTGAGCGTACGTGTTAGGGTACGGGTTAGTGTTAGCGTACGGGTTAGGATTAGGGAACGGGTGAGGGTAAGGCTTCGGGTAAGGGTTAGGGTTAGGGTTAGGGGACGGGGACGTTTTAGGGTACAGGTTAGGGTACGACAACGGTTTAGGGTGAGTGTACGTGTTAGGGTACGGGTTAGTGTTAGCGTACGGGTTAGGATTAGGGGACGGGTGAGGGTAAGGCTTCGGGTAAGGGTTAGGGTTAGGGTTAGGGTTAGGGTTAGGGTTAGGGGACGGGGACCGTTTAGGGTACAGGTTAGGGTACAACAACGGTTTAGGGGGAGCGTACGTGTTAGGGTATGGGTTAGTGTTAGCGTACGGGTTAGGATTAGGGGACGGGTGAGCGTAAGGCTTCGGGTAAGGATTAGGGTTAGGGTTAGGGTTAGGGTTAGGGGACGGGGCGGGGACGGTTTAGGGTACAGGTTAGTGTACGACAACGATTTAGGGTGAGCGTACGTGTTAGGGTACAGGTTAGTGTTAGCGTACGGGCTAGGATTAGGGGACGGGTGAGGGTAAGGCTTCGGGTAAGGGATAGGGTTAGGGTTAGGGTTAGGGTTAGGGGACGGGGACGGTTTAGGGTACAGGTTAGGGTACGACAACGGTTTAGGGTGAGCGTACGTGTTAGGGTACGGGTTAGTGTTAGCGTACGGGTTAGGATTAGGGGACGGGTGAGGGTAAGGCTTCGGGTAAGGGTTAGGGTTAGGGTTAGGGTTAGGGTTAGGGTTACGGGAAGGCGAAAGGGACGGTTTAGGGTACAGGTTAGGGTACGACAATGGTTTAAGGTGAGCGTACGTGTTAGGGTACGGGTTAGTGTTAGCGTACGGGTTAGGATTAGGGGACGGGTGAGGGTAAGGCTTCGGGTAAGTGTTAGGGTTAGGGTTAGGGTTAGGGATAGGGTTAGGGGACGGGGACGGTTTAGGGTACAGGTTAGGGTACGACAACGGTTTAGGGTGAGCGTACGTGTTAGGGTACGGGTTAGTGTTAGCGTACGGGTTAGGATTAGGGGACGGGTGAGTGTACGTCTTCGGGTAAGTGTTAGGGTTAGGGTTAGTGTTCGGGGACGGTTTAGGGTACAGGTTAGGGTACGACAACGATTTAGGGTGAGCGTACGTGTTAGGGTACGGGTTAGTGTTAGCGTACGAGTTAGGATTAGGGGACGGATGAGGGTAAGGCTTCGGGTAAGTGTTAGGGTTAGGGTTAGGGCTAGGGTTAGGGTTAGGGGACGGGGACAGGGACGGTTTAGGGTACAGGTTAGGGTATGGGTTAGTGTTAGCGTACGGGTTAGGATTAGGGGACGGGTGAGGGTAAGGCTTCGGGTAAGGGTTAGGGTTAGGGTTAGGGGACGGGGACGGGGACGGGGACGGGGACGGTTTAGGGTACAGGTTAGGGTACGACAACGTTTTAGGGTGAGCGTACGTGTTAGGGTACGGGTTAGTGTTAGCGTACGGGTTAGGATTAGGGGACGGGTGAGGGTAAGGCTTCGGGTAAGGGTTAGGGTTAGGGTTAGGGGACGGGGACGGGGAATGGGACGGTTTAGGGTACAGGTTAGGGTACAACAACGGTTTAGGGTGAGCTTACGTGTTAGGGTACGAGTTAGTGTTAGCGTACAGGTTAGGAATAGGGGATGGGTGAGGGTAAGGGTTAGGGTTGGGGCTAGGGTTAGGGTTAGGGTTAGGGTTAGGGGACGGGGACGGTTTAGGGTACAGGTTAGGGTACGACAACGGTTTAGGGTGAGCGTACGTGTTAGGGTACGGGTTAGTGTTAGCGTACGGGTTAGGATTAGGGGACGGGTGAGGGTAAGGCTTCGGGTAAGGGTTAGGGTTAGGGTTAGGGGACGGGGATGGGGACGGGGACGGTTTAGGGTACAGGTTAGGGTACGACAACGGTTTAGGGTGAGCGTACGTGTTAGGGTACGGTTTAGTGTTAGCGTACGGTTTAGGATTAGGGGACGGGTGAGGGTAAGGCTTCGGGTAAGGGTTAGGGTTAGGGTTAGGGTTAGGGGACGGGGACGGAGACGGTTTAGGGTACAGGTTAGGGTACAACAACAGTTTAGGTTGAGCGTACGTGTTAGGGTACGGGTTATTGTTAGCGTACGGGTTAGGGTTAATGGACGGGTGAGGGTAAGGCTTCGGGTAAGGGTTAGGGTTAGGGTTAGGGTTAGGGTTAGGGGACGGGGACGGTTTAGGGTACAGGTTAGTATATGACAACGGTTTATGGTGAGCGTACGTGTTAGGGTACGGGTTAGTGTTAGCGTACGGGTTAGGATTAGGGGACGGGTGAGGGTAAGGCTTCGGGTAAGGGTTAGGGTTAGGGTTAGGGTTAGGGTTAGGGGACGGGGACGGGGACGGTTTAGGGTACAGGTTAGGGTACGACCACGGTTTAGGGTGAGCGTACGTGTTAGGGTACGGGTTAGTGTTAGCGTACGGTTTAGGATTAGGGGACGGGTAAGAGTAAGGCTTCGGGTAAGGGTTAGGGTTAAGGTTAGGGTTAGGGGATGGGGACGGTTTAGAGTACAGGTTAGTGTACGACAACGGTTTAGGGTGAGCGTACGTGTTAGGGTACGTGTTAGTGTTGGCGTACGGGTTAGTATTAGGGGACGGGTGAGGGTAAGGCTTCGGGTAAGGGTTAGGGTTAGGGTTAGGGTTAGGGGACGGGGACGGGGACGGTTTAGGGTACAGGTTAGGGTACGAAGACGGTTTAGGGTGAGCTTACGTGTTAGGGTACGATTTAGTGTTAGCGTAAGTGTTAGGATTAGGGGACGGGTGAGGGTAAGTCTTCGGGTAAGGGTTAGGGTTAGGCTTAGGGTTAGGGTTAGGGTTAGGGGACGGGGACGGTTTAGGGTACAGGTTAGTGTACGACAACGGTTTAGGGTGAGCGTACGTGTTAGGGTACGGGTTAGTGTTAGCGTACGTGTTAGGATTAGGGGACGGGTGAGGGTAAGGCTTCGGGTAAGGGTTAGGGTTAGTGTTAGGGTTAGGGTTAGGGTTACGGGACGGGAACAGGGACGGTTTAGGGTACAGGTTAGGGTACGACAACAGTTTAGGGTGAGCGTACGTGTTAGGGTACGGGTTAGTGTTAGCGTACGGGTTAGGATTAGGGGACGGGTGAGGGTAAGGCTTCGGGTAAGGGTTAGGGTTAGGGTTAGGGGACGGGGACGGGGACGGGGACGGCGCCGGTTTAGGGTACAGGTTAGTGTACGACAACGGTTTAGGGTGAGCGTACGTGTTAGGGTAAGGTTTAGTGTTAGCGTACGGGTTAGGATTAGGGGACGGGTGAGGGTAAGGCTTCGGGTAAGCGTTAGGGTTAGGGTTAGGGTTAGGGGACGGGGACGGTTTAGGGTACAGGTTAGTGTACGACAACGGTTTAGGTTTAGCGTACGTTTTAGGGTACGGGTTAGTGTTAGCGTACGGGTTAGGATTAGGGGACGGGTGAGGGTAAGGCTTCGGGTAAGGGTTAGGGTTAGGGTTAGGGTTAGGGGACGGGGATGGTTTAGGGTACAAGTTATGGTACGACAACGGTTTAGGGTGAGCGTACGTGTTAGGGTACGGGTTAGTGTTAGCGTACGGGTTAGGATTAGGGAACGGGTGAGGGTAAGGCTTCGGGTAAGGGTTAGGGTTAGGGTTAGGGGACGGGGACGTTTTAGGGTACAGGTTAGGGTACGACAACGGTTTAGGGTGAGTGTACGTGTTAGGGTACGGGTTAGTGTTAGCGTACGGGTTAGGATTAGGGGACGGGTGAGGGTAAGGCTTCGGGTAAGGGTTAGGGTTAGGGTTAGGGTTAGGGTTAGGGTTAGGGGACGGGGACCGTTTAGGGTACAGGTTAGGGTACAACAACGGTTTAGGGGGAGCGTACGTGTTAGGGTATGGGTTAGTGTTAGCGTACGGGTTAGGATTAGGGGACGGGTGAGCGTAAGGCTTCGGGTAAGGATTAGGGTTAGGGTTAGGGTTAGGGTTAGGGGACGGGGCGGGGACGGTTTAGGGTACAGGTTAGTGTACGACAACGATTTAGGGTGAGCGTACGTGTTAGGGTACAGGTTAGTGTTAGCGTACGGGCTAGGATTAGGGGACGGGTGAGGGTAAGGCTTCGGGTAAGGGATAGGGTTAGGGTTAGGGTTAGGGTTAGGGGACGGGGACGGTTTAGGGTACAGGTTAGGGTACGACAACGGTTTAGGGTGAGCGTACGTGTTAGGGTACGGGTTAGTGTTAGCGTACGGGTTAGGATTAGGGGACGGGTGAGGGTAAGGCTTCGGGTAAGGGTTAGGGTTAGGGTTAGGGTTAGGGTTAGGGTTACGGGAAGGGGAAAGGGACGGTTTAGGGTACAGGTTAGGGTACGACAATGGTTTAAGGTGAGCGTACGTGTTAGGGTACGGGTTAGTGTTAGCGTACGGGTTAGGATTAGGGGACGGGTGAGGGTAAGGCTTCGGGTAAGTGTTAGGGTTAGGGTTAGGGTTAGGGATAGGGTTAGGGGACGGGGACGGTTTAGGGTACAGGTTAGGGTACGACAACGGTTTAGGGTGAGCGTACGTGTTAGGGTACGGGTTAGTGTTAGCGTACGGGTTAGGATTAGGGGACGGGTGAGTGTACGTCTTCGGGTAAGTGTTAGGGTTAGGGTTAGTGTTCGGGGACGGTTTAGGGTACAGGTTAGGGTACGACAACGATTTAGGGTGAGCGTACGTGTTAGGGTACGGGTTAGTGTTAGCGTACGAGTTAGGATTAGGGGACGGATGAGGGTAAGGCTTCGGGTAAGTGTTAGGGTTAGGGTTAGGGCTAGGGTTAGGGTTAGGGGACGGGGACAGGGACGGTTTAGGGTACAGGTTAGGGTATGGGTTAGTGTTAGCGTACGGGTTAGGATTAGGGGACGGGTGAGGGTAAGGCTTCGGGTAAGGGTTAGGGTTAGGGTTAGGGGACGGGGACGGGGACGGGGACGGGGACGGTTTAGGGTACAGGTTAGGGTACGACAACGTTTTAGGGTGAGCGTACGTGTTAGGGTACGGGTTAGTGTTAGCGTACGGGTTAGGATTAGGGGACGGGTGAGGGTAAGGCTTCGGGTAAGGGTTAGGGTTAGGGTTAGGGGACGGGGACGGGGACTGGGACGGTTTAGGGTACAGGTTAGGGTACAACAACGGTTTAGGGTGAGCTTACGTGTTAGGGTACGAGTTAGTGTTAGCGTACAGGTTAGGAATAGGGGATGGGTGAGGGTAAGGGTTAGGGTTGGGGCTAGGGTTAGGGTTAGGGTTAGGGTTAGGGGACGGGGACGGTTTAGGGTACAGGTTAGGGTACGACAACGGTTTAGGGTGAGCGTACGTGTTAGGGTACGGGTTAGTGTTAGCGTACGGGTTAGGATTAGGGGACGGGTGAGGGTAAGGCTTCGGGTAAGGGTTAGGGTTAGGGTTAGGGGACGGGGACGGGGACGGGGACGGTTTAGGGTACAGGTTAGGATACGACAACGGTTTAGGGTGAGCGTACGTGTTAGGGTACGGTTTAGTGTTAGCGTACGGTTTAGGATTAGGGGACGGGTGAGGGTAAGGCTTCGGGTAAGGGTTAGGGTTAGGGTTAGGGTTAGGGGACGGGGACGGAGACGGTTTAGGGTACAGGTTAGGGTACAACAACAGTTTAGGTTGAGCGTACGTGTTAGGGTACGGGTTATTGTTAGCGTACGGGTTAGGGTTAATGGACGGGTGAGGGTAAGGCTTCGGGTAAGGGTTAGGGTTAGGGTTAGGGTTAGGGTTAGGGGACGGGGACGGTTTAGGGTACAGGTTAAGGTACGACAACGGTTTAGGGTGAGCGTACGTGTTACGGTACAGGCTAGTGTTAGCGTACGGGTTAGGATTAGGGGAAGGGTGAGGGTAAGGCTTCGGGCAAGTGTTAGGGTTAGGGTTAGGGTTAGGGTTAGGGGACGGGCATGGGGACGGTTTAGGGTACAGGTTAGGGTATGACAACCGTTTAGGGTGAGCGTACGTGTTAGGGTACGGGTTAGAGTTAGCGTACGGTTTAGGATTAGGGGACGGGTGAGAGTAAGGCTTCGGGTAAGGGTTAGGGTTAGGGTTAGGTTTAGGGTTAGGGTTAGGGGACGGGGACGGTTTAGGGTACAGGTTAGGGTACGACAACGGTTTAGGGTGAGCGTACGTGTTAGGGTACGGGTTAGTGTTAGCGTACGGGTGAGGATTATGGGACGGGTGAGTGTAAGTTTTCGGGGAAGGGTTAGGGTTAGGGTTAGGGTTAGGGTTAGCGTTAAGGGACGGGGACGGTTTAGGGTACAGGTTAGCGTACGACAACGGTTTAGGGTGAGCGTACGTGTTAGGGTACGGGTTAGTGTTAGCGTACGGGTTAGGATAAGGGGATGGGTGAGGCTAAGGCTTCGGGTAAGGGTTAGGGTTAGGGTTAGGGTTAGGGGACGGGGACAGTTTAGGGTACAGGTTAGGGTACGACAACGGTTTAGGGTGAGCGTACGTGTTAGGGTACGGGTTAGTGTTAGCGTACGGGTTAGGATTAGGGGACGGGTGAGGGTAAGGCTTCGGGTAAGTTTTAGGTTTAGGGTTAGGGTTAGGATTAGGGGATGGGGATGGTTTAGGGTACAGGTTAGAGTACGACAACGGTTTAGGGTGAGAATACGTGTTAGGGTACGGGTTAGTGTTAGCGTACGGGTTAGGATAAGGGGACGGGTGAGGGTAAGGCTTCGGGTAAGGGTTAGGGTTAGGGTTAGGGTTAGGGTTAGGGGACGGGGACGGTTTAGGGTACCGGTTAGGGTACGTCAACGGTTTAGGCTGAGCGTACGTGTTAGGGTACGGGTTAGTGTTAGTGTACGGGTTAGGATTAAGGGACGGGTGAGGGTAAGGCTTCGGGTAAGGGTTAGGGTTAGGGTTAGGGTTAGGGTTAGGGGACGGGGACGGTTTAGGGTACAGGTTACTGTACGACAACGGTTTAGGGTGAGCGTACGTGTTAGGGTACGGGTTAGTGTTAGCGTACGGGTGAGGACTAGGGGACGGGTGAGTGTAAGGCTTCGGGTAAGGGTTAGGGTTAGGGTTAGGTTAGGGTTAGGGTTAGGGAACGGGGACGGTTTAGGGTACAGCTTAGGGTACGACAACGGTTTAGGGTGAGCGTACGTGTTAGGGTACGGGTTAGTGTTAGCGTACGGGTTAGGATTAGGGGACGGGTGAGGGTAAGGCTTCGGGTAAGTGTTAGGTTTACGGTTAGGGTTAGGATTAGGGGACGGGGACGGTTTAGGGTACAGGTTAGGGTACGACAACGGTTTAGGGTGAGCGTACGTGTTAGGGTACGGGTTAGTGTTAGCGTACGGGTTAGGATAATGGGACGGGTGAGGGTAAGGCTTCGGGTAAGGGTTAGGGTTAGGGTTAGGGTTAGGGGACGGGGACGGTTTAGGGTACCGGTTAGGGTACGTCAACGGTTTAGGGTGAGCGTACGTGTTAGGGTACGGGTTAATGTTAGCGTACGGGTTAGGATTAGTGGACGGGTGAGGGTAAGGCTTCGGGTAAGTGTTATGGTTAGGGTTAGGGTTAGGGTTAGGGTACAGGGACGGTTTAGGGTACAGGTTAGGGTACGACAATGTTTTAGGGTGAGCGTACGTGTTAGGGTACGGGTTAGTGTTAGCGTACGGGTTAGGACTAGGGGACGGGTGAGGGTAAGGCTTCGGGTAAGGGTTAGGGTTAGGGTTAGGGTTAGGGTTAGGGGACGGGGACGGTTTAGGGTACAGGTTAGGCTACGACAACGGTTTAGGGTGAGCGTATGTGTTAGGGTAGGGGTTAGTGTTAGCGTACGGGTTAGGATTAGGGGACGGGTGAGGGTAAGGCTTCGGGTAAGGGTTAGGGTTAGGGTTAGGGTTAGGGTTAGGGTTAGGGGACGGGGACAGGGACGGTTTAGGGTACAGGTTAGGGTACGACAACGGTTTAGCGTGAGCGTACATGTTAGGGTATGGGTTAGTGTTAGCGTACGGGTTAGAATTAGGGGACGGGTGAGGGTAAGGCTTCGGGTAAGGGTTAGGGTTAGGGTTAGGGGACGGGGACGGGGACGGGGATGGTTTAGGGTACAGGTTAGGGTACGACAACGGTTTAGGGTGAGCGTACGTGATAGGGTACGGTTTAGTGTTAGCGTACGGGTTAGGATTAGGGGACGGGTGAGGGTAAGGCTTCGGGTAAAGGATAGGGTTAGGGTTAGGGTTAGGGTTGGGGACGGGGACGGGGACGGTTTAGGGTACAGGTTAGGGTACGACATCAGTTTAGGGTGAGCGTACGTGTTAGGGTACGGGTTAGTGTTAGCGTACGGGTTAGGATTAGGGGACGGGAGAGGGTAAGGCTTCGGGTAAAGGTTAGGGTTAGGGTTACGGTTAGGGGACGGGGACGGGGACGGTTTAGGGTACAGTTTAGGGTACGACAACGGTTTAGGGTGAGCGTACGTGTTAGGGTACGGGTTAGTGTTAGCGTACGGGTTAGGATTAGGGGACGGGTGAGGGTAAGGCTTCGGGTAAGGGTTAGGGTTAGGGTTAGGGTTAGGGTTAGGGGACAGGGACGGTTTAGGGTACAGGTTAGGGTACGACAACGGTTTAGGGTGAGCATACGTGTTAGGGTACGGGTTAGTGTTAGCCTACGAGTTAGGTTTAGGCGACGGGTGAGGGTAAGGCTTCGGGAAAGGGTTAGGGTTAGGGTTAGGGTTAGGGGTCGGGCACGGGGACGGTTTAGGGTACAGGTTAGGGTACGGCAACCGTTTAGGGTGAGCATACGTGTTAGGGTACGGGTTAGTGTTAGCCTACGGGTTAGGATTAAGGGACGGGTGAGGGTAAGGCTTCGGGTAAGGGTTAGGGTTAGGGTTAGGGTTAGGGTTAGGGGACGGGGACGGGGACGGTTTAGGGTACAGGTTAGGGTACGACAACGGTTTAGGGTGAGCGTACGTGTTAGGGTACGGGTTAGTGTTAGCATACGGGTTAGAATTAGGGGACGGGTGAGGGTAAGGCTTCGGGTAAGGGTTAGGATTAGGGTTAGGGTTAGGGGACGGGGACGGTTTAGGGTACAGGTTAGGGTACGACAACGGTTTAGGGTGAGCGTACGTGTTTGGGTACGGGTTAGTGTTATTGTACGGGTTAGGATTAGGGGACGGGTGAGGGTAAGGCTTCGGGTAAGGGTTAGGGTTAGGGTTAGGGTTAAGGTTAGGGTTAGGGGACGGGGACGGTTTAGGGTACAGGTTAGGGTACGACAACGGTTTAGGGTGAGCGTACGTGTTAGGGTACGGGTTAGTGTTTGCGTACGGGTGAGGATTAGAGGACGGATGAGTGTAAGGCTTCGGGTAAGGGTTAGGGTTAGGGGACGGGGACGGTTTAGGGTACAGGTTAGGGTACGACAACGGTTTAGGGTGAGCGTCCGTGTTAGGGTACGGGTTAGTGTTAGCGTACGGGTTAGGATTAGGGGACGGGTGAGGGTAAGGCTTCGGGTAAGGGTTAGGGTTAGGGTTAGGGTTAAGGTTAGGGGACGGGGACGGTTTAGGGTACAGGTTAGGGTACGACAACGGTTTAGGTTGAGCGTATGTGTTAGGGTACGGGTTAGTGTTAGCGTACGGGTTAGGATAAGGGGACGGGTGAGGGTAAGGCTTCGGGTAAGGGTTAGGGTTAGGGTTAGGGTTAGGGTTAGGGTACGGGGATGGTTTAGGGTACAGGTTAGGTTAGGACAACGGTTTAGGGTGAGCGTACATGTTAGGGTACGGGTTAGTGTTATAGTACGGGTGAGGATTAGGGGACGGGTGAGGGTAAGGCTTCGGGTAAGGGTTAGGGTTAGGGGACGGGGACGGTTTAGGGTACAGGTTAGGGTACGACAACGGTTTAAGGTGAGCGTACGTGTTAGGGTACGGGTTAGTGTTAGCGTACGGGTTAGGATTAGGGGACGGGTGAGGGTAAGGCTTCGGGTAAGTGTTAGGGTTAGGGTTAGGGTTAGGGTACGGGGACGGCTTAGGGTACAGGTTAGGGTACGACAACGATTTAGGGTGAGCGTACGTGTTAGGGTACGGGTTAGTGATAGCGAACGGGTTAGGATTAGGGGACGGGTGAGGGTAAGGCTTCGGGTAAGGGTTAGGGTTAGGGTTAGTAGACGGGACGGTTTAGGGTACAGGTTAGGCTACGACAACGGTTTAGGGTGAGCGTACGTGTTAGGTTACGGGTTAGTGTTAACGTACAGGTTAGGATTAGGGGACGGGTGAGGGTAAGGCTTCGGGTAAGTGTTAGGCTTTGGGTTAGGGTTAGGGTTAGGGTTAGGGTTCAGGGACGGTTTAGGGTACAGGTTAGGGTACGACAACAATTTAGGGTGAGCGTACGTGTTAGGGTACGGGTTAGTGTTAGCGTACGAGTTAGAATTAGGGGACGGGTGAGGGTAAGGCTTCGTGTAAGGGTTAGGGTTAGGGTTAGGGTTATGGGACGGGGATGGTTTAGGGTACAGGTTAGGCTGCGTCAACGGTTTAGGGTGTGCGTACGTGTTAGGGTACGGGTTAGTGTTAGCGTACGGGTTAGGATTAGGGGACGGGTGAGGGTAAGGCTTCGGGTAAGGGTTAGGGTTAGGGTTAGGGTTAGGGTTAGGGGACGGGGACAGGGACGGTTTAGGGTACATTTTAGGGTATGACAACGGTTTAGGGTGAGCGTACATGTTAGGGTATGGGTTAGTGTTAGCGTACGGGTTAGGATTAGGGGACGGGTGAGGGTAAGGCTTCGGGTAAGGGTTAGGGTTAGGGTTAGGGTTAGGGATAGGGTTAGGGGAAGGGGACGGTTTAGGGTACAGGTTAGGGTACGACAACGGTTTAGGGTGAGCGTACGTGTTAGGGTACGGGTTAGTGTTATCGTACGGGTGAGGATTAGGGGACGGGTGAGGGTAAGGCTTCGGGTAAGGGTTACGGTTAGGGTTAGGTGACGGGGACGGTTTAGGGTACAGGTTAGGATACGACAACGGTTTAGGGTGAGCGTACGTGTTAGGGTACGGGTTAGTGTTAGCGCACGGGTTAGGATAAGGGGACGGGTGAGGTTAAGGCTTCCGGTAAGGGTTAGTGTTAGGGTTAGGGTTAGGGGACGGGGACGGTTTAGGGTACAGGTTAGGGTACGACCACGGTTTAGGGTGAGCGTACGTGTTAGGGTACGTGTTAGTGTTAGCGTACGGATTAGGATTAGGGGACGGGTGAGGGTAAGGCTTCGGGTAAGTGTTAGGGTTAGGGTTAGGGTTAGGGTTAGGGTACGGGGACGGTTTAGGGTACAGGCTAGGGTACGACAACGATTTAGGGTGAGCGTACGTGTTAGGGTAGGGGTTAGTGTTAGCGTACGGGTTAGGATTAGGGGACGGGTGAGGGTAAGGCTTCGGGTAAGGGATAGGGTTAGGGTTAGGGTTAGGGGACGGGGACGGTTTAGGGTACAGGTTAGGATATGACAACGGTTTAGGGTGAGCGTACGTGTTAGGGTACGGGTTAGTGTTAGCGTACGGGTTAGGATTAGGGGACGGGTGAGGGTAAGGCTTCGGGTAAGGGTTAGGGTTAGGGTTAGGGTTAGGGTTAGGGGACGGGGACGGGGACGGTTTAGGGTACAGGTTAGGGTACGACCACGGTTTAGGGTGAGCGTACGTGTTAGGGTACGGGTTAGTGTTAGCGTACGGTTTAGGATTAGGGGACGGGTAAGAGTAAGGCTTCGGGTAAGGGTTAGGGTTAAGGTTAGGGTTAGGGGATGGGGACGGTTTAGGGTACAGGTTAGTGTACGACAACGGTTTAGGGTGAGCGTACGTGTTAGGGTAAGTGTTAGTGTTGGCGTACGGGTTAGTATTAGGGGACGGGTGAGGGTAAGGCTTCGGGTAAGGGTTAGGGTTAGGGTTAGGGTTAGGGGACGGGGACGGGGACGGTTTAGGGTACAGGTTAGGGTACGAAGACGGTTTAGGGTGAGCTTACGTGTTAGGGTACGATTTAGTGTTAGCGTAAGTGTTAGGATTAGGGGACGGGTGAGGGTAAGTCTTCGGGTAAGGGTTAGGGTTAGGCTTAGGGTTAGGGTTAGGGTTAGGGGACGGGGACGGTTTCGGGTACAGGTTAGTGTACGACAACGGTTTAGGGTGAGCGTACGTGTTAGGGTACGGGTTAGTGTTAGCGTACGTGTTAGGATTAGGGGACGGGTGAGGGTAAGGCTTCGGGTAAGGGTTAGGGTTAGTGTTAGGGTTAGGGTTAGGGTTACGGGACGGGAACAGGGACGGTTTAGGGTACAGGTTAGGGTACGACAACAGTTTAGGGTGAGCGTACGTGTTAGGGTACGGGTTAGTGTTAGCGTACGGGTTAGGATTAGGGGACGGGTGAGGGTAAGGCTTCGGGTAAGGGTTAGGGTTAGGGTTAGGGTTAGGGGACGGGGATTGTTTAGGGTACAAGTTATGGTACGACAACGGTTTAGGGTGAGCGTACGTGTTAGGGTACGGGTTAGTGTTAGCGTACGGGTTAGGATTAGGGAACGGGTGAGGGTAAGGCTTCGGTTAAGGGTTAGGGTTAGGGTTAAGGGATGGGGACGGTTTAGGGTACAGGTTAGGGTATGACAACGGTTTAGGGTGAGCGTACATGTTAGGGTACGGGTTAGTGTTAGCGTACGGGTTAGGATTAGGGGACGGGTGAGGGTAAGGCTTCGGGTAAGGGTTAGGGTTAGGGTTAGGGTTAGGGTTAGGGTTAGGGTACGGGGACGGTTTAGGGTACAGGTTAGGGTACGACAACGGTTTAGGGTGAGCGTACGTGTTAGGGTACGGGTTAGTGTTCGCGTACGGGTTAGGATTAGGGGACGGGTAAGGGTAAGGCTACGGGTAAGGGTTAGGGTTAGGTTTAGGGTTAGGGTTAGGGTTAGGGGACGGTTTAGGGTACAGGTTAGGGTACGACAACGGTTTAGGGTGAGCGTACGTGTTAGGGTACGGGTTAGTGTTAGCGTACGGGTTAGGATAAGGGGACGGGTGAGCGTAAGGCTTCGGGTAAGGGTTAGGGTTAGGATTAGGGTTAGGGGACGGGGACGGTTTAGGGTACAGGTTAGGGTACGACAACGGTTTAAGGTGAGCGTACGTGTTAGGGTATGGGTTAGTGTTAGCGTACGGGTTACGATTAGGGGACGGGTGAG
This sequence comes from Delphinapterus leucas, assembly GCF_059928025.1. Taxonomy (NCBI): domain Eukaryota; kingdom Metazoa; phylum Chordata; class Mammalia; order Artiodactyla; family Monodontidae; genus Delphinapterus; species Delphinapterus leucas. The sequence continues at coordinate 4,278,280 of NW_028322248.1, forward strand.
GGTAAGGCTTCGGGTAAGTTTTAGTGTTAGGGTTAGGGTTAGGGTTAGGGTTAGGGTACGGGGACGGTTTAGGGTAGAGGTTAGGGTACGACAACGATTTAGGGTGAGCGTACGTGTTAGGGTACGGGTTAGTGTTAGCGTACGGGTTAGGATTAGGGTAAGGGTGAGGGTAAGACTTCGGGTAAGGGTTAGGGTTAAGGTTAGGGTTAGGGGACTGGACGGTTTAGGGTACAGGTTAGGCTACGACAACGGTTTAGGGTGAGCGTACGTGTTAGGGTACGGTTTAGTGTTAGCGTACGGGTTAGGATTAGGGGACGGGTGAGGGTAAGGCTTCGGGTAAGGGTTAGGGTTAGGGTTAGGGTTAGGGTTAGGGGACGGGGACGGTTTAGGGTACAGGTTAGGGTACGACAACGGTTTAGGGTGAGCGTACGTGTTAGGGTACGGGTTAGTGTTAGCGTACGGGTTAGGATTAAGGGACGGGTGAGGGTAAGGCTTCGGGTAAGTGTTAGGGTTAGGGTTAGGGTTAGGGTAAGGGTTAGTGTTCGGGGACGGTTGAGGGTACAGGTTAGGGTACGACAACGATTTAGGGTGAGCGTACGTGTTAGGGTACGGGTTAGTGTTAGCGTACGTGTTAGGATTAGGGGACGGGTGAGGGTAAGGCTTCGGATAAGGGTTAGGGTTAGGGTTAGGGTTAGGGTTAGGGTTAGGGGACGGGGACGGTTTAGGGTACAGGTTAGGCTGCGACAACGGTTTAGGGTGAGCGTAAGTGTTAGGGTACGGGTTAGTGTTTGCGTACGGGTGAGGATTAGAGGACGGATGAGTGTAAGGCTTCGGGTAAGTGTTAGGGTTAGGGGACGGGGACGGTTTAGGGTACAGGTTAGGGTACGACAACGGTTTAGGGTGAGCGTACGTGTTTGGGTACGGGTTAGTGTTAGCGTACGGTTTAGGATTAGGGGACGGGTGAGGGTAAGGCTTCGGGTAACGGTTAGGGTTAGGGTTAGGGGACGGGGACGGTTTAGGGTACAGGTTAGGGTACGACAACGGTTTAGGGTGAGCGTCCGTGTTAGGGTACGGGTTAGTGTTAGCGTACGGGTTAGGATTAGGGGACGGGTGAGGGTAAGGCTTCGGGTAAGGGTTAGGGTTAGGGTTAGGGTTAGGGTTAAGGGACGGGGACGGTTTAGGGTACAGGTTAGGGTACGACAACAGTTTAGGGTGAGCGTATGTGTTAGGGTACGGGTTAGTGTTAGCGTACGGGTTAGGATAAGGGGACGGGTGAGGGTAAGGCTTCGGGTAAGGGTTAGGGTTAGGGTTAGGGTTAGGGTTAGGGTTAGTGTACGGGGATGGTTTAGGGTACAGGTTAGGTTAGGACAACGGTTTAGGGTGAGCGTACATGTTAGGGTACGGGTTAGTGTTATAGTACGTGTGAGGATTAGGGGACGGGTGAGGGTAAGGCTTCGGGTAAGGGTTAGGGTTAGGGTTAGGGGACGGGGACGGTTTAGGGTACAGGTTAGGGTACGACAACGGTTTAAGGTGAGCGTACGTGTTAGGGTACGGGTTAGTGTTAGCGTACGGGTTAGGATTAGGGGACGGGTGAGGGTAAGGCTTCGGGTAAGTGTTAGGCTTAGGGTTAGGGTTAGGGTACGGGGACGGCTTAGGGTACAGGTTAGGGTACGACAACGATTTAGGGTGAGCGTACGTGTTAGGGTACGGGTTAGTGATAGCGAACGGGTTAGGATTATGGGACGGGTGAGGGTAAGGCTTCGGGTAAGGGTTAGGGTTAGGGTTAGTTGACGGGACGGTTTAGGGTACAGGTTAGGCTACGACAACGGTTTAGGGTGAGCGTACGTGTTAGGTTACGGGTTAGTGTTAGCGTACAGGTTAGGATTAGGGGACGGGTGAGGGTAAGGCTTCGGGTAAGTGTTAGGGTTTGGGTTAGGGTTAGGGTTAGGGTTAGGGTTCAGGGACGGTTTAGGGTACAGGTTAGGGTACGACAACAATTTAGGGTGAGCGTACGTGTTAGGGTACGGTTTAGTGTTAGCGTACGAGTTAGGATTAGTTGACGGGTGAGGGTAAGGCTTCGTGTAAGGGTTAGGGTTAGGGTTAGGGTTATGGGACGGGGATGGTTTAGGGTACAGGTTAGGCTGCGTCAACGGTTTAGGGTGTGCGTACGTGTTAGGGTACGGGTTAGTGTTAGCGTACGGGTTAGGATTAGGGGACGGGTGAGGGTAAGGCTTCGGGTAAGGGTTAGGGTTAGGGTTAGGGTTAGGGTTAGGTTTAGGGGACGGGGACAGGGACGGTTTAGGGTACATTTTAGGGTATAACAACGGTTTAGGGTGAGCGTACATGTTAGGGTATGGGTTAGTGTTAGCGTACGGGTTAGGATTAGGGGACGGGTGAGGGTAAGGCTTCGGGTAAGGGTTAGGGTTAGGGTTAGGGTTAGGGATAGGGTTAGGGGAAGGGGACGGTTTAGGGTACAGGTTAGGGTACGACAACGGTTTAGGGTGAGCGTATGTGTTAGGGTACGGGTTAGTGTTATCGTACGGGTGAGGATTAGGGGACGGGTGAGGGTAAGGCTTCGGGTAAGGGTTACGGTTAGGGTTAGGTGACGGGGACGGTTTAGGGTACAGGTTAGGATACGACAACGGTTTAGGGTGAGCGTACGTGTTAGGGTACGGGTTAGTGTTAGCGCACGGGTTAGGATAAGGGTACGGGTGAGGTTAAGGCTTCGGGTAAGGGTTAGTGTTAAGGTTAGGGTTAGGGGACGGGGACGGTTTAGGGTACAGGTTAGGGTACGACAACGGTTTAGGGTGAGCGTACGTGTTAGGGTACGTGTTAGTGTTAGCGTACGGATTAGGATTAGGGGACGGGTGAGGGTAAGGCTTCGGGTAAGTGTTAGGGTTAGGGTTAGGGTTAGGGTTAGGGTACGGGGACGGTTTAGGGTACAGGTTAGGGTACGACAACGATTTAGGGTGAGCGTACGTGTTAGGGTAGGGGTTAGTGTTAGCGTACGGGTTAGGATTAGGGGACGGGTGAGGGTAAGGCTTCGGGTAAGGGATAGGGTTAGGGTTAGGGTTAGGGGACGGGGACGGTTTAGGGTACAGGTTAGGATATGACAACGGTTTAGGGTGAGCGTACGTGTTAGGGTACGGGTTAGTGTTAGCGTACGGGTTAGGATTAGGGGACGGGTGAGGGTAAGGCTTCGGGTAAGGGTTAGGGTTAGGGTTAGGGTTAGGGTTAGGGGACGGGGACGGGGACGGTTTAGGGTACAGGTTAGGGTACGACCACGGTTTAGGGTGAGCGTACGTGTTAGGGTACGGGTTAGTGTTAGCGTACGGTTTAGGATTAGGGGACGGGTAAGAGTAAGGCTTCGGGTAAGGGTTAGGGTTAAGGTTAGGGTTAGGGGATGGGGACGGTTTAGGGTACAGGTTAGTGTACGACAACGGTTTAGGGTGAGCGTACGTGTTAGGGTACGTGTTAGTGTTGGCGTACGGGTTATAATTAGGGGACGGGTGAGGGTAAGGCTTCGGGTAAGGGTTAGGGTTAGGGTTAGGGTTAGGGGACGGGGACGGGGACGGTTTAGGGTACAGGTTAGGGTACGAAGACGGTTTAGGGTGAGCTTACGTGTTAGGGTACGATTTAGGGTTAGCGTAAGTGTTAGGATTAGGGGACGGGTGAGGGTAAGTCTTCGGGTAAGGGTTAGGGTTAGGCTTAGGGTTAGGGTTAGTGTTAGGGGACGGGGACGGTTTAGGGTACAGGTTAGTGTACGACAACGGTTTAGGGTGAGCGTACGTGTTAGGGTACGGGTTAGTGTTAGCGTACGTGTTAGGATTAGGGGACGGGTGAGGGTAAGGCTTCGGGTAAGGGTTAGGGTTAGTGTTAGTGTTAGGGTTAGGGTTACGGGACGGGAACAGGGACGGTTTAGGGTACAGGTTAGGGTACGACAACAGTTTAGGGTGAGCGTACGTGTTAGGGTACGGGTTAGTGTTAGCGTACGGGTTAGGATTAGGGGACGGGTGAGGGTAAGGCTTCGGGTAAGGGTTAGGGTTAGGGTTAGGGGACGGGGACGGGGACGGGGACGGCGCCGGTTTAGGGTACAGGTTAGTGTAAGACAACGGTTTAGGGTGAGCGTACGTGTTAGGGTACGGTTTAGTGTTAGCGTACGGGTTAGGATTAGGGGACGGGTGAGGGTAAGGCTTCGGGTAAGCGTTAGGGTTAGGGTTAGGGTTAGGGGACGGGGACGGTTTAGGGTACAGGTTAGTGTACGACAACGGTTTAGGTTTAGCGTACGTTTTAGGGTACGGGTTAGTGTTAGCGTACGGGTTAGGATTAGGGGACGGGTGAGGGTAAGGCTTCGGGTAAGGGTTAGGGTTAGGGTTAGGGTTAGGGGACGGGGATGGTTTAAGGTACAAGTTATGGTACGACAACGGTTTAGGGTGAGCGTACGTGTTAGGGTACGGGTTAGTGTTAGCGTACGGGTTAGGATTAGGGAACGGGTGAGGGTAAGGCTTCGGGTAAGGGTTAGGGTTAGGGTTAGGGTTAGGGTTAGGGTTACAGGACGGGAACGGTTTAGGGTACAGGTTAGGGTACGACCACGGTTTAGGGTGAGCGTACGTGTTAGGGTACGGGTTAGTGTTCGCGTACGGGTTAGGATTAGGGGACGGGTAAGGGTAAGGCTACGGGTAAGGGTTAGGGTTAGGGTTAGGGTTAGGGTTAGGGTTAGGGGACGGTTTAGGGTACAGGTTAGGGTACGACAACGGTTTAGGGTGAGCGTACGTGTTAGGGTACGGGTTAGTGTTAGCGTACGGGTTAGGATAAGGGGACGGGTGAGCGTAAGGCTTCGGGTAAGGGTTAGGGTTAGGATTAGGGTTAGGGGACGGGGACGGTTTAGGGTACAGGTTAGGGTACGACAACGGTTTAAGGTGAGCGTACGTGTTAGGGTACGGGTTAGTGTTAGCGTACGGTTTACGATTAGGGGACGGGTGAGGGTAAGGCTTCGGGTAAGTTTTAGTGTTAGGGTTAGGGTTAGGGTTAGGGTTAGGGTACGGGGACGGTTTAGGCTAGAGGTTAGGGTACGACAACGATTTAGGGTGAGCGTACGTGTTAGGGTACGGGTTAGTGTTAGCGTACGGGTTAGGATTAGGGTAAGGGTGAGGGTAAGACTTCGGGTAAGGGTTAGGGTTAGGGTTAGGGTTAGCGGACTGGACGGTTTAGGGTACAGGTTAGGCTACGACAACGGTTTAGGGTGAGCGTACGTGTTAGGGTACGGGTTAGTGTTAGCGTACGGGTTAGGATTAGGGGAAGGGTGAGGGTAAGGCTTCGGGTAAGGGTTAGGGTTAGGGTTAGGGTTAGGGTTAGGGGACGGGGACGGTTTAGGGTACAGGTTAGGGTACGACAACGGTTTAGGGTGAGCGTACGTGTTAGGGTACGGGTTAGTGTTAGCATACGGGTTAGGATTAGGGGACGGGTGAGGGCAAGGCTTCGGGTAAGTGTTAGGGTTAGGGTTAGGGTTAGGGTAAGGGTTAGTGTTCGGGGACGGTTGAGGGTACAGGTTAGGGTACGACAACGATTTAGGGTGAGCGTACGTGTTAGGGTACGGGTTAGTGTTAGCGTACGAGTTAGGATTAGGGGACGGGTGAGGGTAAGGCTTCGGATAAGGGTTAGGGTTAGGGTTAGGGTTAGGGTTAGGGAACGGGGACGGTTTAGGGTACAGGTTAGGGTACGACAACGGTTTAGGGTGAGCGTACGTGTTAGGGTACGGGTTACTGTTATCGTATGGGTGAGGATTAGAGGACGGGTGAGGGTAAGTCTTCGGGTAAGTGTTACGGTTAGGGTTAGGTGACGGGGACGGTTTAGGGTACAGGTTAGGATACGACAACGGTTTAGGGTGAGCGTACGTGTTAGGGTACGGGTTAGTGTTAGCGCACGGGTTAGGATAAGGGGACGGGTGAGGTTAAGGCTTCGGGTAAGGGTTAGTGTTAGGGTTAGGGTTAGGGGACGGGGACGGTTTAGGGTACAGGTTAGGGTACGACCACGGTTTAGGGTGAGCGTACGTGTTAGGGTACGTGTTAGTGTTAGCGTACGGATTAGGATTAGGGGACGTGTGAGGGTAAGGCTTCGGGTATGTGTTAGGGTTAGGGTTAGTGTTAGGGTTAGGGTACGGGGACGGTTTAGGGTACAGGTTAGGGTACGACAACGATTTAGGGTGAGCGTACGTGTTAGGGTAGGGGTTAGTGTTAGCGTACGGGTTAGGATTAGGGGACGGGTGAGGGTAAGGCTTCGGGTAAGGGATAGGGTTAGGGTTAGGGTTAGGGGACGGGGACGGTTTAGGGTACAGGTTAGTATATGACAACGGTTTATGGTGAGCGTACGTGTTAGGGTACGGGTTAGTGTTAGCGTACGGGTTAGGATTAGGGGACGGGTGAGGGTAAGGCTTCGGGTAAGGGTTAGGGTTAGGGTTAGGGTTAGGGTTAGGGGACGGGGACGGGGACGGTTTAGGGTACAGGTTAGGGTACGACCACGGTTTAGGGTGAGCGTACGTGTTAGGGTACGGGTTAGTGTTAGCGTACGGTTTAGGATTAGGGGACGGGTAAGAGTAAGGCTTCGGGTAAGGGTTAGGGTTAAGGTTAGGGTTAGGGGATGGGGACGGTTTAGAGTACAGGTTAGTGTACGACAACGGTTTAGGGTGAGCGTACGTGTTAGGGTACGTGTTAGTGTTGGCGTACGGGTTAGTATTAGGGGACGGGTGAGGGTAAGGCTTCGGGTAAGGGTTAGGGTTAGGGTTAGGGTTAGGGGACGGGGACGGGGACGGTTTAGGGTACAGGTTAGGGTACGAAGACGGTTTAGGGTGAGCTTACGTGTTAGGGTACGATTTAGTGTTAGCGTAAGTGTTAGGATTAGGGGACGGGTGAGGGTAAGTCTTCGGGTAAGGGTTAGGGTTAGGCTTAGGGTTAGGGTTAGGGTTAGGGGACGGGGACGGTTTAGGGTACAGGTTAGTGTACGACAACGGTTTAGGGTGAGCGTACGTGTTAGGGTACGGGTTAGTGTTAGCGTACGTGTTAGGATTAGGGGACGGGTGAGGGTAAGGCTTCGGGTAAGGGTTAGGGTTAGTGTTAGGGTTAGGGTTAGGGTTACGGGACGGGAACAGGGACGGTTTAGGGTACAGGTTAGGGTACGACAACAGTTTAGGGTGAGCGTACGTGTTAGGGTACGGGTTAGTGTTAGCGTACGGGTTAGGATTAGGGGACGGGTGAGGGTAAGGCTTCGGGTAAGGGTTAGGGTTAGGGTTAGGGGACGGGGACGGGGACGGGGACGGCGCCGGTTTAGGGTACAGGTTAGTGTACGACAACGGTTTAGGGTGAGCGTACGTGTTAGGGTAAGGTTTAGTGTTAGCGTACGGGTTAGGATTAGGGGACGGGTGAGGGTAAGGCTTCGGGTAAGCGTTAGGGTTAGGGTTAGGGTTAGGGGACGGGGACGGTTTAGGGTACAGGTTAGTGTACGACAACGGTTTAGGTTTAGCGTACGTTTTAGGGTACGGGTTAGTGTTAGCGTACGGGTTAGGATTAGGGGACGGGTGAGGGTAAGGCTTCGGGTAAGGGTTAGGGTTAGGGTTAGGGTTAGGGGACGGGGATGGTTTAGGGTACAAGTTATGGTACGACAACGGTTTAGGGTGAGCGTACGTGTTAGGGTACGGGTTAGTGTTAGCGTACGGGTTAGGATTAGGGAACGGGTGAGGGTAAGGCTTCGGGTAAGGGTTAGGGTTAGGGTTAGGGGACGGGGACGTTTTAGGGTACAGGTTAGGGTACGACAACGGTTTAGGGTGAGTGTACGTGTTAGGGTACGGGTTAGTGTTAGCGTACGGGTTAGGATTAGGGGACGGGTGAGGGTAAGGCTTCGGGTAAGGGTTAGGGTTAGGGTTAGGGTTAGGGTTAGGGTTAGGGGACGGGGACCGTTTAGGGTACAGGTTAGGGTACAACAACGGTTTAGGGGGAGCGTACGTGTTAGGGTATGGGTTAGTGTTAGCGTACGGGTTAGGATTAGGGGACGGGTGAGCGTAAGGCTTCGGGTAAGGATTAGGGTTAGGGTTAGGGTTAGGGTTAGGGGACGGGGCGGGGACGGTTTAGGGTACAGGTTAGTGTACGACAACGATTTAGGGTGAGCGTACGTGTTAGGGTACAGGTTAGTGTTAGCGTACGGGCTAGGATTAGGGGACGGGTGAGGGTAAGGCTTCGGGTAAGGGATAGGGTTAGGGTTAGGGTTAGGGTTAGGGGACGGGGACGGTTTAGGGTACAGGTTAGGGTACGACAACGGTTTAGGGTGAGCGTACGTGTTAGGGTACGGGTTAGTGTTAGCGTACGGGTTAGGATTAGGGGACGGGTGAGGGTAAGGCTTCGGGTAAGGGTTAGGGTTAGGGTTAGGGTTAGGGTTAGGGTTACGGGAAGGGGAAAGGGACGGTTTAGGGTACAGGTTAGGGTACGACAATGGTTTAAGGTGAGCGTACGTGTTAGGGTACGGGTTAGTGTTAGCGTACGGGTTAGGATTAGGGGACGGGTGAGGGTAAGGCTTCGGGTAAGTGTTAGGGTTAGGGTTAGGGTTAGGGATAGGGTTAGGGGACGGGGACGGTTTAGGGTACAGGTTAGGGTACGACAACGGTTTAGGGTGAGCGTACGTGTTAGGGTACGGGTTAGTGTTAGCGTACGGGTTAGGATTAGGGGACGGGTGAGTGTACGTCTTCGGGTAAGTGTTAGGGTTAGGGTTAGTGTTCGGGGACGGTTTAGGGTACAGGTTAGGGTACGACAACGATTTAGGGTGAGCGTACGTGTTAGGGTACGGGTTAGTGTTAGCGTACGAGTTAGGATTAGGGGACGGATGAGGGTAAGGCTTCGGGTAAGGGTTAGGGATAGGGTTAGGGTTAGGGTTAGGGGACGGGGACGGTTTAGGGTACAGGTTAGGCTGCGACAACGTTTTAGGGTGAGCGTACGTGTTAGGGTACGGGTTAGTGTTAGCGTACGGTTTATGATTAGGGGACGGGTGAGGGTAAGGCTTCGGGTAAGTGTTAGGGTTAGGGTTAGGGCTAGGGTTAGGGTTAGGGGACGGGGACAGGGACGGTTTAGGGTACAGGTTAGGGTATGGGTTAGTGTTAGCGTACGGGTTAGGATTAGGGGACGGGTGAGGGTAAGGCTTCGGGTAAGGGTTAGGGTTAGGGTTAGGGGACGGGGACGGGGACGGGGACGGGGACGGTTTAGGGTACAGGTTAGGGTACGACAACGTTTTAGGGTGAGCGTACGTGTTAGGGTACGGGTTAGTGTTAGCGTACGGGTTAGGATTAGGGGACGGGTGAGGGTAAGGCTTCGGGTAAGGGTTAGGGTTAGGGTTAGGGGACGGGGACGGGGACTGGGACGGTTTAGGGTACAGGTTAGGGTACAACAACGGTTTAGGGTGAGCTTACGTGTTAGGGTACGAGTTAGTGTTAGCGTACAGGTTAGGAATAGGGGATGGGTGAGGGTAAGGGTTAGGGTTGGGGCTAGGGTTAGGGTTAGGGTTAGGGTTAGGGGACGGGGACGGTTTAGGGTACAGGTTAGGGTACGACAACGGTTTAGGGTGAGCGTACGTGTTAGGGTACGGGTTAGTGTTAGCGTACGGGTTAGGATTAGGGGACGGGTGAGGGTAAGGCTTCGGGTAAGGGTTAGGGTTAGGGTTAGGGGACGGGGACGGGGACGGGGACGGTTTAGGGTACAGGTTAGGGTACGACAACGGTTTAGGGTGAGCGTACGTGTTAGGGTACGGTTTAGTGTTAGCGTACGGTTTAGGATTAGGGGACGGGTGAGGGTAAGGCTTCGGGTAAGGGTTAGGGTTAGGGTTAGGGTTAGGGGACGGGGACGGAGACGGTTTAGGGTACAGGTTAGGGTACAACAACAGTTTAGGTTGAGCGTACGTGTTAGGGTACGGGTTATTGTTAGCGTACGGGTTAGGGTTAATGGACGGGTGAGGGTAAGGCTTCGGGTAAGGGTTAGGGTTAGGGTTAGGGTTAGGGTTAGGGGACGGGGACGGTTTAGGGTACAGGTTAAGGTACGACAACGGTTTAGGGTGAGCGTACGTGTTACGGTACAGGCTAGTGTTAGCGTACGGGTTAGGATTAGGGGAAGGGTGAGGGTAAGGCTTCGGGCAAGTGTTAGGGTTAGGGTTAGGGTTAGGGTTAGGGGACGGGCATGGGGACGGTTTAGGGTACAGGTTAGGGTATGACAACCGTTTAGGGTGAGCGTACGTGTTAGGGTACGGGTTAGTGTTAGTTTACGGGTTAGGATTAGGGGACGGGTGAGTGTTAGGCTTCGGGTAAGTGTTAGGGTTAGGGTTAGGGTTAGGGTTATGGGACGGGGACGTTTTAGGGTACAGGTTAGTGTACGACAACGGTTTAGGGTGAGCGTACGTGTTAGGGTACGGGTTAGCGTTAGCGTTAGGGTTAGGATTAGGGGACGGGTGAGTGTAAGGCTTCTGGTAAGGGTTAGGGTTAGGGTTAGGGTTCGGGTTAGGTTTAGGGGACGGGGACGGGGACGGGGACGGTTTAGGGTACAGGATAGTGTAGGACTACGGTTTAGGGTGAGCGTACGTGTTAGGGTATGGGTTAGTGTTAGTGTACGGGTTAGGATTAGGGGACGGGTGAGGGTAAGGCTTCGGGTAAGGGTTAGGGTTAGGGTTAGGGTTAGGTTTAGGGGACGGGGACGGGGACGGGGACGGTTTAGGGTACAGGTTAGTGTATGATAATGGTTTAGGGTGAGCTTACGTGCTAGGGTACGGGTTAGTGTCAGCGTACGGGTTAGGATTAGGGGACGGGTGAGGGTAAGGCTTCGGGTAAGCGTTAGGGTTAGGGTTAGGGGCGGGGACGGTTTAGGGTACAGTTTAGGGTACGACAACAGTTTAGGTTGAGCGTACGTGTTAGGGTGCGGGTTAGTGTTAGCGCACGGGTTAGGATTAGGGGACGGGTGAGGGTAAGGCTTCGGGAAAGGGTTAGGGTTAGGGTTAGGTTTAGGGTTAGGGGACGGGGACGGGGACGGTTTAGGGTACAGGTTAGGGTACGACAACGGTTTAGGGTGAGCGTACGTGTTAGGGTACGGTTTAGTGTTAGCGTACGGTTTAGGATTAGGGGACGGGTGAGGGTAAGGCTTCGGGTAAGTGTTATGTTTAGGGTTAGGGTTAGGGTTAGGGTTAGGGTACAGGGACGGTTTAGGGTACAGGTTAGGGTACGACAATGTTTTAGGGTGAGCGTACGTGTTAGGGTACGGGTTAGTGTTAGCGTACGGGTTAGGATTAGGGGACGGGTGAGGGTAAGGCTTCGGGTAAGGGTTAGGGTTAGGGTTAGGGTTAGGGTTAGGGGACGGGCACGGGGACGGTTTAGGGTACAGGTTAGGGTATGACAACGGTTTAGGGTGAGCGTATGTGTTAGGGTACGGGTTAGTGTTAGCGTACGGTTTAGGATTAGGGGACGGGTGAGGGTAAGGCTTCGGGTAAGGGTTAGGGTTAGGGTTAGGTTTAGGGTTAGGGTTAGGGTTAGGGTTAGGGTTAGCGTTAAGGGACGGGGACGGTTTAGGGTACAGGTTAGTGTACGACAACGGTTTAGGGTGAGCGTACGTGTTAGGGTACGGGTTAGTGTTAGCGTACGGGTGAGGATTATGGGACGGGTGAGTGTAAGTTTTCGGGGAAGGGTTAGGGTTAGGGTTAGGGTTAGCGTTAAGGGACGGGGACGGTTTAGGGTACAGGTTAGGGTACGACAACGATTTAGGGTGAGCGTACGTGTTAGGGTACGGGATAGTGTTAAGGTACGGGTTAGCATTAGGGGACGGGTGAGGGTAAGGCTTCGGGTAAGGGTTAGGATTAGGGTTAGGGTTAGGGTTAGGGGACGGGGACGGTTTAGTGTACAGGTTAGGGTACGACAACGGTTTAGGGTGAGCGTACGTGTTAGGGTACGGGTTAGTGTTAGCGTACGGGTTAGGATAAGGGGATGGGTGAGGCTAAGGCTTCGGGTAAGGGTTAGGGTTAGGGTTAGGGTTAGGGTTAGGGGACGGGGACAGTTTAGGGTACAGGTTAGGGTACGACAACGGTTTAGGGTGAGCGTACGTGTTAGGGTACGGGTTAGTGTTAGCGTACGGGTTAGGATTAGGGGACGGGTGAGGGTAAGGCTTCGGGTAAGTGTTAGGTTTAGGGTTAGGGTTAGGATTAGGGGATGGGGATGGTTTAGGGTACAGGTTAGAGTACGACAACGGTTTAGGGTGAGCGTACGTGTTAGGGTACGGGTTAGTGATAGCGTACGGGTTAGGATAAGGGGACGGGTGAGGGTAAGGCTTCGGGTAAGGGTTAGGGTTAGGGTTAGGGTTAGGGTTAGGGGACGGGGACGGTTTAGGGTACCGGTTAGGGTACGTCAACGGTTTAGGGTGAGCGTACGTGTTAGGGTACGGGTTAGTGTTAGTGTACGGGTTAGGATTAAGGTACGGGTGAGGGTAAGGCTTCGGGTAAGGGTTAGGGTTAGGGTTAGGGTTAGGGTTAGGGGACGGGGACGGTTTAGGGTACAGGTTAGGGTACGACAGCGGTTTAGGGTGAGCGTACGTGTTAGGGTACGGGTTAGTGTTAGCGTACGGGTGAGGATTAGGGGACGGGTGAGTGTAAGGCTTCGGGTAAGGGTTAGGGTTAGGGTTAGGTTAGGGTTAGGGTTAGGGAACGGGGACGGTTTAGGGTACAGCTTAGGGTACGACAACGGTTTAGGGTGAGCGTACGTGTTAGGGTACGGGTTAGTGTTAGCGTACGGGTTAGGATTAGGTGACGGGTGAGGGTAAGGCTTCGGGTAAGTGTTAGGTTTACGGTTAGGGTTAGGATTAGGGGACGGGGACGGTTTAGGGTACAGGTTAGTGTACGAAAACGGTTTAGGGTGAGCGTACGTGTTAGGGTACGGGTTAGTGTTAGCGTACGGGTTAGGATAAGGGGACGGGTGAGGGTAAGGCTTCGGGTAAGGGTTAGGGTTAGGGTTAGGGTTAGGGGACGGGGACGGTTTAGGGTACCGGTTAGGGTACGTCAACGGTTTAGGGTGAGCGTACGTGTTAGGGTACGGGTTAATGTTAGCGTACGGGTTAGGATTAGGGGACGGGTGAGGGTAAGGCTTCGGGTAAGTGTTATGTTTAGGGTTAGGGTTAGGGTTAGGGTTAGGGTACAGGGACGGTTTAGGGTACAGGTTAGGGTACGACAACGGTTTAGGGTGAGCGTACGTGTTAGGGTACGGGTTAGTGTTAGCGTACGGGTTAGGATTAGGGGACGGGTGAGGGTAAGGCTTCGGGTAAGGGTTAGGGTTAGGGTTAGGGTTAGGGTTAGGGGACGGGGACGGTTTAGGGTACACTTTAGGCTACGACAACGGTTTAGGGTGAGCGTACGTGTTAGGGTAGGGGTTAGTGTTAGCCTACGGGTTAGGATTAGGGGACGGGTGAGGGTAAGGCTTCGGGTAAGCGTTAGGGTTAGGGTTAGGGTTAGGGTTAGGGTTAGGGGACGGGGACAGGGACGGTTTAGGGTACAGGTTAGGGTACGACAACGGTTTAGCGTGAGCGTACATGTTAGGGTATGGGTTAGTGTTAGCGTACGGGTTAGGATTAGGGGACGGGTGAGGGTAAGGCTTCGGGTAAGGGTTAGGGTTAGGGTTAGGGGACGGGGACGGGGACGGGGATCGTTTAGGGTACAGGTTAGGGTACGACAACGGTTTAGGGTGAGCGTACGTGATAGGGTACGGTTTAGTGTTAGCGTACGGGTTAGGATTAGGGGACGGGTGAGGGTAAGGCTTTGGGTTAAGGATAGGGTTAGGGTTAGGGTTAGGGTTGGGGACGGGGACGGGGACGGTTTAGGGTACAGGTTAGGGTACGACATCAGTTTAGGGTGAGCGTACGTGTTAGGGTACGGGTTAGTGTTAGCTTACGGGTTAGGATTAGGGGACGGGTGAGTGTAAGGCTTCGGGTAAGGATTAGGGTTAGGGTTAGGGTTAGGGTTAGGGGACGGGGACGGTTTAGGGTACAGTTTAGTGTACGTCAACGGTTTAGGGTGAGCGTACCTGTTAGGGTACGGGTTAGCGTTAGCGTACGGGTTAGGATTAGGTGACGGGTGAGGGTAAGGCTTTGGGTAAGGGTTAGGGTTAGGGTTATGGTTCGGGTTAGGTTTAGGGGACGGGGACGGTTTAGGGTACAGGTTAGGGTACGGCAACCGTTTAGGGTGAGCATACGTGTTAGGGTACGGGTTAGTGTTAGCGTACGGGTTAGGATTAAGGGACGGGTGAGTGTAAGGCTTCGGGTAAGGGTTAGGGTTAGGGTTAGGGTTAGGGTTAGGGGACGGGGACGGGGACGGTTTAGGGTACAGGTTAGGGTACGACAACGGTTTAGGGTGAGCGTACGTGTTAGGGTACGGGTTAGTGTTAGCATACGGGTTAGAATTAGGGGACGGGTGAGGGTAAGGCTTCGGGTAAGGGTTAGGATTAGGGTTAGGGTTAGGGTTAGGGTTAGGGGACGGGGACGGTTTAGGGTACAGGTTAGGGTACGACAACGGTTTAGGGTGAGCGTACGTGTTTGGGTACGGGTTAGTGTTATTGTACCTGTTAGGATTAGGGGACGGGTGAGGGTAAGGTTTCGGGTAAGGGTTAGGGTTAGGGTTAGGGTTAAGGTTAGGGTTAGGGGACGGGGACGGTTTAGGGTACAGGTTAGGGTACGACAACGGTTTAGGGTGAGCGTACGTGTTAGGGTACGGGTTAGTGTTTGCGTACGGGTGAGGATTAGAGGACGGATGAGTGTTAGGCTTCGGGTAAGGGTTAGGGTTAGGGGACGGGGACGGTTTAGGGTACAGGTTAGGGTACGACAACGGTTTAGGGTGAGCGTACGTGTTTGGGTACGGGTTAGTGTTAGCGTACGGTTTAGGATTAGGGGACGGGTGAGGGTAAGGCTTCGGGTAAGGGTTAGGGTTAGGGTTAGGGGACGGGGACGGTTTAGGGTACAGGTTAGGGTACGACAACGGTTTAGGGTGAGCGTCCGTGTTAGGGTACGGGTTAGTGTTAGCGTACGGGTTAGGATTAGGGGACGGGTGAGGGTAAGGCTTCGGGTAAGGGTTAGGGTTAGGGTTAGGGTTAGGGTTAGGGGACGGGGACGGTTTAGGGTACAGGTTAGGGTACGACAACGGTTTAGGGTGAGCGTATGTGTTAGGGTACGGGTTAGTGTTAGCGTACGGGTTAGGATAAGGGGACGGGTGAGGGTAAGGCTTCGGGTAAGGGTTAGGGTTACGGTTAGGGTTAGGGTTAGGGTACGGGGATGGTTTAGGGTACAGGTTAGGTTAGGACAACGGTTTAGGGTGAGCGTACATGTTAGGGTATGGGTTAGTGTTATAGTACGGGTGAGGATTAGGGGACGGGTGAGGGTAAGGCTTCGGGTAAGGGTTAGGGTTAGGGTTAGGGGACGGGGACGGTTTAGGGTACAGGTTAGGGTACGACAACGGTTTAAGGTGAGCGTACGTGTTAGGGTACGGGTTAGTGTTAGCGTACGGGTTAGGATTAGGGGACGGGTGAGGGTAAGGCTTCGGGTAAGTGTTAGGGTTAGGGATAGGGTTAGGGTACGGGGACGGCTTAGGGTACAGGTTAGGGTACGACAACGATTTAGGGTGAGCGTACGTGTTAGGGTACGGGTTAGTGATAGCGAACGGGTTAGGATTAGGTGACGGGTGAGGGTAAGGCTTCGGGTAAGGGTTAGGGTTAGGGTTAGTTGACGGGAAGGTTTAGGGTACAGGTTAGGCTACGACAACGGTTTAAGTTGAGCGTACGTGTTAGGTTACGGGTTAGTGTTAGCGTACAGGTTAGGATTAGGGGACGGGTGAGGGTAAGGCTTCGGGTAAGTGTTAGGGTTTGGGTTAGGGTTAGGGTTAGGGTTAGGGTTCAGGGACGGTTTAGGGTACAGGTTAGGGTACGACAACAATTTAGGGTGAGCGTACGTTTAGGGTACGGGTTAGTGTTAGCGTACGAGTTAGGATTAGGGGACGGGTGAGGGTAAGGCTTCGTGTAAGGGTTAGGGTTAGGGTTAGGGTTATGGGACGGGGATGGTTTAGGGTACAGGTTAGGCTGCGTCAACGGTTTAGGGTGTGCGTACGTGTTAGGGTACGGGTTAGTGTTAGCGTACGGGTTAGGATTAGGGGACGGGTGAGGGTAAGGCTTCGGGTAAGGGTTAGGGTTAGGGTTAGGGTTAGGGTTAGGGTTAGGGGACGGGGACAGGGACGGTTTAGGGTACATTTTAGGGTATGACAACGGTTTAGGGTGAGCGTACATGTTAGGGTATGGGTTAGTGTTAGCGTACGGGTTAGGATTAGGGGACGGGTGAGGGTAAGGCTTCGGGTAAGGGTTAGGGTTAGGGTTAGGGATAGGGTTAGGGGAAGGGGACGGTTTAGGGTACAGGTTAGGGTACGACAACGGTTTAGGGTGAGCGTACGTGTTAGGGTACGGGTTAGTGTTATCGTACGGGTGAGGATTAGGGGACGGGTGAGGGTAAGGCTTCGGGTAAGGGTTACGGTTAGGGTTAGGTGACGGGGACGGTTTAGGGTACAGGTTAGGATACGACAACGGTTTAGGGTGAGCGTACGTGTTAGGGTACGGGTTAGTGTTAGCGCACAGGTTAGGATAAGGGGACGGGTGAGGTTAAGGCTTCGGGTAAAGGTTAGTGTTAGGGTTAGGGTTAGGGGACGGGGACGGTTTAGGGTACAGGTTAGGGTACGACCACGGTTTAGGGTGAGCGTACGTGTTAGGGTACGTGTTAGTGTTAGCGTACGGATTAGGATTAGGGGACGGGTGAGAGTAAGGCTTCGGGTAAGTGTTAGGGTTAGGGTTAGGGTTAGGGTTAGGGTACGGGGACGGTTTAGGGTACAGGTTAGGGTACGACAACGATTTAGGGTGAGCGTACGTGTTAGGGTAGGGGTTAGTGTTAGCGTACGGGTTAGGATTAGGGGACGGGTGAGGGTAAGGCTTCGGGTAATGGATAGGGTTAGGGTTAGGGTTAGGGGACGGGGACGGTTTAGGGTACAGGTTAGGATATGACAACGGTTTAGGGTGAGCGTACGTGTTAGGGTACGGGTTAGTGTTAGCGTACGGGTTAGGATTAGGGGACGGGTGAGGGTAAGGCTTCGGGTAAGGGTTAGGGTTAGGGTTAGGGTTAGGGTTAGGGGACGGGGACGGGGACGGTTTAGGGTACAGGTTAGGGTACGACCACGGTTTAGGGTGAGCGTACGTGTTAGGGTACGGGTTAGTGTTAGCGTACGGTTTAGGATTAGGGGACGGGTAAGAGTAAGGCTTCGGGTAAGGGTTAGGGTTAAGGTTAGGGTTAGGGGATGGGGACGGTTTAGGGTACAGGTTAGTGTACGACAACGGTTTAGGGTGAGCGTACGTGTTAGAGTACGTGTTAGTGTTGGCGTACGGGTTAGTATTAGGGGACGGGTGAGGGTAAGGCTTCGGGTAAGGGTTAGGGTTAGGGTTAGGGTTAGGGGACGGGGACGGGGACGGTTTAGGGTACAGGTTAGGGTACGAAGACGGTTTAGGGTGAGCTTACGTGTTAGGGTACGATTTAGTGTTAGCGTAAGTGTTAGGATTAGGGGACGGGTGAGGGTAAGTCTTCGGGTAAGGGTTAGGGTTAGGCTTAGGGTTAGGGTTAGGGTTAGGGGACGGGGACGGTTTAGGGTACAGGTTAGTGTACGACAACGGTTTAGGGTGAGCGTACGTGTTAGGGTACGGGTTAGTGTTAGCGTACGTGTTAGGATTAGGGGACGGGTGAGGGTAAGGCTTCGGGTAAGGGTTAGGGTTAGTGTTAGGGTTAGGGTTAGGGTTACGGGACGGGAACAGGGACGGTTTAGGGTACAGGTTAGGGTACGACAACAGTTTAGGGTGAGCGTACGTGTTAGGGTACGGGTTAGTGTTAGCGTACGGGTTAGGATTAGGGGACGGGTGAGGGTAAGGCTTCGGGTAAGGGTTAGGGTTAGGGTTAGGGGACGGGGACGGGGACGGGGACGGCGCCGGTTTAGGGTACAGGTTAGTGTACGACAACTGTTTAGGGTGAGCGTACGTGTTAGGGTACGGTTTAGTGTTAGCGTACGGGTTAGGATTAGGGGACGGGTGAGGGTAAGGCTTCGGGTAAGCGTTAGGGTTAGGGTTAGGGTTAGGGGACGGGGACGGTTTAGGGTACAGGTTAGTGTACGACAACGGTTTAGGTTTAGCGTACGTTTTAGGGTACGGGTTAGTGTTAGCGTACGGGTTAGGATTAGGGGACGGGTGAGGGTAAGGCTTCGGGTAAGGGTTAGGGTTAGGGTTAGGGTTAGGGGACGGGGATGGTTTAGGGTACAAGTTATGGTACGACAACGGTTTAGGGTGAGCGTACGTGTTAGGGTACGGGTTAGTGTTAGCGTACGGGTTAGGATTAGGGAACGGGTGAGGGTAAGGCTTCGGGTAAGGGTTAGGGTTAGGGTTAGGGGACGGGGACGGTTTAGGGTACAGGTTAGGGTACGACAACGGTTTAGGGTGAGCGTACGTGTTAGGGTACGGGTTAGTGTTAGCGTACGGGTTAGGATTAGGGGACGGGTGAGGGTAAGGCTTCGGGTAAGGGTTAGGGTTAGGGTTAGGTTTAGGGTTAGGGTTAGGGGACGGGGACGGTTTAGGGTACAGGTTAGGGTACGACAACGGTTTAGGGTGAGCGTACGTGTTAGGGTACGGGTTAGTGTTCGCGTACGGGTTAGGATTAGGGGACGGGTAAGGGTAAGGCTACGGGTAAGGGTTAGGGTTAGGGTTAGGGTTAGGGTTAGGGTTAGGGGACGGTTTAGGGTACAGGTTAGGGTACGACAACGGTTTAGGGTGAGCGTACGTGTTAGGGTACGGGTTAGTGTTAGCGTACGGGTTAGGATAAGGGGACGGGTGAGCGTAAGGCTTCGGGTAAGGGTTAGGGTTAGGATTAGGTTTAGGGGACGGGGACGGTTTAGGGTACAGGTTAGGGTACGACAACGGTTTAAGGTGAGCGTACGTGTTAGGGTACGGGTTAGTGTTAGCGTACGGGTTACGATTAGGGGACGGGTGAGGGTAAGGCTTCGGGTAAGTTTTAGTGTTAGGGTTAGGGTTAGGGTTAGGGTTAGGGTACGGGGACGGTTTAGGGTAGAGGTTAGGGTACGACAACGATTTAGGGTGAGCGTACGTGTTAGGGTACGGGTTAGTGTTAGCGTACGGGTTAGGATTAGGGTAAGGGTGAGGGTAAGACTTCGGGTAAGGGTTAGGGTTAGGGTTAGGGTTAGGGGACTGGACGGTTTAGGGTACAGGTTAGGCTACGACAACGGTTTAGGGTGAGCGTACGTGTTAGGGTACGGGTTAGTGTTAGCGTACGGGTTAGGATTAGGGGACGGGCGAGGGTAAGGCTTCGGGTAAGGGTTAGGGTTAGGGTTAGGGTTAGGGTTAGGGGACGGGGACGGTTTAGGGTACAGGTTAGGGTACGACAACGGTTTAGGGTGAGCGTACGTGTTAGGGTACGGGTTAGTGTTAGCGTACGGGTTAGGATTAGGGGACGGGTGAGGGTAAGGCTTCGGGTAAGTGTTAGGGTTAGTGTTAGGGTTAGGGTAAGGGTTAGTGTTCGGGGACAGTTGAGGGTACAGGTTAGGGTACGACAACGATTTAGGGTGAGCGTACGTGTTAGGGTACGGGTTAGTGTTAGCGTACGAGTTAGGATTAGGGGACGGGTGAGGGTAAGGCTTCGGATAAGGGTTAGGGTTAGGGTTAGGGTTAGGGTTAGGGTTAGGGGACGGGGACGGTTTAGGGTACAGGTTAGGCTGCGACAACGGTTTAGGGTGAGCGTACGTGTTTGGGTACGGGTTAGTGTTAGCGTACGGTTTAGGATTAGGGGACGGGTGAGGGTAAGGCTTCGGGTAAGGGTTAGGGTTAGGGTTAGGGGACGGGGACACTTTAGGGTACAGGTTAGGGTACGACAACGGTTTAGGGTGAGCGTCCGTGTTAGGGTACGGGTTAGTGTTAGCGTACGGGTTAGGATTAGGGAACGGGTGAGGGTAAGGCTTCGGGTAAGGGTTAGGGTTAGGGTTAGGGTTAGGGTTAGGGGACGGGGACGGTTTAGGGTACAGGTTAGGGTACGACAACGGTTTAGGGTGAGCGTATGTGTTAGGGTACGGGTTAGTGTTAGCGTACAGGTTAGGATAAGGGGACGGGTGAGGGTAAGGCTTCGGGTAAGGGTTAGGGTTAGGGTTAGGGTTAGGGTTAGGGTACGGGGATGGTTTAGGGTACAGGTTAGGTTAGGACAACGGTTTAGGGTGAGCGTACATGTTAGGGTACGCGTTAGTGTTATAGTACGGGTGAGGATTAGGGGACGGGTGAGGGTAAGGCTTCGGGTAAGGGTTAGGTTTAGGGTTAGGGGACGGGGACGGTTTAGGGTACAGGTTAGGGTACGACAACGGTTTAAGTTGAGCGTACGTGTTAGGGTACGGGTTAGTGTTAGCGTACGGGTTAGGATTAGGGGACGGGTGAGGGTAAGGCTTCGGGTAAGTGTTAGGGTTAGGGTTAGGGTTAGGGTACGGGGACGGCTTAGGGTACAGGTTAGGGTACGACAACGATTTAGGGTGAGCGTACGTGTTAGGGTACGGGTTAGTGATAGCGAACGGGTTAGGATTAGGGGACGGGTGAGGGTAAGGCTTCGGGTAAGGGTTAGGGTTAGGGTTAGTTGACGGGACGGTTTAGGGTACAGGTTAGGCTACGACAACGGTTTAGGGTGAGCGTACGTGTTAGGTTACGGGTTAGTGTTAGCGTACAGGTTAGGATTAGGGGACGGGTGAGGGTAAGGCTTCGGGTAAGTGTTAGGGTTTGGGTTTGGGTTAGGGTTAGGGTTAGGGTTCAGGGACGGTTTAGGGTACAGGTTAGGGTACGACAACAATTTAGGGTGAGCGTACGTGTTAGGGTACGGGTTAGTGTTAGCGTACGAGTTAGGATTAGGGGACGGGTGAGGGTAAGGCTTCGTGTAAGGGTTAGGGTTAGGGTTAGGGTTATGGGACGGGGATGGTTTAGGGTACAGGTTAGGCTGCGTCAACGGTTTAGGGTGTGCGTACGTGTTAGGGTACGGGTTAGTGTTAGCGTACGGGTTAGGATTAGGGGACGGGTGAGGGTAAGGCTTCGGGTAAGGGTTAGGGTTAGGGTGAGGGATAGGGTTAGGGGACGGGGACAGGGACGGTTTAGGGTACATTTTAGGGTATGACAACGGTTTAGGGTGAGCGTACATGTTAGGGTATGGGTTAGTGTTAGCGTACGGGTTAGGATTAGGGGACGGGTGAGGGTAAGGCTTCGGGTAAGGGTTAGGGTTAGGGTTAGGGTTAGGGATAGCGTTAGGGGAAGGGGACGGTTTAGGGTACAGGTTAGGGTACGACAACGGTTTAGGCTGAGCGTACGTGTTAGGGTACGGGTTAGTGTTATCGTACGGGTGAGGATTAGGGGACGGGTGAGGGTAAGGCTTCGGGTAAGTTTTAGGGTTAGGGTTAGGGTTAGGGTTAGGGTACGGGGACGGTTTAGGGTACAGGTTAGGGTACGACAACGATTTAGGGTGAGCGTACGTGTTAGGGTAGGGGTTAGTGTTAGCGTACGGGTTAGGATTAGGGGACGGGTGAGGGTAAGGCTTCGGGTAAGGGATAGGGTTAGGGTTAGGGTTAGGGGACGGGGACGGTTTAGGGTACAGGTTAGGATATGACAACGGTTTAGGGTGAGCGTACGTGTTAGGGTACGGGTTAGTGTTAGCGTACGGGTTAGGATTAGGGGACGGGTGAGGGTAAGGCTTCGGGTAAGGGTTAGAGTTAGGGTTAGGGTTAGGGTTAGGGGACGGGGACGGGGACGGTTTAGGGTACAGGTTAGGGTACGACCACGGTTTAGGGTGAGCGTACGTGTTAGGGTACGGGTTAGTGTTAGCGTACGGTTTAGGATTAGGGGACGGGTAAGAGTAAGGCTTCGGGTAAGGGTTAGGGTTAAGGTTAGGGTTAGGGGATGGGGACGGTTTAGGGTACAGGTTAGTGTACGACAACGGTTTAGGGTGAGCGTACGTGTTAGGGTACGTGTTAGTGTTGGCGTACGGGTTAGAATTAGGGGACGGGTGAGGGTAAGGCTTCGGGTAAGGGTTAGGGTTAGGGTTAGGGTTAGGGGACGGGGACGGGGACGGTTTAGGGTACAGGTAAGGGTACGAAGACGGTTTAGGGTGAGCTTACGTGTTAGGGTACGATTTAGTGTTAGCGTAAGTGTTAGGATTAGGGGACGGGTGAGGGTAAGTCTTCGGGTAAGGGTTCGGGTTAGGCATAGGGTTAGGGTTAGGGTTAGGGGACGGGGACGGTTTAGGGTACAGGTTAGTGTACGACAACGGTTTAGGGTGAGCGTACGTGTTAGGGTACGGGTTAGTGTTAGCGTACGTGTTAGGATTAGGGGACGGGTGAGTGTAAGGCTTCGGGTAAGGGTTAGGGTTAGTGTTAGTGTTAGGTTTAGGGTTACGGGACGGGAACAGGGACGGTTTAGGGTACAGGTTAGGGTACGACAACAGTTTAGGGTGAGCGTACGTGTTAGGGTACGGGTTAGTGTTAGCGTACGGGTTAGGTTTAGGGGATGGGTGAGGGTAAGGCTTCGGGTAAGGGTTAGGGTTAGGGGACGGGGACGGGGACGGGGACGGCGCCGGTTTAGGGTACAGGTTAGTGTACGACAACGGTTTAGGGTGAGCGTACGTGTTAGGGTACGGTTTAGTGTTAGCGTACGGGTTAGGATTAGGGGACGGGTGAGGGTAAGTCTTCGGGTAAGCGTTAGGGTTAGGGTTAGGGTTAGGGGACGGGGACGGTTTAGGGTACAGGTTAGTGTACGACAACGGTTTAGGTTTAGCGTACGTTTTAGGGTACGGGTTAGTGTTAGCGTACGGGTTAGGATTAGGGGACGGGTGAGGGTAAGGCTTCGGGTAAGGGTTAGGGTTAGGGTTAGGGTTAGGGGACGGGGATGGTTTAGGGTACAAGTTATGGTACGACAACGGTTTAGGGTGAGCGTACGTGTTAGGGTACGGGTTAGTGTTAGCGTACGGGTTAGGATTAGGGAACGGGTGAGGGTAAGGCTTCGGGTAAGGGTTAGGGTTAGGGTTAGGGGACGGGGACGGTTTAGGGTACAGGTTAGGGTACGACAACGGTTTAGGGTGAGCGTACGTGTTAGGGTACGGGTTAGTGTTAGCGTACGGGTTAGGATTAGGGGACGGGTGAGGGTAAGGCTTCGGGTAAGGGTTAGGGTTAGGGTTAGGGTTAGGGTTAGGGTAGGGGACGGGGACGGTTTAGGGTACAGGTTAGGGTACGACAACGGTTTAGGGTGAGCGTACGTGTTAGGGTACGATTTAGTGTTCGCGTACGGGTTAGGATTAGGGGACGGGTAAGGGTAAGGCTACGGGTAAGGGTTAGGGTTAGGGTTAGGGTTAGGGTTAGGGTTAGGGGACGGTTTAGGGTACAGGTTAGGGTACGACAACGGTTTAGGGTGAGCGTACGTGTTAGGGTACGGGTTAGTGTTAGCGTACGGGTTAGGATAAGGGGACGGGTGAGCTTAAGGCTTCGGGTAAGGGTTAGGGTAAGGATTAGGGTTAGGGGACGGGGATGGTTTAGGGTACAGGTTAGGGTACGACAACGGTTTAAGGTGAGCGTACGTGTTAGGGTACGGGTTAGTGTTAGCGTACGGGTTACGATTAGGGGACGGGTGAGGGTAAGGCTTCGGGTAAGTTTTAGTGTTAGGGTTAGGGTTAGGGTTAGGGTTAGGGTACGGGGACGGTTTAGGGTAGAGGTTAGGGTACGACAACGATTTAGGGTGAGCGTACGTGTTAGGTTACGGGTTAGTGTTAGCGTACGGGTTAGGATTAGGGTAAGGGTGAGGGTAAGACTTCGGGTAAGGGTTAGGGTTAGGGTTAGGGTTAGGGGACTGGACGGTTTAGGGTACAGGTTAGGCTACGACAACGGTTTAGGGTGAGCGTACGTGTTAGGGTACGGGTTAGTGTTAGCGTACAGGTTAGGATTAGGGGACGGGTGAGGGTAAGGCTTCGGGTAAGGGTTAGGGTTAGGGTTAGGGTTAGGGTTAGGGGACGGGGACGGTTTAGGGTACAGGTTAGGGTACGACAACGGTTTAGGGTGAGCGTACGTGTTAGGGTACGGGTTAGTGTTAGCGTACGGGTTAGGATTAGTGGACGGGTGAGGGTAAGGCTTCGGGTAAGGGATAGGGTTAGGGTTAGCGTTAGGGGACGGGGACGGGGACGGTTTAGGGTACAGGTTATGGTATGACAACGGTTTAGGGTGAGCGTACGTGTTAGGGTACGGGTTAGTGTTAGCGTACGGGTTAGGATTAAGGGACGGGTGAGGGTAAGGCTTCGGGTAAGTGTTAGGGTTAGGGTTAGGGTTAGGGTTAGGGGACGGGGACGGGGACGGTTTAGGGTACAGGTTAGGGTACGACAACGGTTTAGGGTGAGCGTACGTGTTAGGGTCCGGGTTAGTGTTAGCGTACGGTTTAGGATTAGGGGACGGGTAAGGGTAAGGCTTCGGGTAAGGGTTAGGGTTAGGGTTAGGGTTAGGGGATGGGGACGGTTTAGGGTACAGGTTAGTGTACGACAACGGTTTAGGGTGAGCGTACGTGTTAGGGTACGGGTTAGTGTTGGCGTACGGGTTAGGATTAGGGGACGGGTGAGTGTAAGGCTTCGGGTAAGGGTTACGGTTAGGGTTAGGGTTAGGGGACGGGGACGGGGACGGTTTAGGGTACAGGTTAGGGTACGAAAACCGTTTAGGGTGAGCTTACGTGTTAGGGTACGGGTTAGTGTTAGCGTAAGGGTTAGGATTAGGGGACGGGTGAGGGTAAGTCTTCGGGTAAGGGTTAGGGTTAGGGTTAGTGTTAGGGTTAGGGTTAGGGGACGGGGACGGTTTAGGGTACAGGTTAGGGTACGACAACGGTTTAGGGTGAGCGTACGTGTTAGGGTACGGGTTAGTGTTAGCGTACGGGTTAGGATTAAGGGACGGGTGAGGGTAAGGCTTCGGGTAAGGGTTAGGGTTAGGGTTAGGGTTAGGTTTAGGGTTAGGGTTAGGGGACGGTTTAGGGTACAGGTTAGTGTACGACAACGGTTTAGGGTGAGCGTATGTGTTAGGGTACGGGTTAGTGTTAGCGTACGGGTGAGGATTAGGTGACGGGTGAGTGTTAGGCTTCGGGTAAGGGTTAGGGTTAGGGTTAGGGTTAGGGTTAGGGGACGCAGACGGTTTAGGGTACAGGTTAGGGTACGACAAAGGTTTAGGGTGAGCGTACGTGTTAGGGTACGGGTTAGTGTTAGCGTACGGGTTAGGATTGGGGACGGGTGAGGGTAAGGCTTCGGGTAAGGGTTAGGGTTAGGGTTAGGGTTAGGGATAGGGGACGGGGACGGTTTAGGGTACAGGTTCGGCTGCGACAACGGTTTAGGGTGAGCGTACGTGTTAGGGTACGGGTTAGTGTTAGCGTACGGGTTAGGATTAGTGGACGGGTGAGGGTAAGGCTTCGGGTAAGGGTTAGGGTTAGGGTTAGGGCTAGTGTTAGGGTTAGGGGACGGGGACAGGGACGGTTTAGGGTACAGGTTAGGGTACGACAACGGTTTAGGGTGAGCGTACATGTTAGGGTATGGGTTAGTGTTAGCGTACGGGTTAGGAATAGGGGACGGGTGAGGGTAATTCTTCGGGTAAGGGTTAGGGTTAGGGTTAGGGTACGGGGACGGGGACGGGGACGGTTTAGGGTACAGGTTAGGGTACGACAACGATTTAGGGTGAGCGTACGTGTTAGGGTACGGGTTAGTGTTAGAGTACGGGATAGGATTAGAGGACGGCTGAAGGTAAGGCTTCGGGTAAAGGTTAGGGTTAGGGTTAGGGTTAGGGTTAGGGGACGGGGACGGGGACGGTTTAGGGTACAGTTTAGGGTACGACAACGGTTTAGGGTGAGCGTACGTGTTAGGGTACGGGTTAGTGTTAGCGTACGGGTTAGGATGAGGGGACGGGTGAATGTAAGGCTTCTGGTAAGGGTTAGGGTTAGGGTTAGGGTTAGGGTTAGGTTTAGGGGACGGGGACGGTTTAGATACAAGTTAGGGTACGACAACGGTTTAGGGTGAGCGTACGTGTTAGGGTATGGGTTAGTGTTAGCGTACGGGTTAGGATTAGGGGACGGGTGAGGGTAAGGCTTCGGGTAAGGGTTAGGGTTAGGGTTAGGGTTAGGGTTAGGGGACGGGGACGGTTTAGGGTACAAGTTAGTGTACGACAAAGTTTTAGGGTGAGCGTACGTGTTAGGGTATGGGTTAGTGTTAGCGTACGGGTTAGGATTAGGGGACGGGTGAGGGTAAGGCTTCGGGAAAGTGTTAGGGTTAGGGTTAGGGTTAGGGTTAGGGGACGGGCACAGGGACGGTTTAGGGTACAAGTTAGGGTACGACAACGGTTTAGGGTGAGGGTACGTGTTAGGGTACGGGTTAGTGTTAACGTTCGGGTTAGGATTAGGGGACGGGTTAGGGTAAGGCTTCGGGTAAAGGTTAGGTTTAGGGTTAGGGTTAGGGTTAGGGGACGTGGACGGTTTAGGGTACAGGTTAGGGTACGACAACCGTTTAGGGTGAGCGTACGTGTTAGGGTACGGGTTAGTGTTAGCGTTCGGGTTAGGATTTGGGGACGGGTGAGGGTAAGGCTTCGGGTAAGGGTTAGGGTTAGGGTTAGGGTTAGGGTTAGGTTTAGGGGACCGGGACGGTTTAGGGTACAGGTTAGGGTACGACAACTGTTTAGGGTGAGCGTACGTGTTAGGGTACGAGTTAGTGTTAGCGTACGGGTGAGGATTAGGGGACGGGTGAGTGTAAGGCTTCGGGTAAGGGTTAGGGTTAGGGTTAGGGTTAGGGGACGGGGACGGGGACGGTTTAGGGTACAGGTTAGTGTACGACAAAGGTTTAGGGTGAGCGTACGTGTTAGGGTACGGGTTAGTGTTAGCGTACGGGTGAGGATTAGGGGACGGGTGAGTGTAAGGCTTCGGGTAAGGGTTAGGGTTAGGGTTAGGGTTAGGGGACGGGGACGGGGACGGTTTAGGGTACAGGTTAGGGTACGACAACGGTTTAGGGTGAGCGTACGTGTTAGGGTATGGGTTAGTGTTAGCGTACGGGTTAGGATTAGGGGACGGGTGAGGTTAAGGCTTCGGGAAAGGGTTAGGGTTAGGGTTAGGGTTAGGGGACGGGCACAGGGACGGTTTAGGGTACAAGTTAGGGTACGACAACGGTTTAGGGTGAGGGTACGTGTTAGGGTACGGGTTAGTGTTAACGTACGGGTTAGGATTAGGGGACGGGTTAGGGTAAGGCTTCGGGTAAGTGGTAGGGTTAGGGTTAGGGTTAGGGTTAGGGGACGTGGACGGTTTAGGGTACAGGTTAGGGTACGACAACCGTTTAGGGTGAGCGTACGTGTTAGGGTACGGGTTAGTGTTAGCGTACGGGTTAGGATTAGGGGACGGATGAGGGTAAGGCTTCGGGTAAGGGTTAGGGTTAGGGTTAGGGTTAGATTTAGGTTTAGGGCATGGGGACGGTTTAGGGTACAGGTTAGGGTACGACAACGGTTTAGGGTGAGCGTACGTGTTAGGGTACGGGTTAGTGTTATCGTACGGGTGAGGATTAGGGGACGGGTGAGGGTAAGGCTTCGGGTAAGGGTTAGGGTTAGGGTTAGGGTTAGGGTTAGGGGACGGGGACGGTTTAGGGTACAGGTTAGTGTACGACAACGTTTTAGGGTGAGCGTACGTGTTAGGGTACGGGTTAGTGTTAGCGTACGGTTTAGGATTAGGGGACGGGTGAGGGTAAGGCTTCGGGTAAGGGTTAGGGTTAGGGGACGGGGACGGTTTAGGGTACAGGTTAGGGTACGACAACGGTTTAGGGTGAGCGTACGTGTTAGGGTACGGGTTAGTGTTAGCGTACGGTTTAGGATTAGGGGACGGGTGAGGGTAAGGCTTCGGGTAAGGGATAGGGTTAGGGTTAGGGTTAGGGTTAGGGGACGGGGACGGTTTAGGGTACAGGTTAGGGTATGACAACGGTTTAGGGTGAGCGTACGTGTTAGGGTACGGGTTAGTGTTAGCGTACGGGTTAGGATTAGGGGACGGGTGAGGGTAAGGCTTCGGGTAAGGGTTAGGGTTAGGGTTAGGGTTAGGGTTAGGGGATGGGGACGGTTTAGGGAACAGGTTAGTGTACGACAACGGTTTAGGGTGAGCGTACGTGTTAGGGTACGGGTTAGTGTTGGCGTACGGGTTAGGATTAGGGGACGGGTGAGTGTAAGGCTTCGGGTAAGGGTTAGGGTTAGTGTTAGGGTTAGGGTTAGGGTTACGGGACGGGGACAGGGACGGTTTAGGGTACAGGTTAGGGTACAACAGCAGTTTAGGGTGAGCGTACGTGTTAGGGTACGGGATAGTGTTAGCGTACGGGTTAGGATTAGGGGACGGGTGAGGGTAAGGCTTCGGGTAAGGGTTAGGGTTAGGGTTAGGGTTAGGGTTAGGGGACGGGGACAGGGACGGTTTAGGGTACATTTTAGTGTATGACAACGGTTTAGGGTGAGCGTACATGTTAGGGTATGGGTTAGTGTTAGCGTACGGGTTAGGATTAGGGGACGGGTGAGGGTAAGGCTTCGGGTAAGGGTTAGGGTTTGGGTTAGGGTTAGGGATAGGGTTAGGGGAAGGGGACGGTTTAGGGTACAGGTTAGGGTACGACAACGGTTTAGGGTGAGCGTACGTGTTAGGGTACGGGTTAGTGTTAGCGTACGGGTTAGGATTAGGGGACGGGTGAGGGTAAGGCTTCGGGTAAGGGTTAGGGTTAGGGTTAGGGTTAGGGTTAGGGGACGGGGACGGGGACGGTTTAGGGTACAGGTTAGGGTACGACCACGGTTTAGGGTGAGCGTACGTGTTAGGGTACGGGTTAGTGTTAGCGTACGGTTTAGGATTAGGGGACGGGTAAGAGTAAGGCTTCGGGTAAGGGTTAGGGTTAAGGTTAGGGTTAGGGGATGGGGACGGTTTAGGGTACAGGTTAGTGTACGACAACGGTTTAGGGTGAGCGTACGTGTTAGGGTACGTGTTAGTGTTGGCGTACGGGTTACAATTAGGGGACGGGTGAGGGTAAGGCTTCGGGTAAGGGTTAGGGTTAGGGTTAGGGTTAGGGGACGGGGA